>NC_059167.1:14747415-15091082 GCF_019923935.1 Bubalus bubalis
CTGCTTCTAGCACACCACAAGATTTACCATCTCTGGACACTCTCTGCCATCTCCACCTCAAATCTTTGCCCCAAGAGTCCTTAATTTCTGATTGGGCCCTCCATATCACAATGACCAAAATTCTTCCCATTCTTCAAGGCCTCGCTCAAAACCATGCTTCTTCCGAACCCCAACGTTGGAATTAAGTTCTCATTTTCCCAAATGCCTTTTGCACAGCAGTTATGTGCTTCCTGTGAGAAGTTCTGTGTCATGGGTCTGGTTAACCTTTGTGTTTTTGATTAGACTGAGTGGGCTTTGTGCCCTGGGACTTTGGCTTCTGCAGGAAGGGAGGGTCATGAAATGGATGAGAGACTGCAGGTGAACTTTCATGTTTCTCTTAATGAAACTGCATTTATGCAAGCTTGCACATGCTTTTCAAAATAAAGCAAAACTAGAGAAAGTGCCAAGAAATAAAAGTCTTCCCTCCACTCCCCAACATGGGGCTAAGGGTCCCAACCCCCACACAAACTAGTTGTATCACTTCCTGGGGACTCCAGCAAAAGATAAAGGAAGACGAAAGGCCAAGGCCATGGGGAGTCCTCCATCAGGGCTGGGGCTCAAACACCAGAGACTGCCAGTCCCAAGGCCAGCTCTGGATTCCCAAGGGCCAGTCAGGATGCCCCGCACCCCTGTGGGGGTCCCAGGTCTGGGGAAAGAGAGGTGCTCCGGTGTGGCTTGTGTGGGTTGGGATGGGGTCTGGGGGCAATATCTGAATGCTCCCAGCAAGGCTCTTGAATGGTGGACGTGGAGACACACGATGGAAGACACTCTAAGAGCCTTGGCAAAGAACCAAATGAGCAGGTCCAGGCGGACCCCTGTGCAGTGGCCTCTGAGGAGCAGTTAGGCAGCCCCCTAAGGCAGGCACCCCAGGCAAGGCTGGACCCTGGAGGAGGGGGGTCAAAGGACGAGAAGAGCAGGCTGGATGGGAGCTATTTAGGGAGCACCCAGGAACATACAGGGCTCTGAGGTGGAGACAGAGCTGTGTGTACACAAGTAAGTGTGTACGCACATACGTGTTCATGCAGTAGAGATAGAGAGCTCTGATAAGAGTCAGAGACTGGTTGGGATGAGGCAATTAGGGGATGACAGGCCGGGGGGGGTGGTCTCTCTCCTTGCCAAGGGCATCTGACACTAAAGAGATCCAGAAGATGCCATGGGCCAGGGGTTATCCCTCCAGAGTGGGCACAGAGGCTGGGAGACAAGGCCTGCCCTTCTCTCCAGTGGTTTTGGTTTTTTCCATCTCGGCAAATACGAGGAATGACGTTCACAAGAGAAAAGCAAACAACACATGGGAAGGACTTCTTTTTCCTCGTGTGGCCTTCATAAAAGCATTTTTACAAGCCTGTGAAAGGGGTCCTTTCCTGGGAACTGTGGCAGAGGGAAAACGGGCTGCGGGCACCCCCCTGTTCCCATTTCACCAACTGGAAAGCATCCTTTCCCCCCCCCCCTCCCCGGGCTGCGCTGTGGGGGGCGGCCGGGAGTGGGGAGTGGAGGCTGGCGCACGGAGTTCGGGCCCCAGGTCCGGTCCTGTGGGGAAGAAGGCCCGCCCCCCACCCTCCAGCAGATGAGGCCCCGCGGCTCAGAAAATTCAAGCACTTACTTCATGGTGATGGTGTTGAAAAACCAGGAATAGAAGCCCTGGGGGGGGAAAGGAGAGAAAGTGTGAGAAACCCAGCGCTGGGACGTCCAAGCCAGCCAGGCAGTGTCCGGGGCTTCCTCCCCAGGCAAGGTCCGGACGGGAATTGGTGCTGAGGGGGATGTCTTTCCAGAAGTCGGGCATCCTGTGACAGGAAGTGGGGGCCTGGGGGGGGGCCTTGGACTGGAGGGAGAGAAGGCACTCTGGGGTGGACATCAGTTGCTTTCTGTTTGTTTCTCATTGCTTCCCTCTGGGAAATGCCCCTCCCCCAGGCATGTGGCCCAGTGGGCTGTCCCTCAAGAAGGCTTCTGCCAGTTGACCAACAGGAGCCTGACCCAAGTGGGGCCAAACAGAGTGCCCTTAAGGGAATTGACATGGCATGGCTTCTTCTGGGTTCTTGCCTCTCGGTCAACACCAGGCAGCCTGGAGGGGCTTGGTGAGTCTCTGATGCCACACACAGTAGTCTGCCTGAGAAAAAAGCCCAGTCAGACGAAGAAGGACCAGAGAGGGATCCTGGTGGCAATGCTGGACTTCCTGGATCCAGCTGGACCTGAAACAGACACTTCTACTTTCTCCACACTCAAGCCACACATCACCCTTTTGTTATAACTGTGAGCGGGAGCTGGTTTCTTCTTCTGCACCTGAGAGTCCTGTCGATAATGCCTTTCTCCCAGGGTCTTGCTGTCTGGAGTTTCCGGGTGACGGGAAAAGGTGGCCTTGGCCAGAGACTCGGGGCAGGGGGAAGCCTGGAGAGGGGTCAGCTTAGGAACTGTGTGCTAAGATGGGTAGAGGGCCATGGCTGTAAAAGCCACCAGATGTGGCAGCTAGTTAAGTTGCTCTGATGCATGCTTGCTTCTGAGATTCCGGAGGGTTTGGCAAAACCTTAGAAAAGGTTGCAGTTCCTGATTGACCCCATTTGGGTCATGAGCACATCAGTGAACTGGGCAGCCTCCCTTTTCAGTTGAACCACGTGGATTACAGAATAGGTATTCGAAATGTGGTGCTGAAGAAGACTCTTGAGAGTCCCTTGGACTGCAAGGAGATCAAACCAGTCAATCTGAAAGGAAATCAACCCTGAATATTCATTGCAAGGACTGTTGCTGAAGCTGAAGTGCCAATACTTTGGCCACCTGATGCGAAGAGCTGACTCTTTGGAAAGGTCCCTGATGCTGGGAAAGATTGAAGGCAGGAGGAGAAGGGGTGACAGAGGATGAGATGGCTGGATGGCATCACCGACTTGATGGACATGAGTTTGAGCAAGCTCCAGGAGTTGGTGATGGACAGGGAAGCCTGGTGTGCTGCAGTCCATGGGGTCACAAAGAGATGGACACGACTGAGCGACTGAAGAACAACACATTTCCCAAAAGGAAGCAAGGACAGGCTGGTAAACACGAAACAAAAGGAAGTTCCTCGCTACCTTCGGCGTAAGGCCCACCTTCCAGGCCTCCTCGCTGTGTTGGGTGTGTTGACAGTGGGAATGCCTGTCAGGGGAATCGTTCCCCTAGCTATGACCTAGGGAACTAAACAGGGATAAAGGCCTGGGTATGAGGCAGAGCAATGAAGGGACAGGGTACGATGGTGGCAGCGGAGACTGGGCAAGTCCCAGGCAGGGGGTGAACTGCTAGACAAGACTGGGCTTGACTCTCAAGGCTGACCACCCCTCCCCACATGGAGAGCCTTTCCCCACCACCCACCGTTGGGCCAGCTCTCAGTTCATTAAGACAGCAGGCAGGCTTGCTGACAGACCCTCGTGGTTGTGTGGAGCGGAGGCCACCAGTGAAAGGGCAGAGGTCGTGAGTGGAAGTGTGGTCTATAAACTCGTGCAGAGTGCACGGACACAGCTGTGGATCCGTTCTCGCTTTCTCTCTCTCTCTCTCTCACAGACACACTTCCCTGCATACACACCATAGCTCTGAAAGGCATAAACCATTCTGAAACCTTTGCAGCTAAACAGCGGGCCTAAGAAGCAGACGTATCTTCTCTCTTCTCCCCACCCTGAGGAAATGGTCACAGGCTCCCAGGAGCCTGCTCAGCTGGAAAGACTGAGTGACAGTGGTCAGTCCACCCACCTTGGTGGCCCCATCCTCCCCGATCCTGCCACGCCTGTCCCGACTTGCTCACGGCACTATGGGAAGACCGGTTGGCTTCACTCATGCCGCTCAGCCAGGCTAGGGGCTCGCAGCCTGCCTGGGACCCCTCACCACACTTTCCCTCTGTGTGAAATTTATACCCTCATCTGTTTGACTGCCCCACTGCTGCCATAATGATTTATCTTCTAGATATTTTTAAAATAAAATGTCACTGTGCAGGAAAAAAACACTACAAAGGCAAAGCGATGTTTCCAAAGGTAAATATGAGAATCACCTTGCAAGGTAGGTGTGACCTCATTCGACAGAGGAAACCTCCAAGACACGAACTGTCTGAGGCTCCCAGCCTGGCCTGGGGCAGGTCTTGGCAAGGAAAGGGACTGGGTCTCTTGGAGGGATGAAAATGGAAGGAATAGGGCTCTACCTACTCCCTGTCTCCAGCAAATATGTATCAGATACTAATGACATGGCAGGGTGGACCAGGTGCTGGGACAATGGCAAGTGAGACCAGACGACACTGGTCTCGAGGGGGGAAGTGGGCACACTTGACTGATCGCAGAACAGGGAATCGTCACAGTCTGGGCTAAGAGCACTGAAGAGAAGGAGTGCGTTTTCTATGAGGCTATAACAAGAGATTGGGATCCAGAGGAGTGGACAAGGATCCCGGGAAAGTGGTGCTTGAGCTGAAATCTGAACAGAGCGTGGGTGTGTTAGCCAGAGAGGGGCCAGTGGGGAGGGGGAGAGCAGGTGACGGGCGTGAGGCGAGAAGGAGGGTCAGAAAGATGGCCAGTGTGGTGGAGGGTGGGGCAGTCGGGAGGGAAAAGAGAGATGGGACAGGTGGGCAAGAGGCCCAACCACAAGCCCATGGCAGTTGATTCCAAGAGCATTAGGAAGCCATTGAAAGCTTACACAGGGGACCCTGTGTCCCTGTTCATGGAGTTCACTCTGGATGGAGTAGGGGGCATGTGTGGACCAAAAGAAATTGGTTAGAGGCTACCATGCTCACCCAAGCCAAAGACTGATGGAAGCTGGACTGAGGGATGGTGGGAGAGGCGGAGAGAAACGAAACTGGGAAGGCGCAAGCAACACAATTAGGTAACAAGCCAGCCATGCTCAGGGGCCTGGATGAGAGCAGCAACACGTACCTGAGTGGGTGATGGGAAGAGTCTGAGACCAGTGGTCCAGGGACAGGTGGTTGTGGGGCATGAAAATCACAGCATATTGAATCCGAAACGCCCTTACAATATTTTGAAGGCCACTAGATAAATGGGGCCGGAGCTCAGAGGAAGGTTTAGCTGGAGATAGGAATTTAGGAGGGATCCATGTAGAACTGGGGACTTCCCTAATAGCCCAGTTGGTAAAGAATCCGCCTACAATGCAGGAGACCCCAGTTTGATTTCTGGGTCAGGAAGATCTGCTGGAGAAGGGATAGGCTACCCTCTCCAGTATTCTTGGGGTTCGTGGTAGTGCAGCTGGTAAAGAATGTGGGAGACCTGGATTTGATCCCTGGGTTGGGAAGATCCCCTGAGGAAGGGAAAGGCTACCCATTCCAGTATTCTGGCCTGGAGAATTCCATGGACTGTATAGTCCATGGGGTAGCAAAGAGTGGGACCCGATTGAGCGACTTTCACTTTCACTTTCGTGTAGAACTGAAGTCGTGAGTGAGTATGGATGACACGGCTTGGGGCTGGGGAGTCTCCTGGCGTGGAGGCGGCACCGACAGAGGGAAATCCCGGAGAGCAGGATGCCACGGAAGCAGCCGGAAGTGCTTTCCTCTGTTCAAGAAGGGAAGGCGGCTCTGAGAGATGAGATGAGATGCGAACCGAGGAGCGGCCTTTGGGTTTCGTGACGTGGGGCTGTGTGTGACCCCGGGGCTGTCTGGGTGGGAGCCACGGGTGAGCGGAGGGTGAGGAGTAGAGGTGGCAAGCCAGACCTCTCTTCTGAGTTCCGCTCAAGACCACCCAGCCCTGAGCGCCACGCAGAGCACGTTAGCTCCGCCCCGTCGCGTGGCGGGACCCCTTGCTGCCTTTATCCTCTGTGCCCTACCTACCACCATTCTCTTGCACCCTAGGAGGCAGCTGGGGTCAAGTCTCTGTGTTTCCGCTGGGGAAACAGGCTTGGCAAGGTTGAGGCGTTTGTCCGAGGTCAGGCTGCCGGGAGCGCGTGCTGTGGCCCCTGCCCGCGAGCCGGCGCGTCCTGCGCGTGCCCGGGCCGCCTGTCCAGGGCCAGCGCGCCCGCCCCCGCGCTCCCCGCGCCAGCGTGCCAGCCCCCGCCCTCCCCGCGCCGGCCCCCCAGGACCCACCTTGTCCCTGTGCTCCATCTCCAGGGAGATGTCCGAGGGGGACGTCTTCTCGCTCTGCTCCCCATAGACCAGTGAGGTCAGGCTGCCGGCCAGGAAAGGGGAGGTGGACAAGGAGAGGAGGCTCTTAGGCTCCTGCCTCGCTGTCTTGCCCACTCCCAGGGCCCCTCCCACCAGGAGCAGACACACCAGCTCTGGGCATTTTGGGGAATCATGATCCAGACTGTCTGAGACCTGAGAAGAGTGGCCTTGGGTCCAGAGAGGGCTGCCCTCCGGAAGTCACCTCTGTGCTGGGAGGGACGAGCGGGGTGGGGGTGGTAATGAGATGCCACCTGCTGACACCTGTGTAGCTTGGGCACGGGTCAGGGCCGTGTCCTGGTCACGGCAGCACATGCCCCGAGGAAGCTGGATCCCCACCCCAGCCCCTCCTCACCTGTCGTTGTGTATCAGCAGAGCCAGGCGCCCGTAGTCCCATGCGGCTTTCCGGAGGAAGGAATAAACCAAGACGATGACCTGCGGGCCAGGAAAGGGGCAAGAGTGTTCACACACTCCTTCCCCTCGACTCACCCCTACATTCCCAAGGGTGAGGGCCCCAAGGGCTCCCCTCTGGGTGGCCAGCTCTGTCAGGGTAGGGGTCATGCCTTTTTCAAGGCCCAGTGCCCAGCAGCATCCTGGCACAGAGGGGTTGCTCAGAGTTGGTTGAATGAAGATGGCACGTTTAGAACAATGAACGAGAGGTCTCCTTGAAGAAACCATCAAGGGGCCAGATGGGAAGCTCAAGGGCACTGGCCAAGGGGGGACCTTCGGATAAGGGTGCAAGAAAGAGAATCAGGGATTTGGCTGTACCCAAAGACCCCTCTTCTCCAAGGTGCACCCGCCCTGGGCCACCCTGGGCAGGCTGACCTTCAGATGGTTCCCGGCGCTGTGGCTGGTGGGACACAGCTACAGATAGCTGGGGTCCCTTGTATCCCTTGGGAAAGCTGGATCATGTGCCCCGGTGAGACCCCTCTGGTTTGCCCTCCGCAGTGCCCAGCACTCACCACCCACAAGATGATGTTGAGGAACAAAACAGTAGGGATGCCCCCAAAGGGCTGCCCCTTTAGGACAGTGTTCCGAGAGTTGAAGCAGTCGTCCACCGTGAAGTTCCGGGACTTTCCCACCATGTTCAGGCTGCTCGGCAAGACAGTCATCCTGGGAGGCTCCCTGCTGGAGAGGGGTCCCCAGGTCAGACTCGAGGCCCCCCTCCCCCAAACTGTGCAAGATACAGAAGCCTGTCGGGGAGCTGGGAGGGGTACGCTGAGCTTATAACTGGTCAAGGCAAGCTCAGCCCTCAGACGGCACGCAGGCCTGTCCTGTAAGAGACCAACTTCCTCAAACCCAGGGCCGAGATGGCAGAATAGCCCAGATACATTGGTAAATGCACATCTGGTGGGCCTTCCTACTTCCACCTCTGTGATGTTTTTCTTGAACAAACCTCACAAAGGTCTCAGGGAGAAAATATTCAGTTTAGAGGATGGAACCACCGCATCACGGGACACCCGTGCAGACAGGGCCATTAACGATTGTCTTTATCATCTTACGACTCTCTGGTCCAGTTTCCAGGGAAGGCAAATCACTTCTAAGACTAAGTAATGAAAGAATGTGGAGTACCTGGCACACCACAGGGACTCGCTATTTCACCTCGAACTTGACCAGAGAGATCAACACCCCTTCAGGGTCGTGAGCCAATGCAGTAAGCCTGAGACTCAGATGCAGGGTTCACGGTCAGGGTCATCCGCATTCTTCAGGCCTAGGTAAGAGGGGAAAGTGTGAGTGAAAACTGGAGGGAACCGGCAGCTGCTTGGACATATCACTTGTTTTGGCTCCAGGCTACTACATCACACCCTAGAGATTCTTCACTCCCGTTCAAGAAAAGCAGGCTGGTTCATTCAACAAATATTTGGTGAACAACTGCTTTGTGCTAGACTAATAGTAAGACCAAAAAAAAAACACCAAAACCCTCCCTTATGGAATTCTTGTGGGGAGTGACAGTTCAGGGGTGGGAGTGAGATTAGGATTATAAAGAGGGTGATTAGGGAAGGCCTCACAAAGAGGATGACGTCTGAATAAAGACTTGAAGAGGGAGCAGACCATCCAGCTGTGTGGGAAGGGTGCTGCAGGCAGAGCAAAAGCCTGGGGTTGGTGGATGGAGTGGCAGGGGTGGGGTTGGGGGGTGTCGTGTGGTGGTGGAAGCTTGCCTGGAGCGAGGAAGAGTTAAGGGGTCAGTGTGGCTGGACAGGGGAGAGTGAAGGGCATGGGGGTGCCTGAACAAAAGAGGGACATGAAGTGACTCATAGTTTAAAGGGGTCACTTGTACTAAGACTAAATGGGGGTGAGGGCAAGTAGAGGGGGTCAGCTGGGAGGAATTTGTGGCAAGCCAGGCAAGAGATCTTTCTGGGAAAGATTGAAGGCGAGAGGAGAAGGGGACAACAGAGGACTAGATGGTTGGATGGCATCACCGACGCAATGAACATAAGTTTGAGTAAACTCCAGGAGTTGGTGATGGACAGGGAGGCCTGGCATGCTGCAGTCCATGGGGTCACAAAGAGTTGGACCCGACTGAGTGACTGAACTGAACTGAATCGAGGCAAGAGATAGTGGAAGCCTGGACTGGGATGGGAGCCGTGAATCAGTGAGAAGAGGGTCAGACTTTGGAAATATTTTGAAGGTAGAGCCAACCAGATTTGCTGATAGACTGCATAAGGAACATGAAACAGAGGAGTCCAGGATGACTAAGGCTTGTGGACTAAGCAACTGGAAAACTGGAGGTGCTGTTATTGGATGGGAAAGACAGGACGTGCTGGGTGGGAGGTGCAGGGCGGGGGGGCTGGGAGCTGGGTCGTGGACACGCTGGGCAGGCGGTGGGCTGTGTGTCTGCAATGCAGAGCAGCGATTGGAAACATGACATGGGAGTGGCCGGTATGGAGACAGATGTTGGGTTTTCCTACTTACTGCTCGCCTGTCTGCTTAATTTGCCCACCATTTTATTACCCCAGGTCACTGGTTAACACATTCACACTAACGTGTTTAGCCAAATGTACAATTATTAATAGTTTATATTGAGCACAATATATTTTAAACAGTAAGCCATCTGCTGGAGAGTCAGAGTAGAAGCTATGGCATTCCTGCGGTCTCTTGGCGGATGGGGCCGACATCTCAGCCTTCGCGGGCTCTAGGTCAGCTGCGGCATGAAATGACAGTTCTGCCGGTGGCCACTAGGGGGAGCCCTTGTTGAGGAAGCAGGTGGAAAAAGGAGGCAGGCACGTCCATTAAGTTTGAAGGCCTAGGGGAGAGATTTTGCCTACTTGAATCAGTTCTCCAGGGAGCCTCCCAGTCAGGCCTGGCGGCCCAACTCAGCCACGGGTGTGCTGCAAAGAACAGACGCAGTGGCGAGTCCCCCAGACTTAGGAACCCAGGCTGTCTTTGCTCGTGGCACCCTCCCCCAGACCCCTTCTCCTCCCCTTTAAGCTCCAGATGCTCTTTCTTTATCATACATGTGTTTCACAAGTAATTTTTCACCGTCTTGCTTGTTTTTTTCATTTTTGTCATGAGTATCTTTTGAAGCACCAAAGTCAAAAATTTTGACAGTCCAATGTATCCAATTTTCTTTTATGGGTCATGCTTTTGGTACTGTGTCTAAGAAATCTCTGCTTAACCCAAAATCTTAAAGATTTTCCTTGATGTTTCTCTCTCTTAGAGTTTCTGCTCTTACGTCAAAATCTGTGATCCATTTTGAGTTAATTTTTGCATATGGTGTGAAGTAAGGGTCTAAGCTCATTTGGGGGAGTATGTGGCTGTCCAGTTGCCCAGCACCTTTAAAAGGAGGGGAATAATTTATAAGCCCTTCTCTGGGCTGTCTGGGGACTGGAACCAGGCCAAGGATGTGAAAGAGCTTGGTGAGCTGCTGTCCAACCACAAGGACTCAAGACTGTTATTATTTGGTTGATACTGTGTGTGATGAGCCCAGGAAGGGATCACTGGGCTGTGAAGAGCTCTGGTTCCCATCTGGATCTAAGAAGGTTTTGAGTTCTGGATGCTTTCTTTTTACTCATCAACTCCCACTACGTTTGTCTCTCTTATTCCGAAAGAACCGCCCCCTTTCTCCCTCCGTTTCAACCTTCCAAAAAGAAGGACTGCATACTTACTATAAGCCAGGCATCATGCCAGGCTCTAGAAGCCTGGCAGACATGGCTCCCACCTGCATGAGGCTCCTAGACTCACTGGGGCGACACAAGCACGCAAGGCATAGTCTCTGAACTCCAGCACTCTCCTAGCCCGGGGCCATGGGGAGGACTCGCCAAGGAGTCTACACAACCTTCTGTGGGAAAGTGACCTCTGTGCCTGAAAGCACAGTGCGGTGGGGAAGCGTGGGCAGAAGAAACCGAATTGGCAAAGACGCGGAGCGGAGACAGAGCACGGAGGTTTGGGAAAGTGAAAATGAACACTCGCGGCTGCAGTGTCAGATGGGTCGCCGGTCTGTTCTTTCATTTGTTCATTCATTCATTCAACATGAATTCATTGAGCATCTACTCTCGCCAGGCCCTGTGCAGACTCTGGAAGTACAAACATACGTTCCTCCTCTTTAGGGAGTTCACAGCCTTTGGGATCTGGGGAGAGGCCTGGCCCAGACTGCTATTCTGCCTGGGAGGACCCAGCTACAAGGTTCTAGCTTCTAAATGTAGAGTGGGGTGGAATCTAGCCAGCAAGGTTGGGTCAGGTGCGGGCTTTCAGCTTATCTGCAGCCCAGCCTTAAGGGGAGGTGAGGAAGGAAACGAGAGAAGACAGCCTCACCCCCACCTCACTACAGTCCTCAGCTCTCTCAGCAGCAAGCAGACGCAGTAATGAGGGAGGCTGTTGCATTGCCATGGAAACACAGAGTAGCACCCAACCTTTTCTCCTCACCCCTACACCAAGCCTGGACCTTCGTCCTCCCTTCTTTCCAGAAGGCGAGCATTCTGGAGGTAGAGCTAGCTCTTGTGTGTGAAAAAGAGGACAGAATGTTTTCTGGCAATCTGAGCATCAGCCCCCAAAATAATAAAACTTGAAATCCGAGGGTGTTAAAAGGAGCACAGAGCAGGGCACCAATTTGCCTGGTGCAGCAGGCATCAAGGAACTCTTCTCTTTGAGCATGAATTTCATAGCAGAGCACAGGGATGCTGGCTATTCAGAGCATCTCTCTGGAGCCAGATTGCCTCGGCTTAAGTCCCAGAACCACACTTGCTAGCTGTGTGACCCTGGACAGTGACTTCATCACTCTGAGCTTCAGTTTCCAAATCTGGAAAGTGGGGATAATAAGAGAACTGCCTCTCAGGGTTACTGTGAAGATGAAATAAGATAATTTGCACAAAGCCCTTCATATGGTGCTTGGGAATCTATGCACTCAACATGAGCCAGCACCAAGATCACTGTCATTAGCTTATTTGTGAGATGAGTGGCCCAGACCGGACCATTCCCAGTCTCCTTATCCCTACTCTGCTCTGCAACAGGCAAAAGGAGAGATGGAGAGTGAGGGAAGGACTTTACTGGACCCTCAAACTGCAGCCTGTGGGTGGTGCTGCTTCTGCTCTTCCTGGACATGAAAAGTAAATGTCAGCCCTGCTTTTTGGACCCGGGGGGGCAGCAAGAGAGGATGTTAAGGTTGCTGGTGAGTTGGGAGTCTCAGGTCTCTTCAGTTGCACATTTTATCTGATAGGGAAGTGTGAGGCCTTCCTCGCATCCCATTTCTGCCCCACCCTAAAATAGCTACTTCTAGCTTTATTGACTACGCCAAAGCCTTTGACTGTGTAGATCACAACAAACTGGAAAATTCTTCAAGAGATGGAAACATGAGACCACCTTACCTGCCTCCTGAGAAATCTGTATGCAAGTCAAGAAGCAACAGTTAGAACCAGACGTGGAACAATGGACTGGTTCCAAATTGGGAAAGGAGTACGTCAAGGCTGTATGTTGTGACCCTGCTTATTTAACTTATATGCAGAGTACATCATGCGAAATGCCAAGCTGGATGAAGCACAAGCTGGGATCAGATTGCTGGGAGAAATATCAATAACCTCAGATATGCAGATGACACCACCTTTATGGCAGAAAGCAAAGAGGAACTAAAGAGCCTCTTGATGAAGGTGAAAGAGGAGAGTGAAAAAGTTGGCTTTTAAAATTCAACATTCAGAAAACTAAGATCATGGCATCCAATTCCATCACTTCATGGCAAATAGATGGGGAAACAGTGGAAACAGTGAGAGACTTTATTTTGGGGGGCTCCAAAATCAATGCAGATGTGACTGCAGTCATGAAATTACAAGATGCTTGCTCCTTGGAAGAAAAGCTATGATCAACCTAGACAGCATATTAAAAATCAGAGACATTACTTTGCCTACAAAGGCCCATCTAGTCAAAGCTATGGTTTTTCCAAAGTCATGTATGGATGTGAGAGTTGGACTATAAAGAAAGCTGAGCGCTGAAGAAGTGAAGCTTTTGAACTGTGGTGTTGGAGAAGACTCTTGAAAGTCCCTTGGACTGCAAAGAGATCCAACCAGTCCATCCTGAAGGAAATCAGTCCTGAATAGTCATTGGAAGGACTGACGCTGAAGTTGAAACTCCAATATTCTGGCCACCTGATGGCGAAGAGCTGACTCATTTGAAATGCTGGGAAAGATTGAAGGCGGGAGGAGAAGGAGACAACAGAGGATGAGATGGTTGGATGGCAAGACCGATGCAAAGGACATGAGTTTGAGTAAACTCTAGGAGTTGGTGATGGACAGGAAAGCCTGGTGTGCTGAGGTCCATGGGGTCACAAAGTGTCGGACACAACTGAGCAACTGAACTGAGTTGAGTCTCCGGTGGCACCAGCTGGAGGCTCAGCAGTCCGAGGCCTCAGCAGAGTTGAACTGGCTTTGTCTTTATAACTCCTCTTGCCCATTCTAGGCTTCTAGACCTGGCCTGCTTTCAGCTCCTACTGTCCCAACTAGCCAGGCCAGCACCTTCTGCCATGGTTTCTTCCAGGAGAGCTGGCCATCTCAAGGCCAAGTCTTCTGTGTGTGCTCAGTCGCTCAGTTGTGTCCAGCTCTTTGTGACCCCATGGACTGTAGCCCGCCAGGCTCCTCTATCCATGGGATTTCCCAGGTGAGAAAACTGGAGTGGATTGCCATTCCCTTCTCCAGAGGATCTTCCTGACCCAGGGATCAAAGTCATGTCTCTATGTCTCCTGCATTGGCAGACGGGTTCTTTACCACTAGTGCTCCCTGGGAAGCCCCAAGTCTTCTGTGGTTGAGCTCAAATCCCAGAGTTTAGCTGATTCAGAAAGCCTTAGAAGGGGCCAGTCTTATTAATGGCTAACATTTATTGAGCACTTATTATAGGAAAATAATACCAGCTCATGTAATCCTCAGAAGTACCCAAGGATACTAGAATCACCCCTAGATGAAATAGAAAGTTAAGGCTCAGAGAGGTTAAATAACTCACCCAAGGTCATGATGCTGGTAAGTGGCAGACCTGGCCCTTGAACCCAGGCAGTTCATAACCCTCTGCTCTGATACCCCCAGGCCCTCTGGGCCTCTGCTGGGCTGCAGAGCTGGGCAGGAGTCAAGGGGAGGGAATGACTTTGCTTAAGCCCTCATCTAGAGATGGAGCCTTTCCCAGTCTCTCAGGGTGGGGCAGAGGAAGGTACTGTGGACTGAGGGATCCCAGGAGAGCTGGGCTCTAGGCCACCTGTGGGCACATGTCTTCCCTGTTCTGGCCTCCTGTCTGTAAGATGAGGGGTTTGGTTGGGAGGTCTCTGAGGACCAGGCTGGAGCCAGGATCCCAGGCGTCCCAGAGGCGCAGCCAATACCCACACAGCCGGCAGCCTGAGCTGACTCTGCTCCGCTGTCCCCATGAGTTCTCAGGAACTGGTCCACAGGGCTTGGCCACTGATTTGTAGATGAGAATTACTGCAGCCACTCGCAGTGTCCGAGGGGAAGGAGCTGTGGATAGGGAGCTGCCCAATCCTGTCCCCCAGGCCTTTCCGCACCAGAGCACACGAAGCCACAGAGCATGCCCTGCACCCTCCTGCCATCTGGCCTTCTCAGCCTCTTCAATAATTCAACACCTTCTGTTCATAACAAGAAAGACTATTTTCCATGGTTCTGAACTTAAAAAACAAAACAAAAAAACAACATGGCATTCCTGGCCTTGGGCACGGGTCCCATTTCCCCTCCTCTCTGGGTCTTTCCTTATATCCCGTCCCTGCCCTCCACCCTCAGATTCTGTCCCCACCCCCACCCTTCCAGGACAAAAGCTCAGGTTCACTCTCACCGCTGGGGGGTTCCTCTGGGGGACAGGGAGGAGGGGAGGTGGCTGTTACAGTGAAGGTTCCCATTCACATCTCTCCCTCCCCGCCATGCCAGCTGGCTATGACTCTTCCCCTAAATGTCAGTAAGTCCTTCCTTGTTCTGAACTGCCCTTGAGTCTCCTCATATCTTCACAGCTAAGGTTGGACTTCCCTGGTGGCTCAGACGGTAAAAGCATCTGCCTGCAATGTGGGAGACCCGGGTTCGATCCCTCCATCAGGAAGATTCCCCTGGAGAAGGAAATGGTGACCCACTCCACTACTCTTGCCTGGAAAATTCCATGGATGGAGGAGCCTGGTGGGCTGCAGTCCCTGGGGTTGCATAGAGTCAGACACGACTGAGTGATTTCACTAAGGATGGTTTGCCCAACATTACACATAAAGAAAATGGGTCAGCAGCAAGCTAAGAGATTTGCCTAAGGGTGGGGAAGTTGGGCTTCCCAGATGGCGTTAGTGGTACAGAACCCGCCTGCCAATGCAGGAAGAGATACAGGTTCGATCCCTGGGTCGGGAAGATCCCCTGGGGAAGGGACTAGCAACGCACTCCAGTATTCTTGCCTAGAGAATCCCACGGACAGAGAAACCTGGTGGGCGATGGGCCACAAAGAATCAGACACGACTGAAGCCACTTAGCATGCACACACAGGGAAGCTGGTAGATTTGGGATCAGAACTTGAGTTTTCTGGCTCCCCATTCAACACTTTTGGGCATGGACCAGTGATGCTCAGCCTGGGGTGGTGGACACTGGAATTACCCGGTAGGTGTTAAGTAGATCCAGAAGACTCACGCTGCACTCCAGACTTCAGATATGAGAATCTCCAGTCAATTTTTATGTGCAGCCAAGAAAGAGAAACAGCAGCTTAAGATTTCTAGGGTTATTTGATCTAGATAAGGGGTTCTTGAAGATCTAAAAGGTTTTCTGACTCCCCCTAAATAAGCAATGAGGATGAGGAGGTTTGGGGATAAAGGACTGCAGCTAGTGTCCCTAAAGTTGTGTTGCTGTGGGGCAGCTCATGAGACTGGTCCTTATATTCATCTCTCAGGAGATCTCCCTTCCCCCCTCCCAGCTTGTTCTGAGTCAGTGGAACGTTCACCAGAAATCTAAAGAGACCTGCACCACCTCTTCCTTTGAATCCCCAAACTCTTGCATTTCTCCCTGGGTCAGAGGTCAGTGGCCTGGCCACTTCTTCCTGGGCAAGAATACTGGTGTGGGTTGCCATTTCCTTCTCCAGGGGATCTTCCTGACACAGGGATTGAACCCAGGTCTCCCACACTGCAGGCAGACTCTTTACTGTCTGAACCACCAACGAACATAATTACATCTATCCTGCCTATATCAGAGTCGTTATGAAGATTGCTTAAAGGAGACAGTACATGGAGACATTTTTATAAACTATAAGTACCCCAAATGGGGTTGCTGCCTTTGCTATCCTCTTTCTAGGATTAAGGTCAGCCTCCATTCAGAAGCTCCTGAATGGTCCCCTCCATCATCCCTGTAGCCAGCAGCCCCAGCGTGGGGTGAGTGGGTTGGGGTCTCTCCCGCTAAGAGCAGAAGCGCACTCAGCACCACGGACAGCACCATACCAGGCCACTCTTTTCTGGGGCTGCTTCTCTCTGCCAGGGTCCTGTGAGCAGTGCTCGACAATACTCCTGGCCCAATAATAATGCCAGAAAACAGCTACTGAATGAGTTCTGTGTGCCAGGCACTGTGCCAATTCTCTTAATGCATCAACCGGGTTAACAACAAACGTATCAGATTGCCTGTTGGGTACGGTCAATGGCCTTCGGCACCCATTCCCTCCCCTTTCCAGTATACCTTCCTATATTGCAGAAGCTAGAAAGCTGAAAACTACATTTACAACACTCCCTTGCAGCTGGGGTTTTAAATAGAGATTGAATTCCATCGATTTATATGCACTGGAGATAGATTTATAAGGCCTGCTGCCCTTGCTGCGTTCTGCTGACAAACAACGTTGAGGAGGGGAAGGAGTTCTCTGTAGCAGATCAATGCCCAGATCAATGCTCCCAGGGAGGAGGGGCGAGAAGACACCCTGGGGTAGGTTGCAGAGGCTCCTAGGTCCTGGCTTGCAAGAAAGAGAACACAGAATTCATGGCTCCGGTAGTCCCATCTTGGCTGTGGCTCAGAAGCAGTTAAATCAGCTCTGCTCTGTTTTGAAGACCCAGGTTCTAGCGTTAGAATTACAGAGTATGTAATTCTCTGGTTTAAATTCTCTTTGCTTAAGGTTTGCTTAAGGTTCTTAGAGTGGTTTTTGCTTCCTGTGCTAACGATGGGGAGGCACTATTATTACCCCATCTTGGGCATAGAGAAGTTAAGTGATGGCCGAGTTCAGGCGAGCAGTGGGACCTGAGCCCAGGGCAGCTGACTCCCCAGCCCCCTTACCAACCATTTTTCCATGTGCCACCCCCAAGGCAGTGAACTCCAGCAAACATCCCAGGAAATAGGAACAAAGCTTCTAGGAGGCTAAAGACAGAAGCTAAGTGGAGAAGAGAAAAAGCTGACAAAGAATCCCAGGGATAAACTCCAGGCCCAAGTGGACACAGCCCATGACAAATCCTCAGAAGGAGGGGGAGGAGAGGACACGGATGTTTGTGGAGGGCCAGATGGGGCCACCACGCATGCCTCACAAGCCAGGTCAGAGGTGGCAGCCTAAAAGGTGGATATCAGTAGCCCCATTCTCCAGGTAGAGAAACTGAGGCTCACAGGGGTCAAGCAATGGGCCTAAAGCTACACAGCTGAGGAGAGGCAGAGGCAGAATTGACATCTAAAGGGTCTGGTTCCACCGCATCACATGACCTCTGAAGGAACCATGTGAGCAGAGAGCTGCCTGGCCCATTTGGGGAAGGCTGTATTTCTGGGCTTCAAGAAGGCAGCACCCCACTCCCCAACCCAGGATCTCTACTACATCCCAGGGGCTCTCCTCTAACCAGGAGGAAAGGCTGCCGGGGTAGAGGGGGCTGGAGTGCAGCCAGGGGAGACCGTAGCCTCTTGGACCTGAGGTGCAAGCTGAGTGTGCCGGCTCCCCCTTCACTGCCTTCCCTCTGGGTGCTCCCCCACCCTGCATGAGTCCCTCTGCTTGCTGGGAAATTTCCTTCCCTTGCCCCCCAGACTGCACCTGCACCCAGAGCCCACGCTTTTTTGCCTACGGCCCAGAAGTCAGTAAGCCTCCGTAACTGTGTCCAAACAGGGCTGGAGGCAGGGGAGAGGCAGCAGTGGGAACGACATCAAGACTCTGCCCCTGGGAGCTGGGCGGTGACAGGCACACACCGGGAGAAGGAGGGACAATGCCCTACTTGTGCTGAAAACACAAAGTAGGGAGTGAAGACAGCAGGCTACAATGATGGTGAACTAGATGATTTCAGTTCAAAAAGAAAGGCAGGGGCGGGGTATAAAAAACCAAACTTGTACCTGTAGAAAAAAGACCAGCTATCTCTGGGTGGTGGGACTATTTTCTTTTACTAGCATTTGAAAAGTATTTCCTGAATTTGAAAAACCATTAAACATAAGCATATATTATTATTTATAATTAGAAAAAAATCCTATTCAAAAAGGCAGCCTTGGTATTTCTAGGATGTGAGAGTTGGACTATAAAGAAAGCTGAGAGCCGAAGAATTGATGCTTTTGAACTGTGGTGTTGGAGAACTCTTGAGAGTCCCTTGGACTGCAAGGAGATCCAACCAGTCCATCCTTAAGGAAATCAGTCCTGAATATTCATTGGAAGGACTGATGTTGAAGCTGAAACTCCAATACTTTGGCCACCTGATGCAAAGAGCTGACTCTTTTGAAAAGACCCTGATGCTGGGAAAGATTGAAGGAGGGAGGAGAAGGGGATGAGAGAGGATGAGATGGTTGGATGGCATCACCGACTCGATGGACATGGGTTTGGGTGGACTCCAGGAGTTGGTGATGGACAGGGAGGCCTGGTGTGCTGCGGTCCATGGGGCCGCAAAGAGTCAGACACGATTGAGCAACTGAACTGAACTGAACATACAATCAGCTTCTCCTCATCCTTTGGCATCAAATCCTTTTCCTTCACCACCTTGAGTGGCCTCATCGTGACCAGCTCCCACTCAAGTTTGTCAATGGGGCAGAGAGGGTGGAGAGGGTGCAGGGGCCAGGCCCTTGGGGTGACCCAGGGATTCCTGTGCCAGCTGCCTGCTCAGAAAGAAGAGTGAAGGTGAATCTGAGGCCACTCCTTCCCTGCTCCATCCACAGGGCCTGGCTGGGCCAGGGGCACCATGTGGGCCAAGGTGGCCATTAGCTGCCCCTCCCTTCCCAGGTCAAGAGCTCCTCTGGCAGCTGCGGTGCTGGCCGCATGGTGAAGACCCAGGTGCAGTAACCAGGGAGCGGGGCTCCGTGGTGCCCAGGGCAGCTCTCACCTGAGCAAGTGCGGGCCAGCCTCCCTTCTCAAAGACCCCACATCGATCAATCAGTGGAAGATCAGGACCACTAAGGCCCCAGCAGCGTGACTGGGGGCAGTCTAAACCTAGATCCCCATGGGGAAGGGAATAAAGGAGAGACAGGAGCCTCCTGGGCTGGGCCTGGCCTCTGGACTGTCTCCGCGGTACCTGACAGGGGCACACGTTCTTCCAGGTGGCGAAGTGTGTTCACAGTCATCATCTCTCCTGACCCCCAACAGCCTGGTGGCAGCAGGGGTAATGACTGTCCCCATCTGGCCCAAGAGGATGCTGAGGCCCAGAGAGGGTGAGGAGCCTACACAGGGTCACACAGCCCACAGTGGTAAGGCAGATGGAGGCAGGGGTCTGAAGCCAAGACCTGAGATTTTTCCATAGCTCCTTCTGACATCTGAGCTCTTGGCTCCTGGCCTGCTCCAGGCGGAGGCCCCCTTGGCCCCAGGACTCCTCCAGTCTCGTCTCCCTCGTCTCCCCCGTCTCCCAAGAAGGAGCCTCAGCTCCAGTGGTTGGGCAGCCCCGGTCCCTCAAAGGCTTCGGGTTTCTCTGCTCCCTCCACCCCTCTCCTTTGTGGAAAAGCCTCGTGAACCTCCCCACAAAAGGATGCTCCACTGTCAGGCCAGCTCAGCTTCGCTTCCTCCAGGCTCCCTGGGTCTCAGCAAGCTCATCCTCCCTTCATGTACCCTCTCCTGCGTTCTCTAAGGCTGGTGGCACTAAGAAGGATGAGATGTACCTCTCCTTCCACCAGCCACACTCTAGAAGGGATGTGTCAAAGGCCTTGGCTAAGAGGCAATTATAACATACAGTCTGTAAGAAGGGCTGCCCCGGGGACAGGACTCACTGGGAGGGCTGCGGAGCCCAAATGATGGTGTCCAGGGACCCTTCTAGGACCAGGTGAGCCTTAGTGGTCCTGCAGGTCATGATGGAATCTTCTGAAAGGGCTCTCTGTAGCTCTTCTTGACTTAGCCAACAAGGCCTGCCCATGGCTCCAGATCCGTCTCACCCACCTCTCCCCTCATTTCCACCCCCTGGCCCCTCTGTCTGTCCCTCAGTGCCTGAAGCATGCCACCTTCCCTCCTGCCTTTGCATATGCTAGCCCTCCTACCTGGAGTGTTCCCCCTCGCCCTTGAGTTAACTCATTCTCCCACTAGTTAATCTCAGGTCTATTTCTGCCTCCTTAGCGAACAGCTCCAGTCCAGGTCAAGCCCCAACATCTCATGCTTCAGGGCATCCTGGAAGACAGACAGAGCTTGGTGCTTAGGTGTGGGCCCCTAGTGAGACTGGACTCCTGGGATCCAAACCCTATCTCTGCTACTTACTAGCTCCATGTCTTTAGGCAAATGTCTTAACCTCCCGGGGCCTCCGTTTCCTTATCTGTAAATTGAGGATGTTAATAGCCTCTACCTGACCAGGTGAATGTGAGGATTACATGAACCAATTCACATGAAACACTCAGAACAGTGCCTAGCACACCCCCATGGCTCAGTACAGTGAAGTATTATTTCCTTGTGAGTAACTGGTGCATGCATGCCTGCTCAGTTGCTCAGTCAGGTCTGACTCTTTGGGACTCCATGGACTACAACCCGCCAGGCTCCTCTGTTCATGGAATTCTCCAGGCAAGAATACTGGAGTGGGTTGCCATTTACTCCTCCAGGGGATCTTCCCGACCCTGGGATCGAACCCACATCTCCTGTGTCTCCTGCATTGCGGACAGATTCTTAACCACTGTGCCACCTGGGAAGCCCCCGGGTACCTAGTCCCTCCAATATTTATTCATGGAATGACACAGCAAATGGCTGTCTCCCTTGGCGGATGGAAAGCTCCTTGATGACAGAGCCCAGGGGCTGTATTTGCTCATTATTTTCTCTGCTGTGCTGGGTAGAGCACAGCGCTTTACAAATATTTGTTGAAGAAAGGGATGATCAGCAGCGGAACTAGGGCGGGTCTCATCTGGCCCCGTGATCTCAGACTCAGCATCTTGGCTGGAAGGGCTCTTACAGACCCTCTACCCCAAGCCCCTCCTTCCTCAAATGAGCGAAGGCTGCTGCTGGCTCGCATTTCCGCAGCTTGCAGTCTCACGGGAAGCGCTAAGGCTCCACTCGGTCCACCCCCGCCCCCCACCAGGCTCTCCTCATTCAGAGGATCGGGGGAATGATGAAATCTTGGACTGAGGTATCCATTTATGTCAGAAAAAGAAAGTGAAGTCACTCAGTCGTGTCTGACTCTTTGTGACCCCGTGGACTGTAGCCTGCCAGGTTCCTCCGTTTATGAGATTTTCCAGGCAAGAGTACTGGAGTGGGTTGCCATTTTCTTCTCCAGGGGATCTTCCCAACCCAGGGATTGAACCCGGGTCTCCCGCATTGTAAGCAGACGTTTTACTGTCTGAGCCACCAGGATTTAGTGGGGGGGGGGGGGGGGAATGGTGACACGTCATCTGGTATCTGAGTGTTGGGGGGAAACATCCACGCCCTCCGCAACCTGGTGAAGCTGCAGGCTTCAATTCAACCTGAGTTATTGCTGCAGTTTCCGTCTCCGTGGTAACAAGTCCGGACTGAGCTCAGCAGCGGCTGGAACCCCGTCCCCCAAGCTAAGCTGCCTGCAGTGGGGCTCCCTCCTCAGCCTCTTGTCTGATGGGCTCCTCTGCAGTGGACTGGGGGTGGGGGGGGCAGCTGGGATGGAGCCATGGCGGAGGAAGGCCCCAGTCCATCTGCATCCGCCCGGGGAGGAAGGTGCCCGACAGCAGGAGCGAGCATGCGGGATGCTACGGGGCGCCGTCCAAGCCCAGCTCCCCCTGCCTTCAGAGGGGTTCTGGTGGTGGACTGTGTCACAGGCTGGCGGGAGGCGGAGAGACCCAAGAATCTTGCAGCCAGGAGGCTGAGCCCTGGCCCACGCAGGCCAACCAGCTGTTGATGATTCGCTGCTGTGCAGACAGAGCCAGGCTTCACTGAATGCCTTGCTCTGCGTCCGGCACTGGACTAGGATGTGGGGAGGACGGCAGGGGGCTCTGCCCCCAGTGGACACCCGGTCAGGCGAGAGCAATCAGAGCAAAGAGGAACCGGTGCCCTGCCCGCGCCTGGACTTTTCTCAGGAAGGAAACTCAAGAAACTCTTGATGGGGCTGCCTCCTAGGAAGGGAATGAGATGGAGGTTGAGGTAGGGAAAGGAAGGATGACTTTCCATGATATCCTCCTTTCTACTGTTTGGATTTTGTACTAAGATGATAACTAACCAAACCAAAAAAAAACAAAAAAAAAAAAGGCCAAACAAAGATGACAAGCACCATGTGACAGGTACTACCATAGGGGCAGCAACTCCATGCTGGGCCCGGGGAGGGGGAACGGGCAGCCCCGACATCAAGGCACTCAGAGTTCCCATCTGCAAGGGGTGTGTGTGTGTGGGGGGGTCAGTCTCTGTATCTTGGGATGTGTGGACCTACTGGGTTGAAGGTTATCTCTTCAAAGTGCATCTCTACCTCCCACAGCATATAGCTTTTATTTGAATAATATGTATGGTGATGGCAGGTAACTGGACTTATTATGGTGGTCATTTTGCAATATATACAAATATCAGATCATGATGTATAACTGAAACTAATATAACGTTATCAATTATTCTTCAAGTAAAACAATACAACCTAAAAAAATTACAACCTTATTTAAAAATAGGGAATCTGCAGAGATACTGGGGCTTTCCAGGTGGCGCTAATGATAAAGAACCCGCCTGCCAATGCAGGAGACCTGAGAGGTGTGGGTTCCATCCCTGAGTCGGGAAGATCCTCTGGAGGAGGGCATGGCAACCCACTCCAGTATTCTTGCCTGGAGAATCCCAAGGACAGAGGAGCCTGGTGGGCTACAGTCCACAGTGTTGCAAAGAGTCGGACACAACTGAAGCGACTTATCGTCAAGCAGAGATATTAGTTAAAATGAAGCCATACTGCATTACAGTGGGCCCGGAATTCAGTGGCTGCGTTCTTCCAATAAGGCCAAAAGGAGAGACACTCAGAGAAGAAAGCCACGTGCAGACAGAGCAGAAATCAGCAAAGGAACTCAGGGTCATCCACCCCCCAGAAACTGGAAGAAGCAAAGAAGGCACTTCCCGTGAGCCTGCAGAGGGAGCACGGCCCTGCCAGCAGCCTGATTTTGGACTTACAGCCTCCAGGGAGAGGAGGAGAGCAAACGTCAGTCACCCGGTTCATGCATTACAGCTGCCCCAGGAGATGAAGACAGTGGGCCTATGCGTTTGTGTCTGTGTATCCTGAGGTGTGTGTATCAGTGGGTTTGGAGTCTGTGTGTGTCTGTGTGTGCTTGGGAAAGTACTTATGGCTGCATTTTGAATTTTAGGTGTTGTGTGTATTTTGGGGTACATGCATGTTTGTGTGTTCATTTATGTGCAGTTTTGTGTGTACATTTATGTGTGTGTGTGTGTATGCATGTGCTTTGGTATGTTTGAGAGCTGATGTGTATACAGTCAACGATCTCTAAAGTCTCTCTTGGCCCTAACTTTCCAGAAGCCTGCCCTGGGGCTCCTGCGGCAGCAGAGGTTGGCCTTCAGGGAAATGCGGGCCAGGGGTAGAGGAGAGGGACCAACGACAAGGCTGGGTTGGCACAGCCCCTCCTCTGGTCTAGGGCCGCCTGGGAAAGGGGGTGGTCTGCTGGGAGGGTGCCCTCCATTGCACCTGTTCTGTTGGTAAAAGGGTCTCAAGGTTAGGAGTGTGGGTCTTACAGGAGCCATATCTTGGGCGCCCAGCCTGACAGCCTTCTTGGAGTCCTTCAAAAGAGCAGAGACCCCTGAGAGAGAGAGACCCCCTCCCGTGAATCTGAGTTACTCTAAAACATGAGAGCAGTGGTCCTCAAACTTTGGTAAACCCGTGTCACCCAGAGGGCTTGTTACACGGCAGATGGCTGGGCCCCACGGCAGAGGGTCTGATGCAGCAGGTGCGGGGTGGGGCCTGAGGGTCTGCATCTCGAATAAGATCTCGGGTGATGCCGACACTGCTGGACTGGGATCTTGCTTTGAGAATCACCGCGTTAGCGCATACAATATGGGATGGGGTTCCTCCTCCATCTCCCCCAGGCCTTGCAGCAGGCATCCACATCTTTTAGGACAGGCCCCTGGAAAAGTCAGGGCTGGCGGGCTCAATTCTATTCCATGGTCTGTCTCTCACAGTCACCCACCCACTCGTGAAATCATTTATTCAGTAAAATAATGGGCCCTGTTCCCTGCACTCAAGATACTGACAGTCTAGGCACAAGATTCCAGTGGGTACACAGATCCACCAGAGAAACCAGGACAGCTCTGCCTAAGTGAACTCCAGAGGCCCGCTGAAGGGATTCTGGGAGCACTGAGGAGGAGCCTTTGGCTGAGCCTGGAGCAACCCGGGAAGGCTGCCTGTGGGAGGTGTCAGCCAAAGTTAGCTCTTAAGAGAGGAACTACCGACCGTAGTCACATTAATTGAAGGCTCACTGCCAGGCACTGTGCTGAGACTTTGCAAACATGCACTCTTTCAAGACTCACAATAAGAGGGAACTATTGTTGCTGGGATTTCTTTGGAAGGACTGATGCTAAAGCTGAAACTCCAATACTTTGGCCACCTCATGAGAAGAGTTGACTCATTGGAAAAGACTCTGATGCTGGGAGGGATTGGGGGCAGGAGGAGAAGGGGACGACAGAGGATGAGATGGCTGGATGGCATCACTGACTCAATGGACGTGAGTCTGAGTGAACTCCGGGAGTTGGTGATGGACAGGGAGGCCTGGCATGCTGCTATTCATGGGGTCGCAAAGAGTCAGACATGACTGAGCGACTGAACTGAACTGAACTAATTGTTGCTGAAGGGAGATTTGAGCCCAGCCCGCTTCCGGTAGCCACATTCCTAACCTTGAGCCTATGTGGGGATGGATCCTGACCTGAAGACGAGTTGTGGTGTGGAGGCCAGGGCGGGGCATTCCAGGAGGGGACTGCGTGTGCACCCATGTGGAGAGGGAGGCAGGCACAGAGGCTTCCCCCCAGCTGGAAACCACTCCCTTGGGCAGCATCAGGGAGGGACAGCGGGGATCTGGAGAGAGGCAGAAGGAAGGTGCTCCGTGAGCACAGCTGCTCCAGCTAAGCGGGGAGCCAGATGGCAGAGGCTGTGGGTCTGGCGCACATGGTTTCCCGTGGCCTGGGGCCAGAGCAGGGACACAGGGGCCCGAGAACCACAGGGCTACAGGGCGGGGGCACTCTATTTACAGATCTGCTTGTGATGAAGCTTAGCCCCGAAGAGAGGCTGAGGGGTGACTGGCCGGCACAACCTCCATGACTTAGGGTGGCCCCTCAGTCCCTGGCCCCCAGGCAGCCTCTGGGTGGTTATAGGGGTCTCTGGCCAGCCTTGTTACAACCTTGCTCTCACCTCTTGGCAGGGAGGGTAAGGAAGGCCACTCTGAGCCAGGCTGAATGAGTACTCATATAGGGACCTGAATGCAGAGGATGGAACCAGAGGGTATGAGGTTCAGCTGCAGCAAGAGGTGTTCTAATCAGACGCAAGAAGAGCACTGGCCTGGGACACTCAAGGGAGAAGAGAGATTTTCTTCTGGGGAAGACACCTAACCTTGTGTCTTTGTGACAGTCTGTCTGACTGGAAGACATATGGTGGAGATTTCTCTCTCTCCTCTTTCATGACTTCTCCAGCAAATCTCATCCATGCTGTTAGTTCCTTTTCTCCTTTCCTGCTGGCCTCCCATTTCTGCCTTCTTTCTCTGAGCGGGCAAAGGCTCCCCTGGGCTTGTCTCAGTGTTGCTGGGGGCCTTTGAGTTTGGGCACCCTCCACCCAGCCAGTTGTTCACTGAGCCCTCCACCTAATGGAGGTGAAAGAACCACAGACTCTGCCTGGCAGGGGAGAGATCAGAAAGTTCAACCAAGGCCCACATTCAAGGCAGAGTAAGGGCCATGCAATGAGAAAGATACAAGCCAAGGTGAAAAGGCTGAGAGACCAGAGCCTCAGGGGGTCAGGGAAGGCTTCTGACAGGGACACGTGGGGTCTCTCGGCTGGCAGAAGACAGTGGGGGCAGTCTTCTGTTTGGGCAAAGGGGGCAAATGAGAAGAGAAAGGAAGAATAGAGTGGAATATTCCAGAAATGGCAGGTTAGATTGACTTGACTGCAGAGGCTGGGTGAGAAGAATCTGGTATGATAACAGGCAGGTGGGGGACCATGAGGTCCTGAATTTCAGGCTGAATGATTTGCACGTAATACTGAAGCCAGCAGGGAGCTGTTGAAGGTGCCAGAGGAAGAGCATGGCATTATCTGGGCTGAGACTGGAAGGGAGTCTAGATTGTGCTCCTATGCTAGTACCTCCTGAAAGGCACCTGGCCCTGATTCTGAGTCCACTGACTTCTCAGAGGGTCCCAAGGGGAGCAGACAACTGGTGTCTCAAATGTCACTGTTTTGGTGAGGCCTGTCCTGATGATCCAACCAGTCCATCCTAAAGGAAATCAGTACTGAATATTCACTGGAAGGACTGTTGCTGAAGCTGAAACTCCAATACTTTGGCCACCTGATGCAAAGAACCAAGTTCTTTGAAAAGACCCTGATGCTGGGAAAGATTGAAGGAGAGAGGAGAAGGGGGCGACAGAGCATGAGATGGTTGGATGGCATCAGTGACTTGATGGACATGAGTTTGAGTAAACTCTGGGAGTTGGTGATGGACAGGGAGGCCTGGCGTGCTGCAGTCCATGGAGTCGCAAAGAGTCGGACACGACTGAGCAACTGAACTGAACTCAACCGTACTGATGATCTTATTTACCAATTCTGGCACTCCCCCTTTTCCTTCTCTGTGTTTCCGTCACATTCACTGCCTTCTAACATCCTTCATCCGTGGTTTATGCTGTTTATCATCTGCTCCACCCTCATTGGAATGAAGGCCCCATGAGGAAAGGGTCAATGTCTGTTTTACTTGCTGCTCAATATTCCAGTGCTTAGCATAGTGCCTGGAATCCCAACAAATCCATCCGTGTGTGGAATGAATCAAGAGAAAAATTCCACCCTGCATGAACCAGCGTCTGCTCTGTCTCCTCCCTGTCACTTTGCTCCTGGCTTCCTGAGCTTGGCAGCACTCAAGCGGAAAAATCTGAGAAAATCAGACAGAATTCTGCTTCTTCCCTGCTGTGCCTCTCACCCTTGCCATAAATCTGGGAAGATTTGGATGGCTCCTTCTCCCTTCCTCTGCCAAAAACACTTCCCTTCATCTTGGAGTAGGGGCCAAGCAAGGAAAATTTCAGTCGAGGGAAGCAAGAGGCTCGCAGGCCTGAGGCAGCCCCACCCAACAGCCTGGAAGAACTCTGATGGGCTCATCGGAATAACTGCAAATTATTTTGCAGTTACTAATGAGCGCCCACCCCAGCATGCACTGTAGAGGAGCTCTATGCATTTTGTTCCATTTGGGCCTCCCATTAACCCTATGGAATGGGTATTATCTTCCCATTCTACAGATGGGAAAATAGAGGCTCAGAGAGGCTAACTGATAAGGTCGAGTCCTTCCCACCAGCTGAGGGAGCCCCAGTTTGAACACAGGTCTGTCCTCCTCCAAGCCAGTGCTTGCTCCTCTATGGCACACAGGCTCTCTTCTGCAAGAGAAGCAGCTGAGATGCAGCGAGAGGGGCTTGCTGAGTTCTCTGTCCAAGGCATCATCAGATTACGGAGGTCTCTGCTGGCCTTAGGCTTCCCACCTGAGCTATCAAGAGCTGAGGTTTTGGCCACTTCCCAATGATGAAGGAGGACAATGATGTCACATCTGCCACCCGACCTGAGCTCACCGGACAGTGATGAGCTGCGGGCACTGCCTGCTCTGGCCGGTGGCTAGGCGTCCGATCCTCACTTCTGTGTGCACCACAAGAGCTGAAGTCGAGGACAGGGCTCCCTGCCTTGGCGGCCCAGCGGACACCAGGGACACCAAACCTACCCCTGTGTGCAGATCCAATGCCCAACATCCAGGGCTGCTCACAGCTGGGCCGTCACTGGGGAGGTGGAAGAGCTTGGCTCAACCCCCCAGCTGTGCATTCCCAGCCTAGGAACACAGTTAACCCACCTTGAGGGGAGAAACCCTCCCTCTCGGTAAACATCACTGAGTCCTTATGTGCAAGGAAAAGAGAGGCTTTCTGCCTTTGAGGCTCTAAAGGACAGAGTAGAGCATAGTCACTAAATAGACCATGGGGAACCGTGGATGATTCTAGAGCAGGTGAGTGGATTAAGAGGTGAATCAGGCAGCAGCAAAGTGTGGCTGGGGGAGAACCGGCCTCTGTAATGATTCCAGCTAATGTGTTGAGCACTTACTGAGAACTTGAGATTGTTTCAAGCTTTACAAATACTAACTTTAATCTTCTTAGTAACCCTAGGGTACATGGTTGTTCCCATTTTACAGATGGGAAGACTGATGTATAGTGATCTTATCAGCCTTGTAGGTGGTGGCGTTGGGCACTGAACCCACCTACCTCCCAAGCCTGCCTTCCTTACGAGTATTTGTTGCTGCCTCTTGCAGTGGTCTAGGCTGGGCTGTGGGCAGGGCCGGAGGGAGGGAAGTGAAACACTGCCTGCGGTTAAGACTCCTTGCCTTGGAGAGCTCTCACGTGGCCAGACCAGGAAATCATAAGGGAGAATGTGAACATCAGGCACTTTGATCTGCATGGAAAAGAACTGTAGCGAAGATCACTGTTATTGATAACAGCGACAATCACAATGTTCTTGGACAACAGCCCAGACAGGATAACTTCTTTCACGGAAAAGAGATTTTAGAGACTCTCCCACAGAGAAATAATATCACAGTTATAACCTCTCTTGTCTATCCAGTCCTTTCCTGGTTTTATGTATTACCTTATTTACTTAAATGGTGGCGCAGACGGTAAAGAATCTGCCTGCCATGTAGGCAAACTGGATTTGATCCCTGGGTCAGGAAGGTCCTCTGGGGAAGGAAATGGCAACCTGTTCCCAGATTCTTGCCTGGAGCATTCCATGGACAGAGGAGCCTGGTGAGCTACAGTCCACGGGGATGCAAAGAGTTGGACATGACTCAGGGACTAACACTTTTATTTACTTAAATGGAGGAGAAAGCCTCACTTTGGTGCTGAACCTGGTTTTAATGCCTTCTAGTTTTGGATGTGTGATCATCACCAGTGCTCCTTTCACAGAAGAGGATGAATTTCTGGGAGTCACCAGGTAGATGGAAGGAGAGGGAAGGATGTAGGGCACGGGCTGGCTCTGGCCAGGTAGAGGGGAGGCAGCTGCACACAGGAAGGGCTGCCTGAGACCCAGGGCTTCCTGTGCTGTTTTGACGTGATTTACACTTGATGCCTCTGAGATGATCGGCTACATTTTAAACGACACTATTGATACAAGCAAGGCTTAAGAAGTTAAAAGAAATTGAGGTTGGAGTATATCAAGAGTCCTTACAGCTCCAACAGTCTGTGAAGATACCATCTGTCTTAATCTTCTCCCAAGGAAAAATTATCAAGAGGCAGTGAGCACTCAGAAGAGCTGTGTCTGACTGGGTCTAGCCTGTCCCCACACTGGGGTCAGCTGGGCAAGAGCCGCTTGGGACCCTGCTGGCAGTTCAGCCTGGGGGCATCCTAGCCAGAGCCACACAGCCTCTGGCCCCCTTCCCGGGTCTCGGGAGCCAGGGTCACCTGGGGCACTGTCCTCCTGGCCTCTCCTGTTAGGTTGTGGGTGTGGGAGGGCTGGAAAGGGCCTTTGCTCAAGCGATGAGCAGAGAGCTTGAGGAAGGAGCTGGCAGTAGGGACTGAGCCCTGCTGGGTGGGATGAGAGCGACAGCGCTTACCTGCAGCAGCAGGTGAGGTCAGGGGGCTCCCGAGATGAGCTGTCACCGGCTCACCCTCCTCTTAATCGATCCCCAGGTGCTTCCAAGGGTCCCGGCTGCGTCTCCGCTTAATTCCAGACCACAAAGCAGGCTCCTCCAAGGCTCTGTGGCATCGGGACAAAGAAGTGCTCTCAGTGCAGGTGGGCATGGATCCTCGTCCTCCCTGAGGCTCCTCCCCGAGGCTCCTCCCCCAGCCCAAGCAGGCCAGGCCCTCCCAGGTCCACCAAGCTTGTCAGCACCGCCCCGCCAGGTCTGCCTCATGGGAACTCTGATGGGGTGAGGGGCACCCCATATATGCAGCCATAAGCCCCGGTCTGCCCCTCTACTCCACATCCAGATGCCCAGCCCTGGGGTAGGTAACCCAGGGAGCCATCCTTCATCCAAGATCAACAGAAGCCGGGAGGAAGCCAGAGGACCATGAACAACACTAAACTGGGAGTCCTGGCATCTGTGGCTGCTACTTGCCCCTGGTGAGGTAGAGCATCCCACTTTCTCTCAGTGGGGTGTGAGCTTCAATGTAGACACACAGACACACTGCCTGCAGGGCTGAGCTGGGGAGACCAGAGGGGCCCGTAACCACCAGGTGACTCTGAGTACAATCAGAATCACCTGGGGTGGGGTCCTGCTAAACTGCAGGTTTAAGGGCCCTATCCTAGCCTGTTGAATCAGAATCTCCAGGAAGGTGCCTGGAAATGTGCATTTTAGCAGGTTCCCCACATGGATGCCAAAGAACTAGGACTCACTGGACTATGTGTGCTGGGAAAGGGTTGACAAGTCCAAGGATGACGCTTTGATCATCTGCGTGAGGGGGTCGTTGGTCCCTTTCCTAAAAGCAGCATCATAGGAGCCCAGTCTCTGCAGCCAACCAGCCAGGGGCCCTGGGCAACTTGCTGAAACCCTCTCTGGGTCTCTTTTTCTTGTGGACAAAAATGCAGGTTAGAGATGATCTCTTGGGCCCTTCCAGGTGTAAAATTATCGGTATAAAATGATCAGTTTTAAAAAAAAAGGTGAACCCACTGAGAAATGAATTTTAAAAGGAAGTTCATGGAAGCATTTTAAATAGTATTCTCCCTGTATCATTGGTTTTTTTCTTTAAATTCACTTTTTGAATTCTGAAAATAACATACTTATGTAAGGGGAAAGAAATCAAACCATTCAAAGTAATACAGAATGAAAAGTCTCCCTGCTATCCCAGACCTCTGTTCCATTCCCCAAAATAAACATTTTCTTCACGAATTTTCCCATTAATACTGACAAATATATATATATATATATATATATATATATATATATATATATGCCTACATCTTTATTTTAAACCCAACTGGGACCATATTCCCAGTACTCTATCTTTGTTTCTTAGTTATTACACATCACACATCTCTGCATACCAGGAGACAGATCTTTCACTCCTGTAGCTGTCGTAACCTCCCACTGAAGGACGCACCACGATTTACACGAATCTATCCCTGTTGGCAGAGGTTTAGTTTGCTTCTATGTTTTTGCTGCACAGACACAGCTGTAGCGAACATCTTTGATGATATATGTTTGTGTGTACATGTGAGGTTAGCTGTAGGATAAATCCCCAGGGGCAAGGAGTTGAAGGTTGAAAGTGAAAGTGAAAGTTAAGTCACTCCGTCGTGTCCGACTCTTTGTGACCCCGAGGACTGTAGCCTACCAGGCTTCTCCATCCATGGGATTCTCCAGGCAAGAATACTGGAATGGGCTGTAAGGAGTTGAAGGTTCAGTTCAGTTCAGTCGCTTAGTCATGTCCAACTCTTTGCGACCCCATGAATCACAGCACACCAGGCCTCCCTGTCCATCAACAACTCCCGGAGTTCACCCAGACTCATGTCCATCAAGTCAGTGATGCCATCCAGCCATCTCATCCTCTGTCGTCCCCTTCTCCTCCTGCCCCCAATCCCTCCCAGCATCAGAGTCTTTTCCAATGGGTCAACTGTTCGCATGAGGTGGCCAAAGTATCGGAGTTTCAGCTTTAGCATCTTTTCTTCCAAAGAAATCCCAGGGCTGATCTCCTTCAGAATGGACTGGTTGGATCTCCTTGCAGTCCAAGGGACTCTCAAGAGTCTTCTCCAACACCACAGTTCAAAAGCATCAATTCTCCGGCGCTCAGCTTTCTTCACAGTCCAACTCTCACATCCATATATGACCACAGGAAAAACCATAGCCTTGACTAGACGGACCTTTGTTGGCAAAGTAATGTCTCTGCTTTTCAATATGCTATCTAGGTTGGTCATAACTTTTCTTCCAAAGAGTAAGCGTCTTTTAATTTCATGGGTGCAGTCACCATCTGCAGTGATTTTGGAGCCCAGAAAAATACAGTCTGACACTGTTTCCACTGTTTCCCCATCTATTTCCCATGAAATGATGGGACCAGATGCCATGATCTTCGTTTTCTGAATGTTGAGTTGAAGCTTAGGTGGATTTAAAATTCAGGTCTTGCCAGATTGTCCTTCAAAGAAGATGAACCAGTCTGCACTGCCCAGCCATCAAATTTTTAAGCTTTGCCAAAACGTGAGTTGAAAATGACATCTTGTTTCAGTGTGTAATTCTTTTAATATCAGAAAAGGCAGGCATTGCTTTCACGTTGATTGGTGGCCTTTGCATTTATTTTTCTGTGAACTATGTTCTTTCTAAATTAACTCACTGATTTTTAAGAGATTTTTTTCTAAACTAAGACAATTAACTTCTTGTTATGTGCATTACAAATTGTCATTTGTCTATTTTTTTTTTTTACTCTATTTATGGCATCACTGCTTACAGAAATTTCAGATATTTCTATAGCCCAAAATATTTTCTACTAGAGGATCCTAAAAATATATGCTCATGTTTCCCACTGGTATTGTTAGGGTTCTTTTTCTTTTTAATCATTCTTTTGCTCTTTCCTTCTTTAAAATTTTCTTTCTAGATTTTATTTTGGTGTTAGGAGTGTGGTGGGCCCAGCTTTATTTCTTTCCCCAAGGCGCTGGTTATCTCAAAGTCATGTTTGAATAATTCATTTTCTCCCCCCACTCACCCTCCCTCTTCCAGATTCAAAATATCAATTTAACTATATTAGGATGGATAACCGGAGAAGGCAATGGCACCCCACTCCAGTACTCTTGCCTGGAAAATCCCATGGACGGGGGAGCCTGGTAGGCTGCAGTCCATGGGGTCGCTAAGAGTCGGATACGACTGAGCGACTTCACTTTCACTTTTCACTTTCATGCATTGGAGAAGGAAATGGCAACCCACTCCAGTGTTCTTGCCTGGAGAATCCCAGGGATGGGGGAGCCTGGTGGGCTGCCGTCTATGGGATCTCACAGAGTCGGACACGACTGAAGCGACTTAGCAGAAGCAGCAGCAGGATGGATAACAAAGAATCAAATATTGATTCAAATTCCACCTTCACTGGATCTAGGAGAGGTTGCCTAAAGCTTCATGAGCCTCAGTTTCCTCATGTAAAAGTGAGGTTAACTAAATTACGTAGGGGAAAATACAGGGAAATGTGTAATTTTTCAGGCAGTTCACTAAGAAAAATGCTATATTATTTCTATGGATTTTTGGATATGTGTGATACTTGTCAGCTTTCTGACACATTATTTGATATGACTTCATTGTAATTCTAAATAAATAAATGTTTCTAACTTTAGGAAACATTAAGGACAACAGTAGCAACATCTGCATAGGGTTACTGTGAGAGTTCAACGAACCATTTGAGCAAAAGGATGTAGAAAGATGAAACTATATGCTCTCTACAGGAAACTAACCTTTGCTGTAAAGACATACACGGCTTGCAAGTGAAAAGATAGAAAAGATATTCCATGCAAATGGTAAGCAAAAGAGAGCAGGGTGGCCACATTTACATCAGATAAAATAGACTTTAGGTAAAAATCTGTCACAAGAGACAAAGAAGGATATTACACAATGATAAAAGTCAATTCCCCAGGAAGAAATAACAATTGTAAATATATATGCACTTAACAGCACAGCACCCAAATATATGGGAAGCAAACATGAACAGAATGGAAAAAAGAAACAGTAACGCAATAAGAGGAGGAGATTTCAATGAACCTCTTCCGCTAGTGAGTAGAACAATCAGACAGAAGATCAATAAGGAAACAGAGGACTTGGAAATATTCAACACTATTCAATATCACAGTAATTCAAGTCTATGCCCCAACCAGTAACACTGAAGAAGCTGAAGTTGAACGGTTCTATGAAGACCTACAAGACCTTTTAGAACTAACACCCAAAAAAGATGTCCTTTTCATTATAGCGGACTGGAATGCAAAAGTAGGAAGTCAAGAAACACCTGGAGTAACAGGCAAATTTGGCCTTGGAATACGGAATGAAGCAGATCAAAGACTAATAGAGTTTTGCCAAGAAAATGCACTGGTCATAACAAACACCCTCTTCCAACAACACAAGAGAAGACTCTATACATGGACATCACCAGATGGTCAACACCAAAATCAGACTGATTATATTCTTTGCAGCCAAAGATGGAGACGTTCTATACAGTCAGCAAAAACAAGACCAGGAGCTGACTGTGGCTCAGATCTTGAACTCCTTATTGCCAAATTCAGACTTAAATTGAAGAAAGTAGGGAAAACCACTAGACCATTCAGGTATGACCTAAATCAAATCCCTTATGATTATACAGTGAAGTGAGAAATAGATTTAAGGGCCTAGATCTGATAGATACAGTGCCTGATGAACTATGGAATGAGGTTTGTGACACTGTACAGGAGACAGGGATCAAGACCATCCCCATGGAAAAGAAATGCAAAAAAGCAAAATGGCTGTCTGGGGAGGCCTTACAAATAGCTGTGAAAAGAAGAGAAGCGAAAAGCAAAGGAGAAAAGGAAAGATATAAACATCTGAATGCAGAGTTCCAAAGAATAGCAAGAAGAGATAAGAAAGCCTTCTTCAGCGATCAATGCAAAGAAATAGAGGAAAACAACAGAATGGGAAAGACTAGAGAGCTCTTCAAGAAAATCAGAGATACCAAAGGAACATTTCATGCAAAGATGGGTTCGATAAAGGACAGAAATGGTATGGACCTAACAGAAGCAGAAGATATTAAGAAGAGATGGCAAGAATACCCAGAAGAACTGTACAAAAAAGATCTTCACGACCCAGATAATCACGATGGTGTGATCAGTGACCTAGAGCCAGACATACTGGAATGTGAAGTCAAATGGGCCTTAGAAAGCATCACTATGAACAAAGCTAGTGGAGGTGATGGAATTCCAGTTGAGCTATTCCAAATCCTGAAAGATGATGCTGTGAAAGTGCTGCACTCAATATGCCAGCAAATTTGGAAAAATCAGCAGTGGCCACAGGACTGGAAAAGGTCAGTTTTCATTCCAATCCCAAAGAAAGGCAATGCCAAAGAATGCTCAAACTACCACACAATTGCACTCATCTCACATGCTAGTAAAGTAATGCTCACAATTCTCCAAGCCAGGCTTCAGCAATATGTGAACTGTGAACTTCCTGATGTTCAAGCTGGTTTTAGAAAAGACAGAGGAACCAGAGATCAAATTGCCAACATCCGCTGGATCATGGAAAAAGCAAGAGAGTTCCAGAAAAACATCTATTTCTGCTTTATTGACTATGCCAAAGCCTTGGACTGTGTGGATCACAATCAACTGTGGAAAATTCTGAAAGAGATGGGAATACCAGACCACCTGATCTGCCTCTTGAGAAATTTGTATGCAGGTCAGGAAGCAACAGTTAGAACTGGACATGGAACAACAGACTGGTTCCAAATAGGAAAAGGAGTATGTCAAGGCTGTACATTGTCACCCTGCTTATTTAACTTCTATGCAGGGTACATCATGAGAAACGCTGGACTGGAAGAAACACAAGCTGGAATCAAGATTGCTGGGAGAAATATCAATAACCTCAGATATGCAGATGACACCACCCTTATGGCAGAAAGTGAAGAGGAACTAAAAAGCCTCTTGATGAAAGTGAAAGTGGAGAGTGAAAAGGTTGGCTTTAAGCTCAACATTCAGAAAATGAAGATCATGGCTTCCGGTCCCATCACTTCATGGGAAATAGATGGGGAAACAGTGGAAACAGTGTCAGACTTTATTTTTCTGGGCTCCAAAATCACTGCAGATGGTGACTGCACCCATGAAATTAAAAGACGCTTATTCCTTGGAAGGAAAGTTATGACCAACCTAGATAGCATATTGAAAAGCAGAGACATTACTTTGCCAACAAAGCTCCGTCTAGTCAAGGCTATGGTTTTTCCTGTGGTCATGTATGGATGTGAGAGTTGGACTGTGAAGAAAGCTGAGCACCGAAGAATTGATGCTTTTGAACTATGGTGTTGGAGAAGACTCTTGAGAGTCCCTTGGACTGCAAGGAGATCCAACCAGTCCATTCTAAAGGCGATCAGCCCTGGGATTTCTTTGGAAGGAATGATGCTAAAGCTGAAACTCCAGTACTTTGGCCACCTCATGCGAAGAGTTGACCCATTGGAAAAGACTCTGATGCTGGGAGGGATTGGGGGCAAAAGGAGAAGGGGATGACAGAGGATGAGATGGCTGGATGGCATTACTGACTCGATGGACGTGAGTCTGAGTGAACTCTGGGAGTTGGTGATGGACAGGGAGGCCTGGTGTGCTGCAATTCACGGGGTCGCAAAGAGTCGGACACGACTGAGCGACTGATCTGATCTGATAGACCAACTAAACCCAGTGGACATATACAGAACACTCCTCCTAAGAGAAGCAGAATGCATGTTCTTCACAAGTGCACACAGAATATTCTCTACGAAAGACTGTGTTTTAGGCTGCAGCGAGGGCCTGGCACAGTGCCCGGCACATGGGAACTACTATACATTGGTGACTGCTGTTACCATCACCACCTGGTAACTGTGTCTGGGTCTTAACAGGTATTTTCTGTTTCCTCGATCTATGAGCCAGTTCCATCACTCAACAAGTATCTGTAATTATGTGTGAGGCCCTGTTCTAAGTGTTGAGAACCAAGAGTGAGCAGCAGTAATAAGAGCTGTTCTTCTCCCCTCCAGTTAGGCTCACTTTTAATGATTTTTAGCACCTTTACTGATATTATATTTTCTTTCACTATATTGCAAAACAGGCTAAAGTTATACACAGGAAAGCTATACGTTTTTGTTCTGAATAGTGATTAGCAGTCATCTTAGTATGTGCGTTTGAGTGTGTGCACTCAGTTGCTCATTCATGTCCGACTCCCCATGGACTGTAGCCTGCCAGGCTTCTCTGTCCGTGGAATTTTCCAGGCAAGAATACTAGAGCGGGTTGCCCTTTCCTACTATAGGGGATCGTCCTGACCCAGGGATTGAACCCTCATCTCTTGCGTCTCCTGCATTGTCAGTCGGATTCTTTACCGCTGTGCCACTTGGGAAGTCCCATCTTAGTATATTCCTTTATTATTTCTAATAGTTTTTCAGTGGACTGTCTTGTTCTTTTTTTCTCCAGATGGCCAATCTTATCATCTACAATTTAAACTGATAAACTGGTCTCCTTTCATAACCCATATTTTCAAATTTTGTATCGGCTTGCGCTTCTAGAGAAGTGTTAAAGGATGACGGTAATGGTGGTCACTTTTTCCTTGTATGTATGTCTCTGTACACACATATACACACACATACACAAACACTTAAAAGGTTAAGCAATATCCATCTATTCCTATTAAATACGAGTTAAAATCAGGGACATATGTTGAATTTTATCAAATGCCTTTTAGGCATTTTAGCATTTATGGAGCTGTGATATTATTTTCTCATCTCTTTTGAACTATTGTTTTGTTCAATTATGTTAATAGTTTTCCTAATATTGAATCTATATCTCTGGAAGATAGCCCCACTTGCTCATGGTGTATTCATTTTCTAAGCATAATGTTGTATGATTCTATTTGTTTCTATTAATATATGAATTTTGCACCAATATTCATAGATGAGATTTTTTTCTAGTATTTTTTCTCTTTTCCTGTGTGGGCTGTTTCTGTCTGTGTTGTGCGGGCTTCATAGACTATTATGGAGTGTTTCCTTCTCTATGATCTCACACAGTTGATGCAGTTTAAAGAACACTGGAATTCTCTCTTCCCTTAAGGTTTGATAGAAATTAAGAGCTGTTTAAACCTGGGTGTTTTGGAGTGGAGTTTATGAAAATTCAGTTTCTTTCATGATTATTGGTCTGTTGAGGTCTTTCTAGTTCTTCTGGGGTCAAGCTGATGATTTGCATTTTCTCAGAAAACTATCTGAGCTTCCCTGGTGGCTTAGATGGTATAGAATCCACTTGCAGTGTGGGAGACCTGGGTTCAATCCCTAGGTTGGGAAGATCCCTTGGAGAAAGGATAGGCTACCCACTCTAGCATTCTTGGGCTTATCTGGTGGCTCAGAAGGTAAAGAACCCACCTGCAATGAGAGTAACCTGGGTTCGATCCCTGGGTTGGGAAGATCCTTCTGGAAGAGGGCATGGCAACCCACTCCAGTATTCTTGCCTGGAGAATCCCCATGGACAGAGGAGCCTGGTGGGCTACAGTCCATGGGATGGTCACAAAGAGTCAGACACGACTAAGCACAGCACACAGAAAACTATCAATTTTAGCTGATTTTCAGCTAAATTTGCGTGTGGTTGAGCACAGTATCCTTATAGAATTCTATATTGTCTGTATCACTGGCCACGTCTCCATTTTAATGTTCAGTTTTACATATTTGGCTCATTCTTCTCCCTGCTCACGTTAGATTATCTACACTTTAAAAAATCATAAAAGGACACGTGACTGTTTTTTTTTTCAGGACCCTATTTACTGTGTGCACATCCCCAAAATGGAGGAGCTAGAACGAGCTCAGGATGAGGATGAGGAAGGTGGCAGGGGATGGGCAGCTTGGCAAACATTTTAAGAGTACAAAGAGGAACTTCCCTGGTGGTCCAGTGGCTAAGACTCTATGTTGTCAATGCAAGGAGCCCAGGTTTGATCCCTGGTCAGAGAACTGAATCCCACAAGCCACAACTAAGAGTTGACATGCTGCAATACAGATCCCATGTACCGCAGTGAAGACCTGGCAAAGCCAAAAAATAAATGTTTAAATATTTTTAAAAAGTACAAAGAGCCTGCCCACATACTCCCTGGCCTTGAACACCGTAGATCTCCTTTCCCCAACTCCCCGACCCAGTTAAACTCACCAACTTCCAGTCTTCAATACCCAGCTGTCACCTCCTCTTGCAACCTTTCCTGATTTCCCTGCGAAAAGCCAGTGCCTTTCCTCTGATGTCTTGGATTATTAATTTATTTTAATTTTGAAAAATTTCAGGTCCCAAAAGGTTAAAAGTATAAAATCAACGGAATTAACAAATGTTCATATTCTGTGGGCCCAAATCGACTTAAAAGCTTTTGCACAGCAAGGGAAACCATAAAAAAATGAAAAGACAACCTACAGAATGGGAGAAAAATCTTTGCAAATGATATGACAGACAAGGGCTTAATCTCCAAAATATATGAACAGCTCTTACAACTCAACAACAACAAAAAACAAACAACTCAATCAAAAAAATGGGCAGAAGACCTTAATACACATTTCTCCAAAGAAGACATACAGATGGCCAGTAGACATAGGAAAAGATGCTCAACACCACTATTAGAGAAATGCAAATCAAAACTACAACAAGGCACCACTTCACACCGGTCAGAATAGCCATCATTACAGAGTCTACAAAGAACTAACGCTGGAGAGGGCGCACACTGCTCGTGCGAATGTAAATTGGTGCAGCCACTATGGAAAACTAAAAATAGAATTACCATGCGATCCAACAATTCCACCTGGGCATATACCCAGATAAAACTATAATTCAAAAAGATACACGCACCCTTATGTTCATAAGAGCACTATTCACAATAACCAAGACATGGAAGCAACCACAATGTCCGTTGACAGATGAATGGATAAAGAAGAGGCACTACATACACACAAGGGAATACTACTCGGCCATAAGAAAGAATGAAATAATGCCATTTGTGCTGGTCTTGGGAAGGGAGAAAGAAAACAAATACTGTACCATACGATATCACCCATATGTGGGATCTAAGTGAAAGTCGTGCAGTCGTGTCCGACTCTTTGTGACCCCATGGACTATACAGTCCATGGAATTCTCCAGGCCAGAATACTGGAGTGGGGAGCCTTTCCCTTCTCCAGGGGATCTTCCCAACCCAGGGATTGAACCCCAGTCTCCCATGTTGCAGGCGGATTCTTGACCAACTGAACTATCAGAGAAGCCCGTGAAATCTCACATGTGGCACAAATGAACCTATCGACAACAGAAACAGACTCACAGACATAGAGAACAGGCTTGTGGTTGCCGGCGGGGGTTGGGGGGAGTGGGTGGGGTGAGGGGAGAGGAGGCCTGGGAGTGTGGGGTGAGCAGATATAAACTATCATATATAGAATGGATAAACAACAAGGCCCTACTGTAAAGCACAGGAAACTATATGCCATACCCTGTGATAAACCATAGTGGAAAAGAACATAAGAATATAATGTCTATGTGTGTATAACTGAGTCATTTTGCTGTACAGCAGATATTGGTACAACATTGTAAATCAACGACACTTCAATAAAAAGAAGTTTTAAAAATACAAACGCTAACATTCTGTTATTTTTGCTTCCAATCTTTCTTCTTAAAAGAAGTGTTACGGACAAATTAGAACTCGTTTATTTTCCCATCAGTCTCAGCGACTTCCCTCCACCCCTCCAAAGACCAGCACAAGCGCGAACCTGGTAGGTATTACAGCGTTGCAACGTGCTTGTGCCCATAAAACATAGATACTGTTTTGTGATTTTTATTAAAATTAAATTTTCACTAACGGCACTATTCTGCAATTCCCTTTTTTTCACAATAATGCTTTTGAGACTGATTCATGATAATACTATGAATACATGTGTGTATATACATCAGCTTTTTTGAGGCATAACTTACAAAACATAAAATTCCCCAGTTATTTATATAGTAACTGCTGCGCAACATCACATCTTTGTCTACTCCATCATTGCGAGTTGAGACCTCTTTTTCTGTGTTTCGAACACTGCTGCCCTAGATATCCTTGGAACCGTCTCCTTATGCACATGCGTGAATTTTTCTGGGTAATTAATCAGCCAGATGTGAAACTGTTGGTCACAGAGGATGTACATTGTCACCTTTAACTGCCATTGCCCCAGCGTCCCCTGGTGTTTGCACTCCCATTATTGGAGCATTTCTGAAGCGGTTGTTACCGTCCGGTGACTCGCCTACCCGCCCCTTCCCTGTGAATTACTGGAGGGCATGTCTGTGACTGGCACTCAATGAACACTTGATAAATGAAAGGATGAGCTCACTGTCTAGCAGAAGAGACAGACTCAAAATAAGACAAGTGCATTAAGGGCTGTGAGACCTCCTCTGGCCGGGGTCCAGGGAAGGCTTCATGGAGGAGGTGGCGTTCAAGTCGGGGTTTGAAGAACACAGAGACTCTGAACAAGTGAGGATGGGGATGAGGACAAGGACTGGGCTGGGAGGAGGAAGTGGGTCAGACAATCCAGGGCACATTCGATTTGCTGGAGTAATGGTTCCTAGCCGAGCTGCAGGTAAGGGTGTGTGCATTTTGTAAAAACTTCATAGTGGTTTGATTCCTCCTCAATCCCCACGCAAGAAGAGCCTCTGAGTTGGAACAGGATGAAGGAAGCAGGTGGGCAAACTGGAAGAGGTATCTGGGGCTTACTCCACGGTGAGTCTTCAGTGGCAGGCTCTGGGGAGCCTGTGAGAAGAAACCAGGTCAGAGCCTAGCTCAAAGATGATTCATTCGATGAGCAGGCAGGTAGCTGCTCAGCCTCTGGAATAAGGCCTCGGTCAGCGAGAGATTGCTCCTCCCAACCTCTTTCCCTCCTCTGTCTCTGGGGAAAGATCAGGGCAGCAGGCAGCGGGCCCCAGGCCATGTGCTCCTTCACTTTGCAGCTTGGGGGCCCAGGTCAGGGGCTTGCACATCACTTACCCACCCCCACCACCCCATCACCCAGCCCCTCCAACCCTGCTGCTCTGGACAGATGACAGGACCAGGGCTCCAGGGAGCCCCTCCATGAAGTGTGGAGCCAGGACCTGGCATCTTGAACACACCTTTGGCTTGTCCCAGTGGGGCAGGGGTTGGGTGGGAATCTTATCCTTCCATTTTCTCTGCTGTCCTTCAGCAGAACCCAGCTCTGGGCACCCTGCCCAGAGTGGAGGGGAAGGGGAAAACACACGACCTTCACTCCCAAGTCCTGTCTTCAGCAACTTCAGCAAAACCACCAGCAGTGACAGCAGCAGGCGACCTGAGGGTGTCAGCCATGCTCGGGGAGGAGGAGCCCTCTGCCGCAGACAGACCAGCCTTGGGCCGGTGTGGGCTCCGCCACGTCTGTGCATGGGTGTGGCTGTGCTATCACCACCTCTCTGAGCCTCAGCGTTCTCATCTATCACCTGGGCTACTCATGCCGGCTCACAGAGGATTAAAAGATAATGACAAGGGGACCTCCTTCATGGTCCAGTGGTTAAGAATCCACCTGCCAGTGCAGGAGACATAGGTTCAATCTCCCGTCCAGGAAGATTCCACATGCTGTGGAGCGACGAAACCCGTGTGTCACAGAGACTGAACCTGTGCTCTGGGGCCTGCGAGCCGCAACTCCTGAGCCCACGTACCGCAAGTACTGAAGCCCGAGCACCTAGAGCCCATGCTCTGCAACAAGAGAAGCCACTGAAGTGAGAAGCCCGTGAACCACAGCTAGAGAGTAACCCCTGCTCGCCGCAATGAAGGCTGAGTGCAGGGGTCATTGTTCAGTTGCTCAGTCGGGTCTGACTCTATGTGACCCCATGGACCGCAGCATGCCAGGCTTCCCTGTCCTTCACATTGCTCAAGCTCATGTCCATTGAGTCAGTGATGCCATCCAACCATCTCACCCTCTGCTGCCCTCTGCGACAAAGGGCAGCCCCTCTAGTAAAAAAAAAAAAAATAGGAATGACAAGGAACATGAGGTCCCTGAATGGCACCAGAATCTCAGGCCAGGGACACTGTTCAGGGCCTGAGGAGGCCTTCCCAAAGCCTGGCCTAGTTCGCAGGCCAGGGCATACTAGGTCCCTGCCCATGAAGGGTCCTTGACCCAGTACCAGCCTATTTGTGGTACTGAAGGACACCTCTACCCCCGCCCCCCCCAACACACACACACACGCTGGCTCTGAGATGTTCCCCTCTACAAGGTCTACAGGGATCTGAAGCTCTTTTTAAGGGAACAGCTCAGCTCCAACAGTGCCCACAGCCACCAACACTGTTGGTCAGCCGCTGCCACCGAAGCCTGACCAGCTGGCCCAGAGACCCCAGGACCACTGGCCACTCAGCAGGTAAAAGGGTAAGCAAAGGGAAAGAGGGGGGCTCCCCATCACCAGTCTCATACCAGACACTTTTCTGCTTCCCTCCACTGAATGGTCCAATGCATTGGGGGTTATTCTGAAAGTGAAAGTAGCTCAGTCGTGTCCAGGTCTTTCCAACCCCACAGACTACACAGTCCATGGAATTCTCCAGGCCAGAATACTGGAGTGGCTAGCGTTCCCTTCTCCAGGGAATCTTCCCAACTCAGGGACTGAACCCAGGTCTCCCACATTGCAGGCAGATTCTTTACCCAGCTGAGCTACCAGGGAAGCCCCAGGGGTTATTCTACCATGTTGTAAAGGGAAGACTCACAGAAGTGAAGTGAGCAGGCAGTGAAGCAGATGGAAGCCCAGCTCCCAAGTGCCCTCAGGTAATGTGTGTGCCAGCCTCCACGTTCCCAAGCCCTCCATCAAGCACAGCTGACAACCACATGAATAGCTCAGCAAACAGCCATCTGTCTCCTTGGCCAATTGGCCAGAGGTGCATCCTGCTCATTGGTATCTCCACAGACCTCAGGATGCGTTGCTCTTTTGCGAGGACCCCGTGGCCTGAGGCCAGTGTCCCTCTGGCTGGACTCGATTCTGAGAAGATCCAGTCAGGGGGAGGAGAAGGCTCCTATCTCTGGGGCCATCTTCTTTGGCAAGGCCACTCAGTCATGAGTGTGGCAGGCTAGGCTTCTGGCCAAAAGCTCGCCTGACCTCTCTATCTCCAATGCTCTGAGGCTGCCAGAGGCTGCAGCTCAGCCTGAACAAGGGTCTGCAGCACAGGGCAGGGCTGGACCTCAGTTACCCCAGCCCAGCTCTTCAAAGCCTGCCTTCAGGGTGCTTGCGTGAAACAGCAGAACGGAAGGTGAAAAAAGCAGAAGGCGGGAGCCCAGGACACTTGGATCCTGGTTTTCTAAGTGGGGGTCCAGGCTTCAGTTCCCTTTGGGAACATTACTGATCACCAGGAAGCGGGAGGCGACAGTGGGGCACCCTTCCCCCCACCCCCGCTTCTGCAGGTTCCAGGACCAACCCCAGGCGTGCTGGGAAGGACCATGGCAGCGTGGGTGCAACCCTGCCCTAGAGCTACAGCACACACTGGTCACTGATGTTCTTCTAAAGCACCCCCTCGGTTGGCCCCAAGCAATCCAGACACAGTGTAACGAGGACACAGCATGCCTCATGAGCTGCCCACATTCTCATCTCAGCTTCCCCATCACCGTTTTGCATGAGTTGCACCAGCCACCTCCTGGGCAAGAACAAGGGGCCCAGGGTACACTACCCCTGCTGACGTGGGAGTGGCCTGCAAAAACCACTGCTCTCCCAGAGAGGGAAGAGGAGCGAACGCTGTGCCCCAGCTCAGGAGAAACAGTGCACCAAGAGCTGCCAATCTTACTCGTAGCTGAGCGCTCCGCCTAAGTATTTACAGTCCAGCCTCCCAGAGCGAGCCTGCCCATGGCCCCGAATACCCCGCGGCCTTCCCACACCCTCAACACTCTGTGCAGAGCTCCCAGCACTTGATACCCATGATCTCTGTGGCTCTTCCACAAGCTGCTTCTGAGGAAGAAGCCAGACTAGACAGTCCAAGGGATTCAAGAATCAGGGGGGAAGATCAGGTGTGTGAACAGGTCTGCTGTGCCACCAGTCACCTGCATTTTATGGTGTGGAAATTCTGTGAAATGTCACAACGGTAGAGAAGGGGGAGAGGAAGTCCTCAGGGCCCCAAAGCACAATCTGAACTGGGCTGGGGAGAGATGCTCTGCCTTCCAAGCCCAGAGGGGTGCCCTAGACTGGCCGCAGGATGGGGGGTCAGGCATCCTTCATAGAGGGAATGGCCACCTTTCCCCCATTGAGGCAGGAAGTAGATGGCTTCAATTCCAGAGTCTCCAGGAATAATTCCCCACCTGCAATAAGCACTTGACATGTTTCTCAAGCCCCCCACCCATCTGGGGAAGGTGTTTTCATGCCCAGCTGTCAGGCAGGGAAACCTGGAGGGCAGAGCGCCAGCTAAGGGGGCTCGGTCCAGAACCAGGTACTGTGCCCTGTAAGTGGTTCTTCTCCAGCAGTCTCAGAGCCTACCTCTGCCCCGCCAGCCCGGAGGGGGCACCACCAGCGTCCCTGGATCATGGGGCTGGGGCCTTTCTCCTGGAGAAGGGTTAGAAGGAAGCCTGAGAGGGGGGTGCAGAGGAACCAGACCCACCGTGAGTACTCCTCTCTCTGGCATTGTACTGTCACTCCATGGGCAGCTAGCTGTCATCTGGTTTACTGGTAACCCCACCCCGTCCTACAGGGTCACCCCAGGATTCCTGTGGTCATGACGGAGCGCAAGGCATGCTGTGCAGTCACCAGGGGCCAGCTTTCAGGGCCTCTGTGCTCAGAAGGTGTGTCTGAAAAGCATCAACTCAAGCACCAGGCACAAGGTAACTGCTCTGCTCATGGGCTGGGCAGGACCTCCCATCCTGAGATGCTGGCAGAGAGATAGCTGAAGTCCCCCATGCCTCTGGGCCCCCTCCATGGCTGTGACCACAGCAGCTAGCCCCAAGACCATCTGGGCTCAGAGGTTTAGTTACTAAGTTGTGTTCAACTCTTGCGAACCCGTGGACTGTAGCCTGCCGGGCTCCTCTGTCCATGGGATTTTCCAGGCAAGAATACTGGAGTGGGTTGCCATTGCCTTCTCAAGGGCTCAGAGAGGCCCACAGAAATTGTGTGTCCACTGTGGGTGCATGGTAGGAAGGTAGCCAGGTGCCTTTAGCTCCCCTCTTCAGGTTGCTTCTTTCCTAAGAAACTTGAAAACACATCTTAATGGAGAAGATGCTGGAGCTGTCCCCTCCCATCAGGAGGTCCTCACAGCCTGGCCTCACTAGGGCGCTGGGGGTGAAGTGCGGGAGGATCAGAGAGGAAGGGGCCCCATCCCGCCGGCCTGGAGGTAGGCCAGGCAGTCAGGAGACCTGAGTGCAGGTGAGAGCCCCAGAACACCCTCTGCGACTCAGCTCCCTGGCCTGCCCAGTGACGCTGCCCGGCTCCGGCTCTAAAATAAAAGACAGCTCTCCGCCTGCCTCAGTGTCCCTCCAGAGAAATCCAGCCAAGCCAGGGAGAAGGAAGGCAAGGTAAATTCAGGAAAAGTTCACCTCCAAGGGCAAGAGTCCATTCCTCCTGGGAACAGGAGTTGGGGAGAGAGAAAGGCTGGACCACAGCGGGTGATGCTCAGAGAAGGCGGACTCGGTTCTCCGTTCTCCCACCTCTTCTCCCGGGAGACGAGGCTGTGAAAGGAGAAAGTCCATCTCCCTATTCCCCGTTTTTCCCACTGCTTCCTGGGAAGTTCCACTTGACTTTCATCAGGGCTGGTACACGAGGCTGAGGCCCGGAAGGGCCTTCCTCTCCCGGAAGACAATGCTCACTCTCCGCCCTGAGCCCTCAAGGAGAGCAGGGGCCCCTTAGCTCCTCTGCTCAGATGAACATTGTATTTCCTGTCCTCAGACAATTCCGCCCCTGAGATGTTCACACCATGATACTCCGGAGCCTCTCACAGAAGTCTTATACCCCTGCATTCTCAGGAATGGGGAAAGGGGGGCCCTGGGGGAGGGGGCGGGTGGGAGTCCACCCCAGCTTGGACCAGAGGTCTAGAGAGCAAGTTTGACCCCTGCCCCTCCACAGAGCATCAGGTCAAGGCAGTACCTGGGAGGTCAGCTCTGCAGGACCGTGCTAAGCGACTCTGGGGGGAAGCCACCGGCACCACCCCACCCCCACCCCCGCCCAGGGCCTCGGTGTCCCCAGGTCCATCATCCAAATCCAAAGTTTCTCTCTCAAGGCCAAGGTGAGGTTGGAGGCAAGAGCCTTTCTTTGAAAGCACAGGAGAAAAGGTGGCGGTGTTGTGCCCCTGGGGGCCCAGAAGTCCAGCCCACTCGGCACGGAATGATGACCACCCCCACCCCTACCCCCCGCCACCCCGCCCCGCACCCGCTGCAGCGCAGCGCTGACGCTGCTATCACTCAGAGCCGCGGGGAGACTGCGGGGGAGAGCGCACCCTCCCAGGCCAGCCCGGCGAGCCGGAGGCACAGCCCCCGGGAATCCCGGCGTGGAGGTGGTCCGGAGAGGCAACCAACAAGGCAGGCGGCGGGGGACCGCCTCCTGTCCACCCTCTACCGACCCACTGAAGACGGTCGACCGAGCCACGGCCCCTCCTGGTGGGCGGCTCCTTCCACCCTTCCCCCGGGTCCAGGCTGGGGGAGAGCCCGAGCCACCGGGGAGTATGGCGCAGTCTCCCCCGCCCCCATCCCTCAGGGTCCGAGGTCCCGGAAAGCGTAGAGCCAGCAGTCCTGCCCCCACCCCATCACCACCCCTACCCCTGTCCAGGACCGGGATTCCGTGCCCCGTCTTCCAGCCGGATCGCTTCTGGAGCATCCCACCCGCGTGCTCACCACGTCTGCGCCTTCGGCGCCGCGGCCCCAGCGCCAGGCAAGGTAGGCAGGCGGCCGGGATGTGAGGCCAGGCGACACGCTCCCTACCTGGGAGGAGACTGCCCGCCGGTCCTCCCTCCGCGCTGGCCTGCTCGAAGCCAGCCCCACCTGGCAAGGGACGGTCAGCAAATTCCCCGCAGCATCACCATGGGAGCGGCATCGCGGCTCCTCCCCGGCCGCCGCCAACCTCGGCCCCGCCCCAGTGCTGCTGGACCGCCGGGGAACCCAGGCTGGATTTTTTTCCTATGCAAAGGCCCAGGCTCCGCCTCAGCGACCTTGTAGCTACCAGGAACCGTCTGCAAATTACTACAGCAAATCTACAAGGCTGCTGCTCCCTTGTGGGAGACACTCCGAAGCTCTGGGTCCCCAACACCAGAAGCTCTGGTCTTGCTGCTCTCCGGCTGTCCCCTACTTCAAGCTCTCCTCCCAGGCACGTCCGCCTTGAAACCCACCCAACTCCGCCAGAAAAAAAGTCAAAGCTAGGAGAGACGCCCAGCCCTGCACAAAGGTAGCAGTGGTCAGCCCCGCCCAGGGGCCAGCTGTGGGTACCCGCCCAGTGGCTGGTACCCAGTTCTTTCTTCTTCCCCAGCAAAGGGAAGATCTACAGATTGACCACAGCCCTGCCCGGGAGGCCCAAGAGAGTGGGTTTTGTCTTTTCTAGTTTGCCATGGACCACAGTTCCTGTAGGTCTCCAGTTTTTTCAAAGTCCTGGCTACTCTGCTAGAGACACTCGTTTTGATCCAGGAGGCAGGTGCCAGTGTTTGAACCCCCAAAGGTCAGTGTAACAAACTAAGTGAAAGTGAAGTCACTCAGTCATGTCCGACTCTGCGACCCCATGGACTGTAGCCTACCGTGCTCCTCCTTCCATGGGATTTTCCAGGCAGGAGTACTGGAGTGGGTTGCTATTTCCTTCTCCAGAGGATCTTACAAACCCAGGGATGGAACCCAGGTCTCTCACATTGTAGGCAGACGCTTTACCATCTGAGCCACCAGGGAAGTCAAGCCACTCTCCTCTGTCCCAGGAAGGGGCCTCAGCAAGTTTATTTAATAGACCTTATCCAGTAATTGCAGTACAAGAGCTAATGGGAGAGGGGGGCTGCTGACCAATCTTCGAAAGTGACTCTTTTAACAGTTATATAATGCTAAGATATTGACAGAGTTGTTCACAGTCCACTAAGAAGGCCATAGTGGAAACGTGTGAACGTCGAGTCATGAGACACTGCAGGTCCAAGGGTGGCTAGGCTTTCATGGGTTGACTCCCCATAGGCAGCAGTGCTGTGCTCCCCCCAGGCTGGCACACCCTGGTCATGTCTCTCCCTGCCCTGCACCTGCCCCCATCCCCTCCACCACCCCCAGGGTTCTTTTGACCCAGTAGTGACAAAGAACAAGATAGTTGGATGGCATCACTGACTGAATGGACATGGGTTTGAGCAAACTCCAGGAGATAGTGAAGGACAGGGAAGCCTGGTGTGCTGCAGTCCATGGGGTGGCAAAGAGTTGGACACAACTGAGCAACTGAACAACAGCAAAGTGCCATCAAAACTCCAAATGAGCCACTACACATTCTGCTGAAATCCGTCCATGTCTTCACTCACCACCCATTCATTTATTTATTCATTCCTGGGACAGGAAGGCTTTTGGATTATCTATCATGTAATAACAACAGTGTATCAAGGGCCGGGTTCTAGTCCTGGCTCAGCTATTAGTGTGCTGTGCAATCTTGGGTAACTTGCTTGATGTCTCTGTCTTTATTTTTCTGTCTCATCTGTAATCCTGAGAGGGGAGGGCTAGTTGGGGTGTAAGGCCCCCTGGACCCTAACATTTCTATTCCTCTCTTTTAGGGTAAAGGCTGGTGGGAACAAAGATAAACAAGGTAAGCACAAAAGTAGTGTTTAAGAGCGCTAGCTGCCTGGATTCACATCCCAGTTGGGCCATCTAAATATGGGACTTAAACTCTCTGAACTTCTTCCTTTGCATATGCAAAATGGGGGGAATAATAATAACAACCTTAAGTTGTGAGGATTAAATGAGCTATTGTACACAGAGTAAATGTTTAGTGAATATTAGTTGTTGCTTTTGCTGCTGTTGTTCCGATACAGGTGGAAGAGAGTAAAACCTGGACACAAGCAGCATGTTCTCTGTCTGTGCTTCCTCATTTCAGAACTAGTGTCTGACCCCAGGGTGAAAGGAGTAAGCCTCTTAAGTATGCGGGTAATAGCTGTTCTTTTAGAAGGATCCCATGTTAAAGGGAAAGAACATGGTCTTTGGATCTAGTTGAACCTTGGTTCAAAACTGGGCTCTGCGGTCTACCCTGGTGGTCCAGTGGCTAAGACTGTGAGCTCTCAGTGCTGGGGCCCTGGGTTTGATCCCTGGTTGGGGAACTAGATCCCACATATCACAACTAAGACCCTGTGCAGCCAAATAAGTAAATAAAAATAAATATTAAAAAAAAAAAAAACTGGTCTCTGGGCTTCCCTGGTGGCTCAATGATAAAGAATTCACCTGCCAATGCATGAGTCTCGGGTTCCATCCCTGGTCCAGGATGATCCGTGCCTCGGAGCAACTAAGCCCGTGCACCACAACTATTGAGCCTGTGGCTCTAGAGCCCGGGGGCTGCAACTACCAACTCCACGTGCCACACCTCCTGCAGACTGCACGCCCTAGAGCCTGTGCTCTGCAACAAGAGAAGCCACCACAATGAGAAGCCCATGCACCGCAACTAGAGAGTAGCCTCTGCTTGCTACAACTAGAGAAAAACCCACATGGCAACCAAGACCCAGCACAGCCAAAAATAAAATAAAAAAAAAAAAAAACAGGGCTCTGCTTTTTACTAGCTGTGTGACTTTGTACTAGTTACTTAACTGCTCCAAGGTTAATTTTCACATCTGTAAGATGAGTATCATAATGCAAATAAAAGGAGTCCAATAATAGTATCTACCACATGGATCCACATGGAATTCCAGCTGAGCTATTTCAAATCCTAAAAGATGATGTTGTGAAAGTGCTGCACTCAATATGCCAGCAAATATGGAAAACTCAGCAGTGGCCACAGGACTGGAAAAGATCAGTTTTCACATTCCAATCCCAAAGAAAGGCAATGCCAAAGAATGTTCAAACTACTGCACAATTGCATTCATTTCACATGCTAGCAAATAATGCTCAAAATTCTCCAAGCCAGGCTTCTACAGTGCGTGAACCGAGAACTTCCAGATGCTCAAGCTGGATTTAGAAAAGGCAGAGGAACCAGAGATCAGATTGCCAACATCCAATGAATCATAGAAAAAGAAAGAGAATTCCAGATTAACATCTACTGCTGCTTCATTGACGACGCTAAAGACTTTGGCCATGTGGATCATAATAAGCTGTGGAAAATTCTTAAAGAAATGGGAATACCAGACCACCTTACCTGCCTCCTGCAAAATCTGTATGCAGATCAAGAAGCAACAGTTAGAACCAGACATGGAACAACGGACTGGTTCCAAATTGGGAAAGGAGTACGTCAAGGCTGTATATTGTCGCCCTGTTTATTTAACTTATATGCAAAGTACATCATGTGAAAAGCTAGAATCAAGACTGCCAGGAGAAATATCAATAACTTCAGATATGCAGATGACACCACCCTTATATCAGAAAGCAAAGAGGAACTAAAGAGCCTCTTGATGAAGGTGAAAGAGGAGAGTGGAAAAAGCTGGCTTAAAACTCAACCTTCAGAAAACTAAGATCATGGCATCTGGTCCCATCCCTTCATGGCAAATAGATGGGAAAACAATGGAAACAGTGACGGGCTTTATTTTCTTGGACTCCAAAATGACTGCAGATGGTGAAATTAAAAGATGCTTGCTCCTAAAAAGAAAATCTATGATGAACCTAGACAGCGTATTAAAAAGCAGAGAAATTACTTTGCCAACATAGGTCTGTTTAGTCAAGGCTATGGTTTTTCCAGTAGTCATGTATGAATGTGAGAGTTGGACTATGAGGAAAGCTGAGTGCAGAAGAATTGATGCTTTTAAACTGTGGTGTTGGAGAACTCTTGAGAGTCCCTTGGACTGCAAGGAGATCAAACCAGTCAATCCTAAAAGAAATCAATCCTGAATATTCATTAGAAGGATTGATGCTGACACTGAAGCCCAAATACTTTGGCCACCTGCTGTGAAGAGCGGATTTTTTGGAAAAGACCCTGATGCTGGGAAAGACTGAGGGCAGGATGAGATGGCTGGATGGCGTCACTGGCTGAATGGACATGAGTTTGAGCAAGCTCCAGGAGGTGGTGAAGGACAGGGAAGCCTGATGTGCTGCAGCCCATGGGGTCGCAAAGAGTTGGACTCAACTGAGCAACTGAATAACAGCATAGCGTCACGGTGAATATAAAATGCATGTCAAGTATTTAACTTAGTTTTCCACAAATGGAAGATTCCTAGTCAATGTTAATCTCTCCCAGGAGGGACCTAGATAGAATAGAGGGGAGGCCCTAGCACTGAAATTTCTAGGTGTCCTTGACTGAGTGTCCTGTGAGGAGACTGAGTAGTGGGTGTTCTAGTCCAGACCCAGAGCAGCAGCAGCAGCAGCTCTCCAACCCCCTATGCCAAGATGCCATCCATACAGAACCTAGGAACCAGCCTCCCTGGATAAGCCATATCCCTTAATGTACCCTCTACTGGGAACCAAGGCCAGAATGGGAGGCCAGAAGCAGGTCTTGAACATGGGGCTCAGGAGTTTAGGCTTTCCTTAGTAGGCAAAGGGGACCATGAAAAGTTTTTGAACAGCAGCTACAGGATAAAATTTTTGAGCCAGTACCCACCCTCTCCAGTTCCTGGAGGGTCAAGTATGTACAATACAGGGAGATACAGAAGAGGAGGGAGAATCCATGGGAGTACCAGGTGGATTTATATGGTGGGCCCCAAAGAGACGACCCCATGTCCCAAACAGCTGAACACCAGCAACCTAGATGAGTGTCAGGCTGGTAGAAGGTGCTTTGTAAAGGTGTGAAGGTGTGTGGGAATGAATAGCTGAGGCTTTCGTAAATAGCTGTGGCCTTGAGAATCTTCCAGAGGAAAGCTGCTTCTGGCCTGTGGGTGCTGAGAACATTTTCATGTTCTCACTCATGTGGGAGATCTCTGAAAGATGATGAGAGTTGTCTTTGTGACTGCTTTCTTAACCTCCAGTGTCTTGTCTGGGAACATAATCCAGAATAACAACGAAGACCCAAAAGGTATCTGAGCAACCCAAACAGAACTGTCAACTGTCCAAATCAGATGCTTTATCTGCAGGAGAGTGGCTTGTGTCTTCAGTGACAGCCTGGCTACATTTATTCTATACAGTTTTAACAGGTCCATGGTGGCAGAGACTACTGAGTGTCCACTTATGTCCTTTCTTTCCCTCTTTCTTTTAGCAGTAGAGCTTCCAAGGTTAAAACCTGGATACACGGCTACCCTGTTAGAGACTACATATCCCAGCCTCTCTTGCAGGCTGGTGCAGCAATGGGACTAACTTATGGCCAATGGAATGTGAGTGGAAGTGATCTGTTTCATCTCTGGGCCACATTCTTAAAAGGAAGTTGCCTGCTCTCCACTACTCTTTCCCCTTGTGCAGACTGGACCATGGACATGGGAATGGAAATGGGGGCATCTTTAATGATGCCGGCAAGGACAGCACCCTAAGGTTGGCCAATCAACAAGACCTTAAGAACCTGAGTTTCACGATGACCTAGAAGAGAAGAGCTCTGGACCACTGACACCTTGGTCTCTGTGACAATAGCTGGACCAAGAGCCTTACTGATAAACCTGATCAGTTTCCTGGTTTCCAAGCCCACAGTAGATAGGGAGCAGCATATTGGAAGGAGAAAGTTTTCATAAAACTGAAAGCACAGTGAAATTAGCAAAAACCTAGAGTGAGAGGAGAGAAAACGGCTGTAAAACAGATTCAGAGTTTGGGGTTATTTAGTTCAGGATCATGCCAAGAAGCCTTGGGGGCACTGTTGTATTACAGGATAATGTTGGAAATGGTCACACCAACAATCTTGAATCATTAAGAGAAAGTTAATTGTGACAGAATATTTTATATTGAAAGAAAAGCAATTATGTGATATATTTAGAAAGTATATATGATAGAAAATAGTTGACCTAAAACTTGCATGCTTAAGGGTAGACACCTTCAGCATCTATTCAAAATAATACATTTCCTGATGGGCCAGAAAGTAGAGGCTTTGATTCACTGATATTTGCCTTCTCCCCCACTAGGTAATAAATCCTTTTAAGATCAGCTTGTAGGGACTTGCCTGGTGGTCCAGTGGCTAAGACTCCCAAGGCAGGGGCCAGGGTTCCATCCCTGGTCAGGGAACTCGATCCCACATGCCACAACTAGGAGTTTGCATCCCGCCAGTAAAGACCCTGTGCAAGTAAGATACAGTGCAGCCACATAAATAAATATTTTTAAAAAATCAGATTGTATCTCCTTTTCCTTTCTATTCCTAGTATCTGGCACAATGATGACTCAAATAAATATTCCTTAATTGCTAAGGGGGTGAAATCTGTGTTACCTTAGATTGCAGAGCTTATTGGTTCCACGAGCTGATGTGGACAATTGAGCAGTGAAGTTGCCTGGGGTCCCAAAATACCGTGATGGAGAGCTTCAGGAGCACAGCCCTCTTAGCCAAGAGTGTTAAGAGCCCATGTTGACCCTACTCCTGTTGTCTAGAAATCATTTCATCAGAAACACTCTCTTGAACTCAGAAGGCCAAAATGCTCAGGATTTTCATTACAGAACTGGTTGTAATTCCAAAACCAAATACAACTGAACACAGCCTACACAACAGGGCGTGGCCTTTCTGCACTGTCCAGATTAGATGTTCAGGAAAACTCAAAATGGGAGGGAAAAAGTGGGAGGCCCGGGAAAGTTAGTCGGCGTGCTCACTGTTTGTTTCACATCACTTCGACTCCTAAGATTTTAGGTTTCAAGGCAGCAGAGCTACATTGTTGTCCCCATCACCCCAAGGCTGGTGCTGGGTAAGGTTGCTAAGCAGCCTGTAAGAAGGTGAATGATGGGTCTGGAGGTAATGATCTTGAAAGTCCGCGGATTTTGCTATACGATCCAGAAGTAAACGTAGCCACTGATAGGGACAGTGTTTTCAAGGCAGAACTACATCACTATTAATACTTTAAGTGATAATGCAGATACTGTAGGATATCCCCTGCCCCCAAGAGCCCAGTCAAGACTCTGCAAGAAAGTGGGTCTGTTTTGGGAGCTCGGACTTCTGTCACAACACCCTCTTATCTGTCTTTCCCTCCAACTCGTTGGAAAAGACCCTGATGCTGGGGAAGATTGAGGGCAGCAGAAGAGGGAGACAGAGGATGAGATGGTTGGATGGCATCACCAACTCAATGGACATGAGTTTGGGCAAACTCTGGGAGATAGAGAAGAACGAGGAAGCCTGGCATGCTGCAGTCCATGGGGTTGCAAAGAGCTGGATATGACTGAGTGACTGAACAACAGCAACAACAATAGGAATTTGATTTCCTGTTCAGAAGGTAGGGGAGCAGCAATATTGGGATTTTCATGTCCTCTATCCAGTCAGACATGGGGCTGTGGATTTCAAGAGACACACAGCACAGATCCCTCACTGGAAGCAGGACTTCCCAGGATGGTGGGGCCAGAGTGGAGAAGACAGAGCCCTCTAACTATGTGGTCCTCAAGGCAGAGAATCCAGGCCTCCCCTCTGCTGGGACAGCCCTGGCCTCCCTGCCCTCCCTTACCCCTTACCCCTGGCCTCAGGCTGGGTCCCCACTCACCAAGACCCCACCAGGTAGATGCTCTTAGCTCGCAGCAGCCTCTTTGACTAGTACTTCTGTCCTGGAAGAGGGGAAAGTCAGGACTAGTTGGGGGGGTGGGGGTGGTCTCTGTCATTCAGCACGCACAGCCACTACCAATGATCAATATTGGAAACTGCCGGTGGGCGAGGTCAGAGGCGGATGCTGGTGACATCACAAAGGAAGCACCACTGTTATGATGGAACTCTGGGCACGTGTCGGAGAGGGAGCACTTCCCTAACCAGAAATGAGCTAAACTGAACATTTCCAGGGCAGATCTGGAGGTCTGAAGCCTGCACAACCTCACCTCCATCCTATCTTAAGCCTAGCTGATGCCCTGTAGGATCAAGTCATGAAAGAATACTTGGAAACTATATTATCAGTGGTGAGCATGATATAATATATGCTGAAGTAGAAATATAATGTGTACTTGAAACATACACTATTATAAACTAATGTTACCTCAATAAAAAATTAATTAAATACTTGGGTACTCATTTGATATTTATTGAGGCTAGAGACCATCCCTGACTCCCACCCGGAGCAGATCCTCAAGGGGCAGAAATATGGGTTTCTTATGGGATTTCTTCTAGGCTGCAAAGTGAGGATCCTGTCTCCATGGCCAGGCTCTTGAAAGCAGCTCTGTTGTGCTCTGGGAGTTGGCATCAGTTTTTGGTAATGAACACGTTCTTTGTTTTATAACCTGCATTAACTTTCTGAAATACAGTATACAATTAGAGGAGTATGTATAAAATAGAAATGAGCACTGTAATGAATAATCATAAAGCAAACACTTATGTAACCATTACCCAAGTCAAGAAATAGAACATTATACCAGACATTTCTCTGTTCAGTTCAGTTCAGTTCAGTCACTCAGTCGTGCCCGACTCTTTGTGACCCCACGAACCGCAGCACTCCAGGCCTCCCTGTCCATCACCAATTCCAGAGTCCACCCAAACCCATGTCCATTGGGTCAGTGATGCCATCCAACCATCTCATCCTCTGTCGTCCCCTTCTCCTCCTGCCCTTAATCTTTCCCAGCATCAGGGTCTTTTCCAATAAGTCAGATGGCCAAAGTATTGGAGTTTCAGCTTCATCATCAGTCCTTCCAACGAACACCGAGGACTGATCTCCCTTAGAATGGACTGGTTGGATCTCCTTGCAGTTCAAGGGACTCTCAAGAGTCTTCTCCAACACCACAGTTCAAAAGCATCAATTCTTCGGTGCTCAGCTTTTTTTATAGTCTGACTCTCACATCCACACATGACCACAGGAAAAACCATAGCCTTGACTAGATGGACCTTTGTTGGCAAACTAATGTCTCTGATTTTTAATATACTGTCTAGGTTGGTCATAACTTTCCTTCCAAGGAGTAAGCATCTTTTAATTTCATGGCTGCAATCACCATCTGCAGTGACTTTGGAGCCCAGAAAAATAAAGTCAGCCACTGTTTCCACTGTTTCCCCATCTATCTGCCATGAAGTGATGGGACCAGATGCCATGATCTTAGTTTTCTGAATGTTGAGCTTTAAGCCAACTTTTTCACTCTCCTCTTTCACTTTCATCGAGAGGCTCTATAGTTCTTCACTTTCTGCCATGAGAGTGGTGTCATCTGCATATCTGAGGTTATTGATATTTCTCTTGGCAATCTTGATTCCAGCTTGTGCTTCTTCCAGCCCAGCGTTTCTTGTGATGTACTCTGCATATAAGTTAAATAAGTAGGGTGACAATATACAGCCTTGATGTACTCCTTTTCCTATTTGGAACCACTCTGTTGTTTCATGTCCAGTTCTAACTGTTGCTTCCTGACCTGCATACAGATTTCTCAAGAGGCATTTCTCTGTATTGCTGTCCAATCACACCCCTTTCTCCTCCAACTGCCCTCCACCCAGAGATGCTGCTGCTAAGTCACTTCAGTCGTGTCTGACTCTATGAGACCCCATAGTGGGTTGCCATTTCCTTCTCCATCCACCCAGAGATAGGCTCCTCTTAACTTTAATGGTAACCTTCACTTCCTTTTCTTTATACTTTTACCACCTGATGATTAATCCCTAATCAATAGAGTTTGGTTGTGTTTCTTTTTAAAGTGGATATTAATGGAATTTATTCTATGTATACTTAGAATCTATTATATATACACTTATATACTTATACTTCTTGTTGGGCTTTTATGCAGCATTGTATTTTAAAAAACATATTCAAGGTCTCCCTCAGAAATGTTGCCATGTAAAGACATTTAAAATTTTTTTTTATTTATGTATTTATTTTATTTTTGGCTGCGCTGGATCTTCATTGCTGTGCACAGGCTTTCCTTGGTGCAGAGGGCAAGGGCTACTCTCCAGTTGCGGTGTGTGGGTTTCTCTTTGCGGCGGCTTCTCGTTGCAGAGCACAGGCTGTAGAGTGCGGGCTCAGTAGTTGGGGTTCACTGGCTTAGCTGTCCCGTGGCATCGTCCCAGTTCAGGGATCAAAACCGTGTCCTCTGCCTTGGCAGGCATATTCTTAGCCACTGGACCTCCAGGGAAGTCTAACATTGTATTTTAAACGTTCATTCAAGTTGTGGTGTGCAGCTGCTTATTCATTGTTATTGCTTCATGGTACTCCTTAGCTTGACTCTGCCGTAATTAATTTATCCCGTTTGGTGGCAATTTCTGTTTGTCAGCTTGTTTTCCAAAACAATGCCCCTGTGCCTGGTACACACGTGCTGGAGTTTCTGTAGACCAAAAGTAAAGTTGAGGGAATGATCGTCCACTTTGGGGGTGCGTGTCTTCAGCTGTACTAATTAATGCTGTTTCCAAAGTAGGGTTGTATCAGTGTGTACATCCACCAGCAGGGGGCGAAGTTTCTGATGGTCTCCATCCTTCCTGATCTGTTTGACACTGATTGTCTTTGATGGTCTCCATCCTGCCTGATATTTGGCACTGATGGTCTTTGTGACTATCCTGGTAGGAGTTTTAGTAGTGTCTCATGTGGTTTCAATACACATTTCATGAATAATTGAGATGAGGTATATGATCACAAATGTATTGACCATTTGGAGTTCCTTTTCTGGAGATATTTGTTCAAGTCTTTCACCCATTTTTATTTTAAATTGAGCTGCCTTTCTAATTGACTTGAAAGGTATTATAAATAGCCTTGCAATTATCTGCTCCTGTTTTGGATCTTGCTTTTTTGGTCTATGGTGTTCTCAAGTTAACCAGAGTTTTAAATGTTAATTTAGCAAAATTTATCTATCTCTTTGTATCATATTGAAGAAATGTTTCCTGATTCTGAGGACATAAAGACATTTTTCTGTACTATCTTCTAAAAACTTGAGAGTTCTTTTGCATCTTGCAGTTAAGTCTATACCAACACTCATCAGTGACAATGGCTGAGGAGGTAGCTCCAGAAGTCTGTCCCTCCCCAAAGGCAGTGAACAAAGTTGCAAAAAACTATCAGAGTCAACTTTTTTGGAACTCTGGAAACTACCTGAAGGCTTGCAGCACCCAGGTAATGCTTCATCGAGCAAAAAACAGCTGAATCTCAGTAAGAAAGCTTTACGGTATTTTAAAAATACACCATTTTTTAGAGTAATTTTAGGTTCACAGCAAAATTGGGCAGAGATTTTATTTGCCCATGATTCCACATATGCTCAGCCTCTTTACCATCAAAATGAACTCCCATTGACACATCATAGTCACACAAAATCCATAATTTATTTTAGGGTTCACTCTTGGTGTTGTACAGCCCAAGGGTTTTGACAAAAGCATGCTGACGCTTAGCCCCGTTATAATAGCCTCAGAGCAGTTCTATTGCCCTAGAAATCCTCTCTGCTCTGCCTATTCATCTCTCTCTCTCTTTCACTACTGGTTCTTTTACTGTGTCCATAATTTTGCCTTTTCCAGAATGTCATGTAGCCTCTTCAGATGCTTCTTTCATTTTCTTATTGTTCAGTTGCTACGTCATGTCCGCTTCTCTGCAACCCATGGACTGCAGTACACCAGGCTTCCCTGTCCTTCACTGTCTCCCGGGATTTGCTCAGACTCGCCCATTGAGTTGGTGATGCCATCCACACCCTTCTTTCAGTTAGTAATATGCATCTAAGTTTCCCACATGTCTCTTCGTGGCTTGAGAGCTCATTTCTTTTTAGTGCTGAATTCTATTCCATTGTTTGAATGTGCCTTAGCTTATTTATTCACTCACTTACTGAAGGACATCTTGGCTATTTCTGAAGGACATCTTGGCAAGTATGAATACCTGGCAAATATGACCATCCATGTGCAAGTTTTTGTGTGGACGTAGGTTTTCAGTTCATTTGGGTAAGTGGTCTAACTGCTGGGTCATTTGGTAATGGTATGTTTAGTTTGGTAAGGAACTGCCAAATTAACATCTAAAAAGGCTATACCATTTTTCATTTCCACCTCAATCAGTAAGGGTTCCTGGGCTCCACGTCCTTGTCAGTGTTTGATTCTGTCCGTGTTCTGGATTTCAGTCATTCCAGTAGGTGTTTTCTGCTACCTCATTGCTGTCATAATTTGCGGTTCTCTGGTGACATACACCATCGAACATCTTTTCACGTGCTTGTTACACCCTGTATATCTTTGCTAGGGAGCTGTCTGTTCAGGCTTTTTGCCCGTTTTTAAATCAGGCTACTCATTTTCTTCTGAGTTTTGAAAAAAATCTTTACATATTTTGGATAACAATGCTTTATCAGATATGCCTTTTGCAAATAGTTTTCTCCATCTGTGGCTCATCTGTGTCTTTTGCAGAGCAAATGTTTTTAATTTAATTAAGTCTAGTTTAACAATTCTCTCTTCTGTGAATCACACCCTTTTGTTGTGTGCCTGTTGTGTCCAAAAAGTCATCATGTCAAAGGTCATCTAGCTTTTCTCCTGTGCTGTCTTCTAGGAGTTTTATAGTTTTGAATTTTACATTTAGCTCTATGATGCTTTTTGAGTTAATTTTTTTGCAAAGGGTATAAACAAATTCTGATATAGTTTGCCACTAGTAGATCTTTCCTATGACAAATGCTAAAGGGAGTCCTTAAGGCTGCCATGAAAAGATAATAGATGGTAATACGGTTCTGTATGAAGAAATAAAGAACACAGGAGGTAGCTGCACAGATCAATATAAAAGCTAGTATTAATGTATTCTGGATTTGTAGTTCCTCTCTTTCCTGTATGATTTAAAAGATAACCACATGAAGCCAAAATTACGAATCTAGGCACACAATGTATGAAGATGTAATTTATGACAGTACAGCATAAAGGTGGGTGTACAGGTATATAGGAACAAAGTTTTTGCATACTATTGAAGCTAAGTTGATATTAATCTGCACTGTGTGTGGTCTGCTAAGTCCCTTCAGTCCTGTCCAACTCTTTGTGACCCTGTGGACGGTAGCCTGCCATGTTGCTCTATCCATGGGGTTCTCCAGGCAAGAATACTGGTGTGGGTTGCTGTAGTGGGAATTTCCAATAATGTACTTTCACAGCCTTGAGAAATTTCTTAGAAACAGCACCTGGAAAAACAGCATGCATACATCAAGAAACTGTGTTGATGATTGTTTTTCATGTTTTTCTTAGAATAATGGCCTTGTTACAGACCCCAAGGCCAGACCCAGAAGAGAGTATGACTGGAATCATGAAAGCATGGACCTTGGAACACCGGGTCGGCATTAGGTGTGAACACTGCCTACAAACTTGCTGATTGTTCCCGAGACTATCCCAGAAGGGAATGGTCTGGGGTGAAAACAGGGAGATCGGGACTATGTCAATGTAGTGTCTTGGGAAAGACAGATCAAAGAAAGTTTTGTAGTCTGCAATTAGGAATAAAAGCTGGACTCAGAGTGGACTCCCACCTCAGTCCAGTAGAGGCTGCAGGCCCCCTGACCCATTGCACCAGTTTTCGTGTTCTGTTCTAAGTCTCGTTGCTCACTCCCAGACCTTTAAGACAACAGGTTGCCATGCCCTCTTCCAGGGGATCTTCCCGACCCAGGGATCCAACCGAAGTCTCTTAAGTTTTCTGCATTGGCAGAGGGGTTCTTTGCCTCTAGTGCCACCTGGGAAACCCTTAATCTGCACTAGATTATTATAAATTATGATGCTTCAAATTAAGATGTTAGTTGTAATCCTCAGGGCAATCATTAAGAAAATAACTCAAAAATAGACAACAAAAAGAAATAACAAGGAAAGTAAAAAAGTGAAAGTGTGAAAGTGAAAGTTGCTCAGTTGTGTCTGACTCTTTGCAACCCCATGGACTATACAGTCCATGAAATTCTCCAGGCCATAATACTAGAGTTGGGTAGCTGTTCCCTTCTCCAGGGGACCTTCCCAACTCAGGGATCGAACCCAGGTCTCCCACATTACAGGAGGATTCTTTACTGTCTGAACCACCAGGGAAGCCCAAGTATATTAGCAAATAAAATAAATATATATTTAACATAAAAGAACAGTGCTGGATAAAATAAGTTACAAAAACAATATAAGACTTAAGAAAATAGCAAAATAGCAGAAGTCCTTCCTTTTCAGTAATTACTTTAAATATAAATAGGTTAAACTCTCCTATTAAGAGGCAGAAACTAGCAGAATAAATTTTTTAAAGACATGTTCCAAGTATAAACTGTCTACAAGAGACTCACTTTAGATCCAAAGACATAAATAGGTTCAAAGTCAAAGATGGAAATAGACTGTCCATGCAAACAATAATCAAAGGGAGCTAGAGTGGCTATATTATGTCAGAAAAATAAATTGTCAGAAAAAATAAACTTTAAGACCAAATTGTTACAAGAGACAAAAAATGGCATCATATAATTATAAAAGGGTCATTTCCTCAAATATATATAACAATTATAAGAGCTCCCCTGGTGGCTCAGTGGTAAAGAATCTGCCTGCCAATGTAGGAGACGTGGGTTTGATCTCTAGGTCAGGAAAATCCCCTGGAGAAGGAAATGGCAACCCACGCCAGTATTCTTTCCTGGGAAATCCCATGGACAGAGAAGCCTGGCAGGCTACAGTCCAGGGGGTTATAAGAGGGTCAGACATGACTTAGGGACAACAACAACATAACAATTATAAACATAATGGTAGCGACAGAGGCATTGAAACACATGAAGAAAAGACTGACAAGATTAAAAGGGTAAACAGACAATTTGACAGTAAAAGTTGGATACTTCAGTGCTGTTTTTAATAGTAGAACAACTCTATAGAAATCAGCAAAGATAAAAAAAAATACTTGCATAACATTGTAAAACAACTAGTCCTAGCAGACATCTGTAGAACACTCCACTCAACAACAGCTGCATACACATTCTTCTCAGTGCGTCTTGAGAACCCAGCATGTGTTGAACATTCTCCAGGACAGAATACAAGTTAAACTATGAAAGAAATTGCAGGATGCTTAAGTATATAAAATATCTTCTCTGACCACAAATATCTTGTATTATGGTCTCTGATCATAATATACAAAATATTCTTCTCTGACCACAGTGGAATAAAATTAGAAATCAATAATAGAAAGAAATCTAGGGAACTCACAAAAATATGTAAAAATTAGCACGTTTGCTGCTAAGTCGCTTCAGTCGTGTCCGACTCCGTGCGACCCCATAGACGGCAGCCCACCAGGCTCCCCCGTCCCTGGGATTCTCCAGGCAAGAACACTGGAGTGGGTTGCCATTTCCTTCTCCAATGCATGAAAGTGAAAAGTGAAAGTCAAGTCGCTCAGTCATGTCCGACTCTTAGCGACCCCATGGACTGCAGCCCACCAGGCTCCTCCATGTTTAAATAAACTTTAAAAATATTTGGTTCTTTGTGTTTAGGTTCAGTTTCTCAAGTTCCAAAACAAACCTGGTGGTACCTTGACTCAGGTTGGATCAAACCTGTAGATAAGTTGGGTGATTTGACATTTTAAAATTATTGAAACTCCCAATCCAAGAGTATGGTATATCATACCAAGAGTAAGGTAAGGTTTTACCATTTTTCCTATAGAGGTCTTGTACATCTTTTAAAAAATTTATTTCCAAATTCTGGCATTTTTGTATTTAAATAATACACTAAAATGTTCTCATTTTCAAAATACTTGTTTTGCTATATAGGAATATAATTGATTTTTATATACTGACTTTTGTATTCATCACCTTTGTTAAACTCTATTTATTTTAATAATTCCTAGATTATTTTAGATTCTCTATATACATAAGTTTATCATCTGTACAATTTGTTTCTTCCTTTCCTATCTGTAATGAACTGAATCGTGCCCCCCTCCCAATTCATCTGTTGAAGCCCCAACCCTCAGTGTGATTAAATTTGAAGAAAGGGCCTTTAAGAAGGAGATCAAGGTAACTGATGTCATGAGGATGACCTTATGTCATGAGGAAGCTTAATCCAGTAGGACTGATGTTCTTGCAAGAAGAGGAAGAGGGACTTCCCTTGTGGTCCAGTGGCTAAGACTCTGGGTTCCCACTGCAGGGGGCCCAGGTTTGGTCCCTGGTCAGGCAACTAGATCCCTCATGCTGAAGCTGGAGTTCGCGTGCTGCAACTTAAGATCCTGGTGCAGCCAAATAATTAAATAAATATTTCTTGTAAAGAAAGAAGAAGAAAACAGGAGCTCCTTCTCTCTATGCCCAGAGAAGAGCCCAGATGAGGACACAGCAAGAAGGTAACCATCTGCCAGGAAGGAGAGACTCTTCACCAGAAAGCAAAGCTGCTGGCCCCTTGATCTTGACCGTCTAGCCCTCAAAACTGTAAAAATAAATTTCTGTTGTTTAAGCCACCCAGGCTGTGGTATTCTGTCATGGCAGTCCCAGCAGACTCATATAACACCCTTATACCTTTTTCTTTCTTTCTTCTTTTTTCTTCCTTCCTCCCTCCCTCCTTCTCTCTCTCTCTCTCCTTTCTGAGCTAAGATGTAAATATAAAATGTAATAGAATATTTGTCTGTTTCCAACCATAAGAGAAAACTTTTATTGCTTCACCACTAAGCATGATGTTTACTCTAATTTTAATAGACATCCTTTATCAGATTCAAGAAGTATCCCTCTCTTCCTAGTTTATATCATGAATAGATGTTAAATGTTATTATCAGTCGCTTCACAGTAACTTTTTTTCTCTTTGACATGTTAGTGTGGCAACTTCCAATGACCGCTGTGACTTCTTATAGATTTTGTTTTAACTCTTTTTTCCTATGCAGATATCGTAAGCATGTATTTCTTTTAAAATAGTAAGCATATAGTTCGCATCCTGTGATCAAGGATTCCACTGCTTCAAGTCGTTTGTTTCTGTTGGCTGTTGTTTCTGCTGGTTCTTACTCGTACTGTCTTATTTCCTTGTGTGCTTGGCTATGTTTTACTTAATTGTCTGCTATACAGATGGACATTGCATTTAAAAAGTATTTGCTGGAATACTTTGAAGCCTAGGGTCATAGTGCTTTCCCCAGAGAGGATGTTTGTTTGCTTTTGCTTTTTAAAACTGAAGGCTGTCATACTGGAAATACCTTAAGTCTTGTTAAAGTATGGAGGTTTTCTTGGTCACAGGTGTGACAAGAACCCTGGCTAAAAGCTTACACGAAACTTGATTTCTAATCCATTGTTACACTGAGGACTTGTCCTTTTGGGTGCTAGCTTAAAGTTTTTGTTCATTCGCTCAGTCATATCCAGCTCTTTGCGACCCCGTGGACTGCAGCATTCCAGGCTTCCTTGTCCTTCACTTTCGCCCAGAGTTTTCTCAAATTCATGTCCATTGAGTTGGTGATGCTATCTAACCATCTCATCCTCTGCCACCTCCTCCTTTTACCTTCAATCTTTCCCAGCATCAGGGTCTTTTCTAATGAGTCAGATGGCCAAAGTATTGGAGCTTCAGCTTCAGCTTTAGACTTTCTAATGAATATTCAGTATTGATTTCCTTTAGGACTGACTTGTTTGATCTCCTTGTTGTCCAAGGGACTCTCAAGAGTCTCCTCCAGGATCACAATTTGAAAGCATCAATTCTTTGGTGCTCAGCCTTTTTTATGGTCCAGCTCTCACATCCATATATGACTACTGGAAAAACCATAGCTTTGACTAGATGGACCTTTGTTGGCAAAATAGTATCTCTGCTTTTTATTACGCTGTCTAGGTTTATCATAGCTTTTCTTCCAAGGAGCATTTTTAAATTTCATGGCTAGAGTCACCATCTGCAGTGATTTTGGAGTCCAAGAAAATAAAGTCTATCACTGTTTCCATTTTATCCCCATCTATTTGTCATGAAGTGATGGGACTGGATGTCATGATCTTAGTTTTTAGAATGTTGAGTTTTAAGCCAGCTTTTTCACTCTCCTCTTTCACTTTCATCAAGAGGCTTTTTAGTTCCTCTTCGCTTTCTGCCATTAGGGTGGTGTCATCTGCATATCTGAGGTTATTGATATTTCTCCCGGCAATCTTGATTCCAGCTTGTGCTTCATCCAGCCCAGCATTTCACATGATGTACTCTGAGTATAAGTTAAATAGGCAGGGTGACAATATACAGCCTTGACGTACTCCTTTCCCAATCTGGAACCAGAGTAGATGTTTTTCTGGAACTCCCTTGCTTTCTCCATGATCCAACGAATGTTGGCAATTTGATCTCTGGTTCCTGTGCCTCTTTGAAACCCAGCTTGTACATCTGGAAGTTCTCGGTTCATGTACGGCTGAAGGGTTTTGAGCATAACCTTGCTAGCATATGAAATGAATGCAATTGTATGGTAGTTTGAACATACTTTGCTTCAAGTATGGGAGTTTCAACTCACCATTTTGGGTGGCCTAGCAGCCAAAGCCACAGACCAAGTTTGCATCTTTCTCTTCTAGTTTGCAGTGTCTATAGAGCTAAAGCATCTTCCTCACCTTCTTATCAGCTGTTCGATGTCTTTAATTTAGAATATGTAATTCATGTACTTTTAAGGAAATCCTTTTATTGAGACATAATTCATATGCCATATAAATCACTCATTTAAATGTACAATTCAATGGTTTTCAGTATATTCACAGATTCGCGCAGTCATCATCAAGTCTAAATTTAGAACGCTTCGTCACCTCCAAAAGATACTTTGTACCAATTAACTGTCACTTCTGTTTCCCTCCACCTTCCTCCCCCAGCCCTAGGAAAGCATTCATCCACTTTCTGTTTTCACAGATGTGCCTATTCTGGACATTTCATAAAAATGGAATCGTCCAATATGTGGTCTCTTAAGACTGGCTTTTTTCACTTGATGTGATATTTTCATGGTTCATCCATGTAGTCCATTTCCTTTTAATGTAATTATTTCTATGGTTGGGTTTAAATCTACCATCTTGCTATTTTTTTTCCCATTTGTCCCATATGGTCTTTGTTCTGTTTTTTGCCTTTTTTCTTGCCTGAGTATTTTTTAGGAGTTCATTTCATCTGTTGGCTTATTAGTTTTTCCTTTCTCTTTTCTAGTGTTTGTTCTAAAGTTTACAATGCGCATCTTTAATTTCTATCTTTAAATAATGTTACCCTACATCACGTGTTACACAAGAAACTTACAACATTGTGTTCCTTTCCTTCCTCTCCTGTCCTTAGTGCTGTTTTGGCCATGCATTCTACTTCTGTCCTTATTATAAGCTCCACAGTACATTGTTATTATTTTTGCTTAAGCTTTTAATCTTTAACATAAATTTTTGAATGAGGAGAAAACATTTTCCTTTCACCATTTTCCATATTTATTTATTTGTAGAGATTTGAGTTTCTGCTTTTACCATTTTTCATATTTATTGATTTATTTCTTTGTAGAGATTTGAGTTTCTACCTGATATCATTTCCCTCAAGCCTTCAATAGGTCTGCAGATGATGAGTTCCCTTAGCTTTATCCCTGGAAACAAATCTAGGTTGACAATTCTTTCTTTTTTCTGGTAAGATGTTAAAAATTTAATTCCATAGTCTCCTGACTTGTATTATTTCTACTAAGTAATCAGAGATTATTCATATATTTTCCTTCCTGCATAAATATTTCTTTTTACCTTTGGCTCCCTGAAAAGAAATTTTTTTATCATTGATCTCATTGATAATGATCATCACTGATAATGATATATCATTATCATATCATTGATTTTCAGCAGTTTAAATATGATGTACCTTGGTGTCATGCTCTTGTGCTTGGCAATGGTTCAGCTTCTTGGATGTGTGCATTTATATTATTCAAAAAATTTGAAAAATTTTCAGCCTTTATTTTTCAAATATGCACCCCCTCAATGATATGGAATAATTTTATATATTATTCCCATTGATATTGTCACAGGCTACTGAGACTCTATTCCTCTTTATGGTCTTTTTTCCTCTCTGGTTCTCCTGTAGCCCCTTTAGAAGTCATCCAGATCCTAATGGAGAACCTAAAAGTCCTTATGCTGCTGCTGCTGCTGAGTCGCTTCAGTCGTGTCCAACTCTGTGAGACCCCATAGACAGGCAGTCCACCAGGCTCCCCCGTCCCTGGGATTCTCCAGGCAAGAATACTGGAGTGGGTTGCCATTTCCTTCTCCAATGCATGAAAGTGAAAAGTGAAAGTGAAGTCGCTCAGTCGTGTCTGACTCTTCATGACACAAAGAGACCAGAACCAGCCGTGGTACTCCAACCAGCACAACCACCCATCCCCTCCTTTCAACAAGCAGATGAAGATGGTCAGAGAGCAGTCAGTCCCAGGGGAGACCAGCTACATAATTTTCCAGGATTTGTAACACGTAGCTCCTTGTTCAAACATCATAAAGAATTTCAAGACAACCCGGCATTTGACCAAGTGTGGGGCCCTCCTGGGCACAGCAAATGTCCCCAGGCTAAGAGCAGGAATGCTTGGTTTTCCTTCCACTTTCTGGATGTGGAAGGAGGGTTGCTAGAGCTTATCCCCAGAGAGGCGTTGCCCGTGGGAGAGAGGTGGACACCCCATTCCTTAGTTGAGTGCCTGCCAACTGGTCAACCTATCCCGCCTTGGGGTGAGGTAGGGGTGGAAAAGAGAATGAACAGAGACAGAGCCAGGCAGTGAAGGTGGCCTGCACACGCCCATTTGGCCAGGCAAGGACGCAGGGATTTCCTGTGGGTCAGTCCCTCCTAAGGAGGAAGAATTCCAATGGGGGGCATCCAGGGGCAAGAACAGACAGGATATGTTCAAAACAGCCTAGCCAGATGATGCCTCTCCCCAGAGAACCCAATTGCTCACCCCACTTGAAAGACTTCACCCCCGGGAGACACTCGTCATCAGGCAGTGTTGGCCCAGAGAACAAAACCTGTGGTGCGAAGAGCTGACTCATTGGAAAAGCCCCTGATGCTGGGAAAGATTGAGGGCAGGAGAAGGGGATGACAGAGGATGAGACGGTTGGATGGCATCACCGACTCAATGGACATGAGTTTGGGTGAACTCCGGGAGTTGGTGATGGACAGGGAGGCCTGGCATGCTGCAGTCCTTGGGGTCACAAAGAGTCGGCCATGACTGAGCGACTGAACTGAACTGAACTGAACTGAACCCCCTTCCAGCTCTTCCACCCTCCATTTATACCCCAACCTGAAACTCAGGGGAGGTCAAGGCTTTCTGATGGGGGAGGGAAGGAGGAGAAGCCCCTCCCCACTCCTAGCATTGCTTGGCACTAGGGGAGGATCACCCTATATTTGCATTTGATGTTTAACTTTTAAATTGGATTAAACTAAACTGGATTTTTAATCATTTAAAAACACTAGGGAATTTGATCAGAAAACTTCAAGTCTGCCAGGAATATTGTTCGAGAGACGAAGACCTTTGACAAAGCATGGGTGATGGCGGTGATAAGAAACAAAGCAACAGCGTGTCGCGTTTGATCCTGTCACATTCAGACTTCCCCATAAACCAGGTCCACATGAATAGGAATAGGTCTGAAGGGTGTACAGCTGGGTATCAGATAACAGTTGGGCTTGGGGATTTTGTACAAAGACAAGCAGTGATCTTTAACAAGGGAGGCATTCTGTCCTCCACCCAGGCCGCCTTCTGAGTCTCCAGCCCATCCGCCCATCCAGTCCCCATTTATAAGCAGCCTTGCCCCATGGCGGGGGGAGGAGGTGGGATGTTGTGGGGCAGCCCTCAGCCAGCTCTGGGGGAGGGGGGATGAACTCCATCCTCAGCCTCCCCGCCCCACAGCGTATAAGCCCCTCAGGACACAGAGACCCACCCTCATTCATCTCTGTCTCCCACAGCACCAGGACAAGCCTCATAAAAGTCTGAAACATCGGAACACCACCTCAGAGCCAGGAAAGCGCCCATCACCAGGGAGGGGCCAGGCGGGCACGATTCACAGGGGGCTGGGCCGGGGGACGGGCGGATGGACATGGGCACACAGGGTGAGCAACTTGGCTGCGGAACGGTCCATCACCCTGGGCCGTTCAGGATGACTGGTTACCTGAGGACAGGATCAGGGTTGGATGGAGCGGGGAGGGCGGCTTGGTGGAAATGCGGTGAGGACAGAGAGCAGGGGCAGAAATGGCAGCGGAGGACGGGGCTGGCGCGAGCTGCCTTTCCTGTGTTCCTGCGGCTTCTCCACCTTGTGGGGGAACAAAGCCTCTCTCTGCTGGGAGGGGTGTGTGTGTGTGTGCGTGTTGTGTGGGAGAGCTTTCTCTCTCTCTCTCTCTCCAGAAGGCCTGCCCCCCTCCTTTGAAGCTCCAGTGGCCATGACTCAGCAGGAAAGCCAGTCTTGCTCCAGTGCAGCTGCTGAGCCCCCCCATCACCCACCACACACACACACCGCCGGCTCCCTGCCGGGCTTCCCTTCCCTCGGGCACCCACATGGAGGACCAGAGGCAAGGATATCTCTGACCCCATCACAAAGACAGGGGGCAAGAACCCAGAGCGGGGAGTGGGGCGGACTGAAGGCACAGCCTCCCTTGCTGAGAGGAGGGATGATGTTCCCGGGCTCGGAGAATCTGGAGACAGGGCAGAGCCAGGGTCCCTGGTGATCAGGGGCCAGGGGCTGGGGAGGCCGTGGGGGGAAGCAGCCAGCACCTCCCACAGCTCTCCGTCTCAAAGTGACCACCAGAACGCAGATCAGGTATGTGGCTTCCTGCCAACATCATCAGCGAGGTCCTGGTTTCTCTCCCCGCTCTTGTCCCTGGAAATCTAGTGAAGGTGTCACAGGCTTTAGAGAGCTGGTTCCCCTTGCAGTGCCACCTACCAGCTGCGTGGTCGGGACCAACTCCGGGCAGCCCTCGGGCTCTGTGCCTTGATCTGGCAAGTGGGAATGAGGAGCCTACAGGGCAGGACTGGGGTGAGGGTCCAAGAGAGACAATGTTAACATCCGAACCCTCATTCACACCCTAGGGTGCCTGAAGCCCCTTCCCGCAGGAACCAGGAATGAGCAGGCAAAGGGGTATTTTAAAAGCAGACGGAGGGGCTTCCCTGGTGTCTCCGTGGTACAGAATCCACCTGCCAGTGCCCGAGACACGGGTTCGATCCCTGGACAGGGAGGATCCCACATGGCTCAGAGCAACTAAGCCCGTGCACCACAACTATTGAGTCTGTGCACTCGAGCCTAAAACCACAACTGCTGGGTCCACATGCAGCAGTTCCTGAAGCCGGCCTGCCTGAGAGCCCGTGCTCTGCATCGAGAGAAGCCACCACAATGAGAAGCCGGTGCACTGCAGCTACAGAAAAGCCCGCACAGCAATGAAGACCCAGAACAGCTCAAGATAAAAATAAATTAATTAAAATTATTTAAAAAAAAAAAAAAGGCAGAGGAGAGAAAAAGATGAGACTGAGTGGTCTTGGCCTCAAGAGGTGTCTCCTAGGCAGGAAAGAGAAGGCGGTGGGGGGTCAGGAAGAAACACTTGGCAGAATCCTACAAGCCTCTTTGCCCAACTTCCCAGGGCAACCACCGTCGCCCCTGCTATGTGGCAGCTGATGCCACAGGGCCTCCCCGCTCATGGCTGCCCTCATGTCACTTCAGCCAGACTCCACTCTAGAAAGGGAGGGGAGGGTAGTGTTGGGCACATTGCGGGTGGAAGAGGAGATGCCGTGGCTGGACCAGCAGGACAGGACGGTGGGCAGCTGAGAGTGTGAGGGTAGTGGGTGCACAGTACTGACTGTTGCCAATGGTGATCATTACAACAGAACACAAGTGTCATTTACATGCAGGGAGGAAAGAGGAGGAAGTTCAGGGCTGGCAAAGCCCTTCACGACATCGGGACCCAGGTTCCTTGTGTATCATTTCCTCACCATTCTTGGTATGCATCTCGTGGTCCAAAATGGTTGTTCAAGTGCCAGCCATCAAGCCAACATTCTACCAGTAGGAAGTATGAAAGAAGGCTGAGCAAGGACATACCCTCTCTACCGAAGGACACTCCTTGGAAGTTATTTTCATGATTATTTCATTTATCTCCCGTCGGTTAGAACTTAGTCACATGACATATGTAGGTGCTGTCTTTGGGTGATTCTTGTTCTGTGGTCTTATGGTTATTGGTAATTTCCCTGGTTAATTTATACTGAGCAGCTTTCTAAGTAGAGATACCCACCCTGTAGGCAGGGGATGGTACCTCACAGGCAGAATATGGTAGAGAATTCTCATGGCTCCTCAATAAACGTTTTCCTTTTCTTCCCCAGGAATTGGATGCCCCTACAATAAAGACTAATTTCTTTGCACCTACATATGGTCATGTGACTAAGTTCTAACCGATGAGAGATAAATGGAATAATCATGAATAACTTCCAAGGAGTGTCCTTCTGTAGAGAGGGTATGTCCTTGCTCAGCCTTCTTTCATACTTCCTACTGGTGGAATGTTGGCTTGACGGCTGGCACTTGAACAACCATTTTGGACCACGAGATGCATACAGAGAATGGTGAGGAAATGATATACAAGGTGCCTGGTCCTGATGTCATGATGGGCTTTCCCACCCCTGAACTTCCACCTCTACCGTGAGGATGACAAGTACACCTGAGGGACGACAGAACAGGGCACTGGAAAGGGCTTGGTCTTTCCTGACACTGCAGAGTGACTATATTAACCGTGCAACCCGAGCGGGCAATACACACCTATCTCAATTAAGCCAATTCTACTTCGAGTTTCTTGTCCCTTCTCAGCCAAATTCTAAGGGAAACTCATAGTGAATTTGTTCTCTGTTTTTTGCTACTATGAGATGGGCAGGGAAGACCCCAGCTAAGCCTCTCTTGGTCTGGACCTTGGAGGATATTTAGTGATATGGGCCTAAGATACTGTCCAGTCAAGAAGTGGCCTAGGAGTCACAAAGGAAGGGACTGGGCAAGGCCTTTTTCTCCTCAGAGTCCCAGCAGACAGGCACCTTGATTTTAGCCCAGTGAAATGCAAAACAGCCTTCTGACCTCCAGAACTGGACAGTGAGTGGACACTTACACACATCACAGCAGGAAATGATCCCTTCATGGAATCACCCAGCTATCACAGGAAGAGAACATGGAGAGAGACACAGATCTGAAATCCACCTGACAGCCAGCAGAAGAGAGATGGGGCCACAGCTTCCAGAAAGATTAATTTACGTTCCCGATATTAACAGTTTTTGAGTTGAACTCGCCTCTGCCACATTTAAACAAGGCTGTTTTTCATTTAATGAATTTCAATACAGGAACAATAGTAAACCTAGAAGAAAGAGTATAATTGAAAAATATTCTGGCTCTAATTATTTCCTATAAAAAGATAATCCCTTCTCTTTCAAACACCTTGATGGGGAGGGAGGTAGGAGGGAGGGTCAAGATGGGAAACACATATACACCCATGGCTGATTCATGTGAATGTATGGCAAAAACCACCACAATACTGTAAAGTAATTCAGTTCAGTTCAGTTCAGTGGCTCAGTCGTGTCCGACTCTTTGCAACCCCATGAATCGCAGCACGCCAGGCCTCCCTGTCCATCACCAACTCCCGGAGTTCACTCAGACTCACGTCCATTGAGTCAGTGATGCCATCCAGCCATCTCATCCTCTGTTGTCCCCTTCTCCTCCTGCCCCCAATCCCTCCCAGCATCAGAGTCTTTTAAAAACAAATAAAAATTTAAAAATAAAGAAGCAAGGAAGGATTCTCCCTTAGAGATTTGCAGGGAGCATGGCCATACAGATGCCTTGATTTTGAACTTCTGGCACCCAAAACTGTAAAAGCACACATTTCTGTTGTTTTAAGATACCAGATTTGTGCAGCATTCACAGAAAAATAAAACAGTGACGTTCTGAAACTAAAAAAAAAAAAAACAATACCTTATATAACAACACACAAAAGTGTTTTAAAAAATGGGATGAGATCTCAAGACTCAGAAACAAGACGGTGACTTTGCTAACTTTATTGCCCCCTCGGGACTGTGAGAAACTGAGAGGTAGAGATCACCGAAGCCCCTAGCACACAGAAGATGCTCAGTGAATGTTTACTGGCAGACTGACTTCTGTTTGGAGCAGAGACTGAAGAGCCCCTGGGGATGGAGTAGTGGTGGAGACCAGGAGAGAAATGTGCTGGAGGAAGATGACTCTGGGGGGCGGGGCAATGATAAAATAGGAGTCAGTGTGGTCTACGGCACACCCCTGCCCAAATAGTGTAATCCTCCTGGGGTCAGCTGGGAAAACCCTGCATATTATTAAGACAGGATATTCCTAGGAAGGGTGTTTTACGGCTACCAATGGAACGATCATGTTCAGGGTAGCATCTGTTCCTCACAATCTCAAGGGCATGGATGATGACTGCAGTCTTTCCAGAAGAGAAAGGTAGGTCCCAGGACTGCAGAGTCACTTGCCCAAGACCACTCACTGGGAAATGCAGCAGCTGGAACTTGAACCCAGGGCTTCTGATCACAAACACCCCCTTCTTTGGAACAAAAGATGCAACTGGGGATTTCTGGCTCTACGTGGCTATCTCCCCAGAAATCCCCAGTCCAACACTAAGGCCCTGGCTGTGGTTTATAGAGCCCTGAAGTGAAGAGGAGGTGTGACAAGGCAGGGGATGTCAGGCAACCTCTCAGCAGATTGGAGGGCTGGTAGACAGGAGCACCGAACAGTGGAGAACCCAAAGGGTGCATTTGCACACACACACACACACACACACACACGCAAAATGCCCCAAACTCAAATGTTTTACTGCCATCTACTGGAAATTGTCAAAATGATCATGTAAATCCATGCTGACTCAAGTGTGAAAATGATGCCCCCTGGAATTGTAAAGTGCAGAACCTGAACAACTGTACTGGGTTAGATACATCTTCTCTTGCCTGGCAGAATGAAAAAGGACAGGGCCTTGGAAATCATGGTAACTAAAGTCCTGCCCTCATCTTTTAGTCCCTGGCCCAAACAGAGGTTCTGTTGTAGTCGGTCTCCCATAGTTTTGCTACTCAGGCTCATATAGACTCTTTTCATCCTTCCTTTGTGCACATGTCCTGAGCATCTGCTCTGGGCCAAGTCCCGTGCTAGGCTTTGTGGGAACAACATGGGCAGAACCAAGTCCCTGCCTTTCATGAGCTCGCAATCCAGTGGAGAACAGGACATGAAAACGTTACATGATATAGTGCAGAGAGACACGTGTCAGCTGGACTTGGGGGGCCTAGGGGAGGTTTTCTGGCGAGAGGGACAGCTATGTCAAGCCTGAACTAACTTAATAAAGCAGGCAGAGGGCCAGGCAGTGTTCCAGGTGGGGGCCACAATACATGCAAAGGCCTGAAGGCTAGAATAAGCTTGCAGCTTACAAGGCTTTGGAGTGAGATCCGGGAGGGCCCCAGGTGGGTCTTTGGAGCTCCAGGGGTCCCAGGCCATGCCCAAGGTGGCTCCCTGCACAGGTGGGCCCTGGAGACAGTGAGTAGGGGGGCAGCTTCTGGCTGAGGCAACAATGGGGCTGGGGCATCAGCTCACTCAGTCCTTACAACCACTGGTAAAGAAATACTAGCACGCCCACATTCTATGGCTTAAGCTAAGTAACTCAGAGAGGTTAAGTAACTTGCTTAGTGTCACAGAGCTGGAGCGTGACTGAGACAGATGGGATTGAGGTCTGTGACTTCTGGCCGCGGCACCCATGGGTCTTGTATGTGTGTCTGCTGAAGGATGCCAGGGAGGAGAGGAAACTGGCTTCCATCCTCATCTCCTCTAGGCTTTGGGGTGTCACTTCCAAGGCCCAGACTTAGAAAAGGAAAGGAAGAGGGCAGGTCCTCACAGGAGAAGACAGCTCCCCACGGCTCCCACCCACTCGGCCCAGGCAGTTGAAAGGTCGGGGCTCAGCAGCACCCCCCAAGGCGGTCCACCCTCATGGGTTTCCCTCAGCTCTCTCAGGGACAATGTGTGTTTCCTCTGCGAGGACCTCAGAACAAGAGCCTTCCTGCTTCTGCTGCGCTTCTGAAGACGCTTTTTGTTTCTCTCTCAAGGCTTCAGGCTCTTACAAGAGTAATAGAATACTTAGTAGGGTGTATTTTCCCATCTGGATCAGAGAAAGCGTGAACTTCTATCCTGGGCTATTTGGGTCCTTCACCACATACTAGCTATGAGTCCTTGAACATTTTCCAAGCCTCTGGCTCCTCTCCAGTAAGATGTGGATAATAGCTCTCAAACCTGGCAGTCTGAGAACTGCAGGAGATGGTGCATAAGTCCCAGACATGTGGTCACCATTTACCCTTCTCCCCAAGTAGTCAACTGTCAACTTGCTATGTAGGGGATTCCATGGCCAACAGTCTTGACCTTCTCCTGGCACTGTGATTTACCACACGCACACACACACACATACCCAGAGGGGTGACTTGCTCAGGGATAACAGAGGCTGTGGCATAGTTTCCTTTAGAAGCAACTGAGAAGCGATGGGCATGCAAGCTCACAAGGTGCCCAGCAGAGAGCCCAACCCAGAGCAGAGCTGGGTGCGGTTGGCACTGTCTTTCACCTTTATTCCACCTTCAAGCCCTGGTTGGAGATGCATGCAGGTAGGAGGGCTCAGGGAGCCCGTTAGCCTCCAGGGGCTGAACAGTTGGCATAATGGGGTTTGAAGTTTACAGTTTCATTTACTTGCAGGAAAAGGCTTTCAGTCTGCTACTTGGCCAGCTTCTGGAAGCTTCCATTACAGCAGGGAGCAGGGCCACCCAACCCTTGAGGTTCAGTTTCCTCATATATAAAATGAGGCTAGTAACATTTACTAAGACGATCATCGTGAGGATTACCATGCAAGGAGTACCTAGAAGGTCTAATGTAATACCAGAAACGAGGTAAACCCAGAAGAAGGTCTAGCTATGATCCTACGATGGAACCCAGGAGGGTTTGGAGGTATCGGAAGGAGTCTATTCTCAGCCATTCAACTGCCAACTACTGTAGGAGGTTGAGGAGGCAAATGCCATAGCTGTTTTGGAGCCAGGAGCCAGTCTCTCTTTGCTCCACTCCTGTGATGGGAGGGAAATGGGTACAAACTTTCTGGGGGGATAGTTTGGCAATAGGGGTCATTTAGACCCAGCCACTCCACTTCTTGGAATTCAGCCAAGGAAATAATCATAGAGTTGTTTGTGCTAGGATATTCATCGCAATGTTACTAACAATAGTGAGAAATTGGAAGTAATATAAAGTTAGAGATGCACTCAACACACCCTTCGGCTAAATGCCAAGTGGCCAAGATCAATCCTGTTCATTCAGCTGAAGTCCAGGCCAACGTCTAATATGACCTTCACGAAAGGAGTTGTACTTCCTTGTTAAAGGAGTACATCTAAAATGTTATCAGAGATTATTTGTGATGATAATTAATTTCATTAATGAATGTCAGCGCTTAACTGTTTAACATTTTAACGCAAGAACAATTCTTCTCCAGTGCTGGGAGTTAACGAGCTTGCTCCTGTATTGTATATTATGCACATTCGAGTTAATAAATCGATGCTTCTTTCAACTGAGGGTGGTGGAGGAGTGGGACCCTCACTTGTTCTAGTAATTTATTCTTTTATTCATATTCTTTATATTTCTTCCCACATAGGGTCAAATATGATTTGCCATGGATAGTGTTACACATCACTTTAGAGGTTTGCCTCCTTGGGAAGTTGGTAGACATTCTGTTTTTAGTTTGTCTTTACAAGGTGTAAATAATTACAAATAAGCATTTTGATTAAAGTTTCATGCCCTACACAGAATAAAGTTACTAAAAGTTGACTACATTTTAAAAGATTATTTTGTTTAGTGTTACAAATGTTAGTATCTCAATTCTACAAAAATTAAAATTAAATATAATCTAATCTCTATTATTCTGCTTCATACTATTATTTTAATATTTTATTATTGTTGCCTCAAAAAGTATCTTCTAAAGGAATTTGGCTGACAATATTTTTATGAGCTATCAATGTTTCCTTCTATATTTAAATACTCAAAATGCTTAATAATGAATTCTGTACAAAAAAGAGACAGTGTTTATAATTATCATGTTGCTGTTCAGTTGCTCAGTCGTGTCCGACTCTTTGAAACCCCATGGACTGCAGCAAGCCAGGCTTCCCTCTCCTCCCAGAACTCACGATAATCATCATGCGTGATATGAATTTTACCTTTGCAATAATAAATATATATATATTTATTCTCTGTTGATACAATTTCAACAAACAGAGCACAAGAGAAGAACTCATTACAAGTTACATTTAGAAGGTTATCCACACTTGAAGGTGATTATTAGCAGTAAAGCCAAATGCCATGCCATGTGTGTATAATGGAGATTATTTTGCTTCGTGGACACGAAGGTTACATAACACAGTCACACTCACGGGTAATGTGCAAGTCCAGGGAACCCAGAAATGATGCTAATGTCTGAATCGAGCTTTTCAGCCTTTCAATGACCATGGCTGAAGATGAAGCTGAAGAGTGTATTTTGTTGAGATATCAAGGTCAAAGCCAAATTGTGGGGCATCCCTACAAAACCATGTCTCTTCTGTAAGCTGTCCATTGAAAATGATGTGGAAAACGTATGTATCAGCATGGAAGAACTGTTTTATTATTGTTGAATTTTAAATACTGGTTATAAAAGAGGATGAAGTTGTGAGCCCAAATTTGTAATTAAGGGGGCAAAGTCCGAATAAATAAAAGATTGAAAGACACATACAAAACATTAATGATGATTATCTCTGGGTTTAGGATGAGAGGATTTCTGCTTAATTTTTAATACATTATTTGTATTTTCTTGTAAAACATATCACTCACATGATTTTTAAAAATTAAAAATATTTAAAATGTATCTCTCTGTCTCCCCTTTCTGTTTTACCCAGGGCCAGATTTCAAGCTTGCTGAGCTGGCCAGATGGTCCGGGATACTGACCACAGCTGCCTCTATTGCTCACTGTCCATGATCATTTGAGGTCAAGGCTTTGGCAGGCTGGAGCTGCCTTTCCTGGGCATGTTTCTGGGAGGAGAAATGCCAAGAGGAAGTCAAGGGTCAGTGAGGGAATAGGGAAGGGCAGTGGGTAGTAACTGCATCTGCCCAATGAGGAGCTGGAATCTCAGAGAGGCTAAAAGTGCCAGGAAAATCTTGCATCTGTCCCGAGACCTGGGGGATAAATAGCTTGAATATGTCTAAACCTTTCTAGTAGAAGAAAAAACTCCAAAGTTGTCCCCCAAATTAATTTTCCTTTTCTTTTTTATGGGGCTTCCCTGGTGGCCCAGGCGCGTCAATATAATTCACAAATTTTAGCTCATTACCTAGTTACTTGCAGCTATGTGTGGCCATGTGAGGCCGCCCGAGTGGTGCTAGTGGTAAAGAACATGCCTGCCTATGTAGGGCACGTAAGAGATGCAGGTTTGATCCCTGGGTCAGGAAGATCCCCTGAAGGAGGGCATGGCAACCCACTCCAATATTCTTTCCTGGAGAATCACATGGACAGATGAGCTTGGCAGGCAACAGTCCATAGGGTCACAAAGAGTCAGACATGACTGAAGTGACTTAGCAAGTACTCATGCACACACACATGTGGCCACGTTCTGGCGATAAGTTCTAAGTAAGTTCTGGGCGATAAGAGGTAGTAAATGGATGTGTTGCATGCAACTTCCAGGAAACACCTTTAAAGAGAGGTGTATATCCTTTCTCCTTTTCTCCTTCTTGCTGGTTGGAATATGAATATGATGGCTGGGGCAGGAGCAACCATTCTGGACCATGAGGCAACATACTTGGGATGATGGAGCAACAAGGTAGAAAGAGTCTGAGCAGCTATCACAGAGCCTCCACAGCAGCCCTGGATTTTCTCTTTTAAACTTCACTAAAGTGAGAATAAATTTCCATCTTAGCTTAAACCAGTATTTTCTTGGGATTTCTATCACATATCATAGAACCTACTCTTTTTTAAAAAAAGATATTTAATGTATACATAACTTGATGTTACATTTTTTAAAATTTTGTTTATTTTTGGCTGCATTGGGTCTTTGTTGCTGTGCCCAGGCTTTCTCTAGTTTCAGGGAGTGGGGGGTACTCTTCATTGTGATGCTTGGGCTTCTCATTGTCGTGGCCTCTCTTGTTGCAGAGCACGGGCTCTAGGCACACAGGCTCCAGTATCTGCGGTACATAGGTTAAGTTTCCCTTCCACATATGGGATCCTCCTGGATCAGGAATCAAACCCATGTCCCCTGCATTGGCAGGCAGATTCTTAACCACTGGACCACCAGGGAAGTCCAGAAACTGATCTTAATTAATTACAATAGCGTGAGTGTGTGTGCTTAGTTGCTCAGTTGCGTCTGAATCTTTGACCCGATGAACTATAGGCAGCCAGACTCCTCTGTCCATGGGGGTTCTATCTCTTATTTAGTAATTCTATGCCAGCCACTTTTCTAAGTGCTTACAGATGTTATCTGATTTAATCTTTGTAACAGTCCTGTGCGTGTGTGCAAGTTCAGTCGCTTCAGTCATGTCTGACTCTTTTTGACCCTATGGACTATAGCCCGTTGGGCTCCTTGTTGCCATTTCCTCCTCCAGGGAATCTTCCTGACCCAGGGACCGAACCCGTGTCTCTTGCATCTCCTGACTGGCAGGTGGATTCTAGCGACGCTAGCGGCACTGGGAAGCCCAAGTCTCCTTGTGTTAATTCTAATCCCCACCCTACCCCATTCCCTGTTTCCAGCAAAAAGCTCATTCTCTCTACATCCTGTTTCACTGAGAAAAGATTCTGGCTGGCTAATTCATGCTATGATGTAAGAGATCGACATCAGCATGATAAGTTCCTTTCCATAAGAAAAGCTGGCTCTTTAATCTTATGTCAGTGTGAGGGTTTAGGTGTAAGAAAAACAGAAGGAACCACACTGGGTGAGGCCTAGCCACTGGAATCAAGTAGCCTGAATTTTATCTCTGCAGCCAGCAAGCTTTGCAATCCTGGCAAATCTCATAAACTACTCTGAGCCTCCACTTCCCTCTCTACAAAATTAAATAGAATCAGGCTTTCACTGGGCATGGGTGCTGTAAGGATTAAATGAAATAACCAATGTGAAGGCTCTGGCCCCTTATCAGCTGGGTACACAATAAGTGTCAGTAGATATCAGTCTTTACTTAGTGGAATTCTGTTTATCTGTTGTTCCCTCTAGCCTGTTTTTAAAGGTCAGATTTTGAGATATAATTTACAAACAGTAATGTCTACCCTCTTGAAGTGTACAGTTCTACAGCTTTGACAAACATACAGTTACATAACTACCACCACAATCAAGGTATAGATTTTCACACCTGAATTGTTCCCTCAGGCACCTTTTCCCCCAAGACTGTTTCTTATTCATTCTAATATTTACTGAGTACGCACTGTGTGGCAGGCTCCATGTTAGGTCTGAGCTACAGAAACAAAACTGACAGGTAAGTCCCTGCCCTTGGAAGCTTATAGTTTTTCAGAAGGAAGGAGACAATAAACAAGCAAATAAACAGACACACAAATAGGATCATCATCGAAGCAAAGAGTGCTCTGCAACAAGCGGGATTTTTTGTTAATTAGTAGCCAGGGGGACTATTTCAGTTGAAAGGGCAGGTGCCATCTTTGTCATTTAAAATTCACAACAAACGCCTCAGGTTAGTTAAAAATCCTCATTTAAAGGGCAGGGTATCTGAGGCTCAAAGTGGCTAAGTTCTGTGTGACCGGAACCTCCTCGAGGTCACACAGCAAGTGAATGGGAAAACAGGGCTTCAAGTCCAAGTCAGCAGACACCAAAATCTCACACCCAAACACGTGGTTTTTTCCATCACATCACACTGGGCCCTGGGCCATCGCTGCTAGAGCAGAGGAGAGACGGAGGCAGGGGGGGTTCAGGGTGTGAGGTCTGGGCTGCTTGCTGCTCTGCACCTGTAACCACATGTCCGAGAGTCCTACAAACAGCCAAGGGCCCTGCAGTGACCTCAGACTCCAAGTCTGCCCTCCTCCTCCTCTAATTGAGATGTCAACCTTCTGCCTCATTCCCTCCCTTCTTGGACACCTGGCATTGCAGGGCTCTCCACAGAGACAGCTGATCTCACCCTGCACCTCCATCACAAAAACATAAACTGAGGTTGCATCAAGCAAGTGAGGGTCCACCCTCTCCACCCTCCCTTCCTCTTCTTCCCCCCTCATCTTCCTTCTCCTTCCCTCTGCTTTCTACCTCCTTTTTCTTTTCCCTCCCTACACCTCCCTCTTTCTCTCTCCCTCTGCCTCCTTCAGCCTTTGAGATGAAAGGGCCAATTAATCTTGCTGCCACCACCCCTGTCTGCTAAGCTGTGTACTGGTCCACAGGCTTAGGCGTTCCTACCAGGACTACCTGCGCAGTCCCTGGAAACCATGGCTAATTGGTAAAAGATCGCATTTGTTTTCCCGCAGCCTGAACATTTCAAAGAAGGCTCTGCCAAGTCCAGTGAACGTCTCCACTCTGATGCATCCATCACCCAGGAGACCACTGAGGTTACCTGTCACCCAGAGGGTGACGTTCAGACCTGCTGCTCCTACCTTGACATGTGGCCTTGGGTGACTGAACATCACTGGCTTAACCACATTCACACTCTCCAGCAGCACAAATGGGAGAGCATCTGATTAACATGGTGCAACCTTTATTTATGTAATTTTACACAAATTACTTACTTAAAGAGAGACTATGCAGGTCTTCTATTCTAGGGAAGTATGCCATGTACCTTTGTCTTTTCTGTATGTTCTAGAAAAGTTAACCGTCAATAAGATGTTTATATGTTAAGTCACATTTTAAATCGAACACAGGCCAGCCTTACAAATCAACATGCCGCAAATCTCTGAACCTCAGTTTCCTCGTAAGAAAAATGGGTTTAATAATGTTTCCCCAGCTAGCTTACAGGACTGTTGAGAGACTTGCAGAATGAAATTTTAATTTTGTGGCTGCACTTTGTAACCTGCAAAGTACTTGATTGCATTAAAGTAATATCATTAAAATGAAGATGTAGTTGGCCAACCAAATTACCACCTCCAAATGGAAATTCTGTGATAACCCAATTTTCATGTATTTGGCTGGCTAAGACAAGGATTGTACTTGTATCTTTTTGGAATCCAGGCAGGCAGGGATGGTGTCTCGCTGAACCTTCTGAGACTTGGGGAGCACTTTGTGGTTGCCCCTGGCTACGACTTGCTCCTGGCAGTAAAGAGCATCCTGTCTGAGGAGGTCTATTAAGATCTTAATTTCAGGGCACCAGTTAGCCTTGAGACCCCAGCCTGTCTTCATGATCAATCTGAAATAAGAGCACAAGAATGAATGAAACCCACTTCCCACAGCCTCCTGAGGTATGGCCCTTGCATCTTGGAATATTCTCTGTCTCAACACTTGAGTTGTAGGGCCAGACAGACATTTGTATGGTTCCTCATCCAAGGGAGAAGCCGCTTACTGTGCAGTTTTTCTCTTTGTACACAACATTTTGAGGCAAATGGAATAATTGCCCCTGGGGAGGGAGTTCATTTTATTCAGATAACATCACCAAATAGCAAGGTTTGTGGCACATATTTCTGAGAAAACACTCAGCAGCAGTCAGATGCCTGTCTGTGTTCCTGCTGCCTTGGGATCGCCTGCAGGTAGAGTCATAGCTAACTATGAGAATATACGATAAGGGAGATGCAGAGTGTGGTTTATAAATTATTTTCTGATGCTGTTTATGGAGGATGAGACTATAGTTGGGGTGGATGATGGCAGGATGCAAGATTAATAGGAAATATGTCCTCATCAGACACTCCAAAGACCTTGGAACATAGCTGCTTCTCTCAAAGTCCAGAATCAATTCATCACTGATACACTTGTACTCAGCATCCCTTCTGGATGAACCATTATGTTAGGAGACATGGAGGAGACCCCCAAATACTTCCCACATAGACCAGGAGCTCTCACTTTAGTTGGAAAGATAAGATGCTCTTGTGAATAAAGATAAGAGCCCAGAAGAGAGACAGGCAGGAGGAGGAAAAAGCTAACACTGTCCAATCTCCTGCCAGGACGAGGCACTTATTTTATCCCATTTGACCATCACCATCACAAGGTAACATCTTCATCAAATTTTATGGATGAGAATACTAAGAGCAGAGAGGTAAGATGACTTTGCTCCAGGTGCCACAGCAGCGGTCAGGGGCAATAAAGTGTCCGTTCTTAGTCTGCTTAATTTTGATGGGGCCAGAACTGAAGTTTTCAAATTGCCTTCCCTATTGATTTTGTCAGAGATAATCACCAATTTTAGAAAAACAAAATAACACTTGGCTGTCCTTCCTCTTCCCCAGTTCACTGAGTGGGGGAGGGGAGTGCTGGGGAACCAGCTCTAGACTTGAAGCTTTAATGTCCTTTTCGGTTGATAAACCATATTTCTAAGCAAATAATTGCTCTTGTCCGTTTGTGTTTTCAAGGCCAGATCTCCATCTCTTTCCTGGCTGAATGCTCCCTTCCCCCACCAACATCTTCCCACGTTCCTTAGCTTCTCCTTTCTCCTTCTCCTTCCCTCCCCTTACACACACACACACACACACACACACACAATCAGACACACACCTTCCCACCACACACCCATATGCAAAATAAAATTAGAAATACCGCCTGACTCTCAAGGTATTTAGGGAATGGAGATCTTCAATCAATACAGCCAAGTCCTCCATTCCCTCCCTCCCAAGCCAGGGTGAGAGGCAGGCAGAGCTTCTGAAAAGGGTCCAGACAGCCATGATCTTGACACAAAGAGGCTCTAAAGGAAAAAAAAAAATGACCATTTGTGCTTTCCTGTGCCTGCCCTCTGGCCATCAGGTCTCACAGGGCTGCCAGATTCTCAGAGGCCAACACCTGGCAAGCTGTTCTTTTGCTTATACATAAGACCCTTGCAGAACATGAAAAGGTTTCCTGGTTGTCTTTTTCATTTTGATGCCTACCGTTAAAATACAGAGAAAACAGTATCTGATGCTTCAAAAATATAGGCTGAGCTGATAAGCATATTGTCCTCATTTTAAGGGCTTATTCTTGTTTTAATCAACCAGTTGAGGAAGCAATAAACAATTACTCATTTATGATGTTTGCTTTCACCCAGAGGAGTGTAACAGGGTAGTGAGGTGATCTCTGACACCTCAAAAAGCCGAGGTGGTGGTGGTGCCCATATTTCTGCAGGGGTTCTAAAGCCGTCTCTGCTCCCTCCAACCTCCATCTGACACACACTGGCCAACTGTCCCCACCTTCTTGGTGCTGCTCAGTACCTACCTCAGACTAGTGAGGTCAGAAAAAAGAAAGGAATTAGGAAGAGCGAGATGGGGCCAAGACTCCAGGCAGACACTCCTGGTTCAAGCTGTTCAAGCTCTGTGTCTGGATAAATGGTTCAGTTATACCCCTTTCTCCCAAGTCAGAGCTCCCTCTGGGTCTCAGGGTGATGCTGGGCTGTGTAGAGGCTGAGAGCAGCTGCATTAGTTCAAATCCAGGCTCTGCCACTTACCCGCAGTATGTCCTTGGGCATGTGAACTTAGCTCCTCCGTGCCTCAGTCTCCTTATCCATACAATGGACATCACAGAGCTTCTGCTGAGGATGAACAAAGCTGCCTCATGCTAAAGGCTTAGCATAGTGCCTGGTTCCCAGTAAGGGCCCAGCAAATAGAGTCAATAATTACAAATGAATACTCAAATAGCGTTCACCCTGTGCAGGCACGATTTAAGCTCTTTACATAGATTGTTGTCATATAAACTCACTTCTCTCTTTTACAGATGGAGAAACTGGAATCTGAAGATCACCCAGCTGTGAATGATGGACATTCAGACCCTGGGGCAGACAGGCTCCAGGGTCGGGGCTCTCAAGCCATCACCACAAGGACGCTGATCTTCAAGGGTGGTCGCCCCCCAGGGAAAAGCTGAACTCCTAATCCCCTCCGATTTCCTCAGTATGAGAAGGATGGGAGAGGATGGAAGGGTCTCAGCCACAGTGGGGAGGGAAGGAGCAGATGACGGTGAGAGAGCCTCCACATCAGGGCTGAACCCAGAGCTCACAGCTGGACTGGTGGCTGAAGTCAGGCGGGGAGCCCCAGCCCGCTCAAGAGGAACGAGGTGGGGGAAGGTTGGGGAGGGGAGCAAGTCCACGAAGCTGAGCGAGGTGGCCAGAGCGCCGCCCCCAGGAGGGAAGGGAGGGTTGGCGGGGCTCTGGGAAGGGCGGTGTGGGGGGGGGGGGATGCCCAGCTGCCGTCCCCGCCGCCTCCTGGCCCCCACTCGCCGGCGCCCAAGTGGGAGGACGGCAGCTGCCCGCTCCCTCCTCCCGACACCCCCGCTACCTGCCCGGTCCCCCAGCGAAGCGTGAGGAGGCTGAGAGCCCGTGGGGCCGAGCCCGTAACTTTGCAGCCTCGGGGAGGGCGAGAGCCGGCGTCCGGGGCTCCTCTTGTCGGCGACTAGAGCTCGGTGAGTTCCTCTCCCTACCCGCTCTGCGGCGGCGCGGGGGGCGGCTTCCCGGGCGCCCGGGAGGCGGTGGCCGCCCAGCCCGCTGCCGCCCGCGCTGTCTGTCTCGCCGGGGCCCCGGCTATGCCTCCCTTCTCGGCGGGTGAGGCCGGCTGCAGTGCTGAACGGACAGCTCCCCGCGCGCCGGGGCCGCCCCGGCGGTCCCCTCGGTCCCTTCTCCCGCTCGCGGCTGGGGCTGCGGCCGCCGGCAGTGCGCCCCTCGCAGCCCCCAGCCCGTCCTTCTTCCCGGCGCCGCGGCGCATCTGGAATCTGCTCCCGCGGCCCCCCTGGCGACCGGCGTGGGGAAGACACTCGCTTCTCGCCGGAGCCTGGGTTGCCGGCTCTCTAGGGGTGGGCAGAGCCGCCGCCGCCGCAGCCCCCCCGGAGCGTCTGGCGGAGGGGCGGTGAGGGGCTCCTAGCGACCAACCCCAGTGGTCTCAGCCCTGCGCCGAGACCCCCGCCGCTGACAGAGGCCCGCGGTCCCTACGGCGGCCGGCAGTCTCCTGGGGGCTCCGGCACCTGCAAAGGCGACTCCAAGGTGATCAGTCACCCGATTGGCACGGGACAGCCTGGACCAAGGCCTCGTGGCATTCGCCCATCCTGGGTGCAACAACCCTTCCTAGAACTTTTCTCGAGTCTCAGGCTCGCCTACTTCCGAGCCCCTGGAAAAGTTCTCGCGGGCGCCCAGAATCCTATTTTTCAGTGGCTTCCGAAGCTGGGCAGGAACCGGGACTGTGAGGGGCGAGGGGAGATAAATGTGTTGGTGCGAGGCTGCAATCCGCGGCGGGGGTAGGTCCGCTGAAAGGCTGGCCAAGCAGCCACTTCTGTGCTCGGGGAGAGCTTGTTGGCATCGAAAGGGTCTCGGCGGCGCCATCGGGGTTGTTTGGGTTTCTCGCACCAGGAGGGCGGGAGGCAGGCGCAAAGTGGGTGGTGGTGCGAGGGGGCGCAGGGGGATTTTAATTTCGTCGCCTCTTTGCCAAGAAATAGCTAGGGCAGTCAGCAGTCAGAGAGATGGACTGAGCAAAACCAGCTGACCCTGGTATTCCGGTGTGGCCCCCACCCCCGCCTCCTAAATGTGTGTGTGAATGTATTGATTGTTGTCATTGATTTTTCTAAGAAGCCGGGTGGCAGCGGCTGCTATGTGTACACTCAGACACACACAAACACAGATACACAGGAGCACACACAGATTACATACATAGAATCACACACAAGGAACAGCCCCCCACACCCCCATGCAAACATCAGGGTACCCACAGGCACACATACCCTCAAAGCTCTTTGGGGTATGGGTAAGGTTGCTGAGTACAGCCCAAGATGGGGGGTGGGGCAGAGAAAGGGGAGGTGAAACAGGACCGCCAGGAGGTCATTTCCATCTGCCCCCACCCCAGATCTTCTGCTTTGTCCTCCTAGGGGTCGGAGGGAGAAATCTCAAAACCGGACACATTTCCACTGCCACAGGGGAGCAGAGCCCTAGCTCCCCTCCCCCGCCCCACCTCCTACAGACTGGGAACAAGCCCTTGACCTAGCCTTCCTCCTGCCTGACCCCCAGGGGGCTTCAGGGTGCTGAGGTTGCTCAAAAATGGAGGAGGCAGACACCAGGACGTAGGGCTTGGCCCCAGAGGCCATGGTGATCTCAGGGTGTCACTCCTGCTGGGTCATGGTTAGGGAGAAGAGGAGGGGCGATCTGAGGGACGTGGATTTTCGTGGAGCAGAACAGATAGAACTGGGGAGCACCCTAGGGCGCCCTCGGGACACTGTGGTAAGTCTCCCTCTCACCCTGGACCCTTAGGAGTGTGATTGAGGATGCTGGCCCTGAGGCTGCTCAACGTGGTGGCCCCCGCCTACTTCCTGTGCATCGCCCTGGTGACATTGGTGCTGCAGCTCTTCCTGTTTCTGCCCCGCATGCGTGAGGACCCCACGGCCGCCCGCCTCTTCTCGCCCGCCCTGCTCCACGGGGCGCTCTTCCTGTTCCTCTCCGCCAACGCCCTGGGCAACTACGTCCTGGTCATCCAGAACTCCCCGGACGACCTGGACGCCTGCCAGGGGGCCGAGGCCAGGAGGGCCCTGTGCCCCCCGCCCAGCACCCACTTCTGCCGCGTGTGTGCCAGAGTCACCCTGAGGCACGACCACCACTGTTTCTTCACCGGCAACTGCATCGGGAGCAGGAACATGCGAAACTTCATCCTGTTCTGCCTCTACACCTCGCTGGCCTGCCTCTACTCCATGGTGGCCGGCGTGGCCTACATCTCCGCGGTCCTGTCCATCTCCTTCGCCCACCCTCTGGCCTTCCTCACGCTCCTTCCCACCTCCATCAGCCAGTTCTTCTCCGGTGAGTGGGCCTTGGCAGGCAGGTTGGGCCCTACACGGACACCTTCCACCTCAACCCTACATTTGCCAGGTTTAGCAAATAATATACAGGATGACCAGTTACACTGTAATTTCAGATAAAACAATGCTTAACTTTTCAGTAAAAGTATTTCCTGAATATTGCAGGGGACATATTCATATGTTTTTTTGTTTGTTTGTTTTCTTTTGTTATCTATTTGAAATTCAAACTAACAGGGCATCTATGTCACCTGGCAACCTCCCTCTCCACCCCCATCCTCATTCATTATCTCATTGGGTGCCACTGTCCGTGTGCTCATAGAACTGTGGCCATCCAGGCAATACATCTGCTCTGTAGCAGGCAGGGCTGAGTGCTAGCTGTCCCTCCACACAGCCTGGAGGCAGCCCCACGCTATGACCTTCCTCTGCCTGGACTCCAGTCCGGCTCACTCATTCCTCCAAGGACTTTGGCCTCTAAAGATCTCGCCAACCAACTACAGGAAGGTTGACCAGGGTGCTGGGCCAGTCCCGCCCTTCTACGCGTTATATTTGACCCCACCAGGTTGTTCTCCGGTCTACAGATGGCTCAGAGCAAAGAGCACCCTGGCTGGAGTTGTAGCCATATTTAATGACTCCATCTTCACACCAGTATCATGGGACTGGTGGGGCATCTGACCCTCCAGGAGGCTCTTACACCTGTAGGAGCCAGGTGTGTGTGGGCCCTCACACTGGGGTCAGCTAGGCACACTGGTGAGGGCTGTACCTTGTAAAGTGTACCCCAAGGAGACTGGGGTATCAAGGCCCAAAGGGACCTGGTCCCTGGTGGCAGTTCTTACCACCTTACCTGGCCTTGAAGTCTGCCCTGACCTCATTTCCTTCAGTTCACCCACCCTGGCCCTGACTGTCTTGGTTCTTACAATCAGTAGCATATATATATATATATATAGACAGGTAGCCGTGTGTGTATGATGTTGTTATTTCCATTTCTCATGAAGAAACAGACTCAGATGGGATCAAATGGCTGTCCAGTATCTTTATTTCTGAATGACAGCCTCTGGCCTGCCTCCCAGGTCTTTTTAGACAACACACAACAGCTCAGGACAAATGGCTTGTGTCCTCCCCCACTGACCTTTCAGGGACAAAGAAAGACAGAATACAGCTACTTCCACTGAGAACCCCAAACGGTTGTGGTATGTCTGGGCTGGATGCTCATATGAAATTCTGCTCTACTCTGGGGAAGCAGCATCTTGGTCTTTCGTTGGGGCTGTGACCCAGTCCTTAGAAGACAGAGAACTTGGTGCCATTTGGCAGTGGGAACACAGAGGCCCAGGAAGGACTCAGGGATGAGGGCTGTCTTGAGGGCTGGTGGTTGAGCTGGGCCCAGAACTCAGAGCTCTTGGGGCCTTCTGGACCCGGGCGGGCGCCAGCATGGGAGGCTGCCGGGGACTGAAATAACCAGGCTGGGGGAGGGCAGGTGGGCGGGTTAGGGGGTGGAGTGTGAGCACAGCAGGTGGAGGAAGGAGGAGAGCCAGAGAGCCTGATAACACTTCCTTTTCCAAGTAGTCTTATTCACATAAAAATGGATGCTTCCTAAGGGAGGATGTTGAAATGGTTTGATTTGAGATAAGCCTGGCCTTGAGGACTGTCCATATGTGCTAGGTTTGGGAGACAGGAAAGTAAGGAAGAGAGGCCTCTTGCTTTAATCTGATGGGGAAACAGAGCCAGTCAGTCCCTTTCTTGGGGCCCAGATCCTGGTTCCAGCAGAAGAATAAGCCCCACTATCTTTTACCTCCTCGCCAGACCCCCTAGTAAAGGAGGCCTCAATTTCTAATCTCCAACTGTCTCATCTCACCTTCCTCCTTTGCCAGGCTTTCATCTTTCCCCTTGGAGAATGGAATGGCAACCCACTCCAGTACTCTTGACTGGAGAATCCCATGGATAGAGGAGCCTGGTGGGCTACAGACCACGGGGTTGCAAAGAAGTCAGACATGACTGAGCGACTAACACACACACACACACACACACACACATCTTTCCCCTTGCCAGCCTTTCTCTCCCCTGCCCTGACACACACCTCCCCTATTCAGCTTCTCCCTTCCTGTTCCTTCTCCCTCACTTCTTAACCCAAATGGTTGAGGCTCCCCCCGACTTCTCATCTGCTCAGGAAGCTAGGTGGATAGGAGGGTGTTAAAAGGAACAAAGTTGCCCAGGCTGACCTGTCCTCAACTGTGGGGCTGCCCCTAAAGCAGATCTGCCACCAGAGCATGGGATGGCTGCGAATGTGGGCCCTGGGGGCAAAAACTGGGATGGGTCTTCAGATGGCTACTGCCCACACACCCTCAGTTGGTGCCAGAGAAGAAGGACTGGCCAGTGACATTTTTAGAAGTTGTTCTTTCTTTTGGCTTTATGGGACCACTGCAGGTTGTCTCACCTCTCTGAGCCTCATTCTTCTCATCTGAGAAAGGGAGGTGATGCCATCTGACCTGTGTTCACGGCACTTGGAAAACTATGCCAGTGTGGTAGGTGCCAAAAAAATCCAGTGGACAAATAGAAAGGTTAATGTTTGTTGGGCAAACTGTATGTGCTACTCACCATGCAGATCTTATTTCAGCCAATCCTCAGGACAAGTCTGTAAGATAAGTATTATTATATAATTTTTAAAGACTCAGCAACCAAAGGCTTAACAAGGATAAGTTGCTTTGGAACACACAGTATCAAACCCAAGATTTGGACTCAGGGCTGCTAGCATCCAGAGCCCCTATTCTTCCTACCATACTGCTTTCCTGGGGCTGCCCCTCTGAAGTTGCTTCTTGATGATTGAGTCACTTTGGGAGGGAGGGAGCTTCTTATCCCTGGATGGATGTTAAAGATCTGGGTGACGTTCTATCAAAGGTACTTGGTGGGAAACCGGGCTGGAGAGACTGGATGGTGTGACTGTTTCAACCCATTAGGAAAATTCTGTGATTTTCTAAAAGGAGCAGAGCGATTATTAAATAGTTCAGAGGAGCTGAGGCAGCCAGGCTAGGCATCTTCAAACACTTTGAGAAAAAACAGATCCCCAGAATAGCCTTTTATAGCTGCTGCAAGGGGCCAAGGAAAGGCCACAAGGTCTTTTCTGTATGCCTTGATTTGTGCCAGAAAAAAAGCCTGTGGAAAACAGCTTCCATCAGCCCAGGCTTGTCCCTGAGGCTGCGTTGCAAGGCAGGCTTGTGCTTGACAGCTCTGATGTTCGCATATCCCAGCTTGCAGGCCCTCTTTGCCTGTCAGCATTCCTGCACCCCAGAGGGCACCGTGGTCCCAGGGTCCTTCATCCTACACTTGGCTGCCTGAGCTAACCTGATGAGGAAGAAGTGGGTCAGAGGCATGGCACGGCCCAAAGTGAGCCCTGTCCCACTGCTGTTCCCTGCCCCCAGTGCAAGCCAGCTGGACTGAGCTTCCCATCCCTCGGGCAGTGGGACTTATCTGTCCCCAAGTTTGCCAAGAGAAACTTGCTATCAAATCTCCTAGGGCTGAGGGCAAGACAGGGATGCTAATGAGCAAACCTGAGTCATATCCATGTCCTCTTGGTTGCTGAGTCCAGCATTGCTCAGATTGGAAAAGTTTTAAAAGCCCAGCCCTCAGGAATCTGGAAATGGAAGCTTGGGGAGATGAGAAGAGGTCCTTGGGGGCCAGGGGAAACTGGAGAAGGGAGGTATATGGTTGAGATTTGCAGGGATGAGTAGGTTGTAAGGTGGGGTCTCTGGCAGGCACTTGCGTCTCACTGGAGGGAGTGGTGGTGAGCTTGCCCTGCAGGAGAGAGGGGCTGAGGAGGGCTTTTGAGTTCTCTGCTAGGCCCACTGTCCTGATGGCTGGGCAGGTGGAGGCTGCCAAAGTTGTAAATCAGCCAGGTCTCCAAGCCCTGGAAAGGAGAAGGAGAAAGCTTGATGGTCTTAGGAGTTAAACTTGAGCCTCTTTTGGAGGTAGTCTCCTTATCTGTGAAGGATGCTCAGCAGGGAGGGCTGAGCTGAATGAACCAGAATGCTGGCCACTGGGCACACAGTGTCCCTGAATGTTGCAACCCTGTGGAATTATTGCTATTCTACCCACTTTACATTATGAGCAAACTGAAACTCAGAGAGGTTAAGAAACTTGTGAAAGACCACAGAGCTGGGAGATTCAAACTTAGCAAGGACCGACCACTCCAGCTCGGAAGGAGAATGGTGAATCACTTACTCAGTGGATGTTTAAGCCAGTCATGCAGAGTGCTGATTTAGAGGGGTTTAAGGGAGGTTCAGCTCAAGGCAGGGGGCTAGACTGACGACCTTGGGGGCCTTTTCCAGCCTTAGCAAGCTCTGATAGGACAGCTCTGGTCGAAAGTTCTAGTGGCCATACTGTCCTCTTTTTAACATTGATAATTGAATTATCCTCTGCACTGCCCTGAAGCTCGTGACTTCTTGATGACAAGGCCCTGTTCTCCATCATGCTGTCACTTTCCTGAATCCTCCCAGCCAGTGCTCACAGCTCCGAAGTCAGCAGGCTTTGCAGTCCAGACAGTTGCCCAGGCACCATCTCTCTGTCCAGGGTCTTCAGCTCACCATTCTCTCCTCCTGAGAAAACCCCCTTCTCCCTGTTTCTAGCCCCAAAAGAGAAGGCAGAGAGACAGATGGGAAGCACTGACCCTGAGCAAAGGTTAGCATCTAGGCACTGCCCATAGGAGTTTCCTTTCCTTCTCCCCCACGTCCCCAGCGCTCCTCTCTCGCCTCAGAAGCCATCAGCACTAAGAAAAAGTTAGGACAACTAGGCTTCTCCCTCGCCACAGCGCTGAGACTGCTACAAAATGTAGTTTCAGTCTCATTCATCTCCCTCTCTCCGGAGCGGAAAGCGCCTGCCTGGATCGCAGTCTCCTACGTGGCCAGAGTGTAAAGTGAGTCTGGGGTTTCCCCCGCCCTCTGCAGGAGCTGTCCTCGGTTCTGAAATTTGTTTTCCCCGCCCTCTGCAGGAGCTGTCCTCGGTTCTGAAATGTTCGTCATCCTCATGCTTTATCTCTGGTTTGCCATTGGCCTGGCCTGCGCTGGCTTCTGCTGCCATCAGCTGCTGTTGATTCTCCGGGGGCAGACCCGCCACCAGGTGCGGAAGGGGGTGGCGGTGAGGGCCCGGCCTTGGCGCAAGAACTTACAGGAGGTCTTCGGGAAGAGGTGGCTGTTGGGCCTGCTGGTCCCCATGTTCAATGTAGGAAGCGAGAGCTGCAAGCAGCGGGACAAGTAGCGGGCGCTCCCATCACTCCTCTGCGTGTGTGTGTCTGTCTTGACTCCTCGTGAACATGAGACCACAGCACCCCGTCTCAACCCATGACCCACTACAACTTTGGACTGGTAAGGTCCTAGCATCCACCCCTGGTCTATAACACCAGAGAACTGTGTTGGTTCTCAAGGAGGAAAGATGGCCACCCAGGCATTGCTAGGCTCCCCCATGAGCCAGCCTGGTGGCTGATAACTGTTCAGAGGCCTCTGTTTTTGTTTCCATCCCTTGAGTGCCTGCTTTTCCCCTCTGCCTGGTGCATACACTCTCTACCAAGTCTCCTGTCATCATTGCTATCCGCTAGAGCTTTTCCTTTCAACCCTAGACTAGGAGTGGGGAGCGGATTCTTACTGCTGGTATGATGCTCCCTAAAGGCCTGAAATCTGGCAAAAATGTTTAGAATGACCACGGGTGAGAGGCAGCCAAGTCAGCTCTGCCAACTGCTAGTGAAGTTGGGAAAGGAGGGTCGTGTGTCCTCATCTCTGTGGAACTGTGGACAGTGGAAGGAAAAAAGAACTCAGTAGCTTGCTGCCCAGCCCCCAAGTTGCAAGGCCTTTTCTCTGGGAGATAGAGGCCAACAGCCTGAGATTTTCCAGCTGCTGTCTCCTGTCCTCCCCACCCGAGCTGGGCCCCCCAGCCCAGTCCAGGACCTGGCTGGATGCTTCTTTTCCCTGGCACTCTTCCAGCCTTTGCCATTGGTCTCCAACCTCCAGGTCTTCCATGGATGATAGGAAGACAAGGGAGAAGGGAAGGGAGATACTGATAAATGAGAGAGGTGTGTGACTATACAGCCACATAGATGAGGGCATGTGTACGTGTCTGTGTGTGTGGGGGGACGGGGGGTGGGGTGGTGGTGAGGAATGTTGTTATGAAAATAGAGTCAGAATAGGAGGAGAGAGGGTCACGCAGAGATTGGGCACTGGAATATTTTAGGACTGAGAATGAGGGGCGCAAATGGGCTTATTTCTGAAGGACATTCTAGCAGCTAAAGCTGCTCAATGTTTGAATGGTTGCCTGGGGAGATAGTGAGTGTCCCACAGCTGGAGGTATTCCAGAAGGGACTCAGCAGCCATCTAATAGGTGTGCTGTGGAAGGAATTTCTGCACAGGGCCAGGGAAAGGAAGCTCCTTTCCACCCCACGACTCTAGTGTCTTCCTGAGCACAAAAGGACCGCTTGCCAGGTCCAGAGGCAAGGCCTGCTGCAGAGATGCCTGGGAGTTATTTGCTTTCATAGAGGATGAGGCAGGTAGGGAGGGGTCTGAAAATCATGATGCAAACTTTCAGGACCACTGGGTATTAATGCTAGTTGGGGGTGTTGGCATTTGAGAACAGGGGCATGGAGCCATTTCAGGAGCATGTCGGGGCAGTGGCGGGGAAAGCAAAGCTGGAAGGGGATGCTCAACTCCGAGGAGGGAGACAGGAGGAGTTGAGGCTCAAGAAGGGGGGAGCAGAATATAGGGGTGCAAATAGGATACCAACCCTGGCTGACTCGGGATGAAGGCGCTGCTGTGCGTTCTGGGGCCCAGATGACCAGACCCCTGGGTTATATGAGGGAGTGGAGACAACACAAATGACCCCTCCTGACTGGGCCCCAAAGCCGTTCTGCAGCCAGTCTGCTGAAGCCCAGACTCTGCAGCGTCTAGCTGGTGGTCACAGCGACCCCGACCATGGCTGCACAACACCTCACAACACCTTGAGCTCTTGAGCAGAGTTTGGGAAGATTCTGCCTTCATGCCTCCAGAGAACTGATGTAGTAACAGTGCCTCCCGCTCATACTTCTCCCTCTTATATTCATGCATTCATTCATGCCTCCTACTGTATTTATTGAGCACCAACTATGTGCCAAGTCTCTACCAGGCACTGGTATACAACACTGAACAAGATGGTGAGATCCCTGCCCCCGGGAGCATCCCGTTGCTGTCCCCATGCACTGACTCCCACCCCCTGAAAAATGGTTACTCTGCTGTCTCGTTAGACAGCAGGACAGGTCATTTGGAGGGGAAGGATGTGGCAAAGGGAGTGAAACGGGGCTCCCAGGCTTCCAGGATGGAGGGGTTATTGGGGGGGAGCATGCTCACCCTCAGTTCTGACCACACTGAAGCACTGGGAGTGGAAGAGGAGCAGGGAGACCCCAAAACTCAGGCTTGGAAGCCAGCCCTGCCACGCTCCAACTCCTGGAGGCTCAGCCATTGTGAAGGAGCAAAAGACAGATGATGCAGGGAGTCATCTACTGGCTGATTGGCCAGAGGGAGTGGCAGTGGGGAGGTTGCCAGGTGTGGGGCTTGAGTAATATTTGTACACATGGCTGAGTATTGTCAGTAAAGAACATCAATAAAATATGTGGTTTTAAATTGGATTTGACGTGGTTGCTTTGGCAATGTCATTGGTAGCAGGGCTGGCCAGGCTGGAATGCACAGACACAGTCATACTAACTGCTAAAATGCTGAAGGTAAGAATTAACAATGCTTCTGTCCCAGCAGGTAAATAACCACTGTCCATAATCCACCTCTGCTGTCCCAGCTGCTCCTGCTCCTCCCCTGGGGTCCCGGGCTCCCCTCGCAAGTCAGCAATGAAAAGGGCAATGCCTGGCAGCTGCATGGGACCCCCAGGACCCTGCTCCTGCCCTTCAGCCAGTGTCCATTGTGAGGGGTCAAGGTTGTGCTGTGTGGCTGGTAAAAGCATGGGCATCACCCCTGGCTGGAGACAGGTCTGCATGCTAGGATCTGCGGACCCACAGGCACCAGGGATGGAACGGCTAACCCTGCCTCCTCCTCCCTCTCCTTCCCATGTCAGAGGACAGCTGAGGAGTTCACCCAGTCTTCCATCTCATCCAGAACTCAGCAGCACTGAGAATGAGCCGGGGAGCCCTGCCCTCTTGGCTCCTACAGTATCAGGACACCTTGAGCTACCTAGCCCTGGGAGCTGCTTGGAGGGCATTGAGGCCTGGGGGAGGGCCTGGCCCCTGAGAAGGTGAGTGGACATAACCTCTGATGGTATCCAAAGACCTGCAGGCCTGGACTGATGGCGGACACAACTGCAAAGTGCTTGCTACTTGGGCTGTTGGAGAACCTCCAGCCTAGGCCAGTGTTGTATACGGTCTGCACTCCCTGAATGCTCATCACCAGGCAACCAGCAAGGCAGCCCCTAGATATGCTGGGGCAGGTGGGGAGAGGGTGCATGGAGTTGCGGTCAGTCCTCAGCACTTTCTAGAGCAGAAGCCATCTGTACTCCACCGGGCAGAGACATCTGCCTTGTTCACCATCTTGCCCTGGATGCCACCGGCGGCTAAGCACATAGCAGATGATCGATAAACACTGACCGAATGTTTGCACAGGTCAGTGCTTATTCGCGCGTTCCATATGTCTTCTTCCCCTAATGTGCCCAGCACTGGATTCTGCACACAGTGGAGCTAGAAGACAGATGAGACAGCTGTTCTCCAAGGGTTCACACCCTGGGAGAGGTTCCTGGGAGTGCTCGGAGGAAGGACAGAAAATACCCAGATGTAGGGGACTTCCGGGTGGGTGGGGTAAAGTAGGGGAGGGTAGATGAGGTCTCAGCAGGTGGAGGGACCTGGGGAGGGCTGCCCGGGTGGAGGGAACAGGCCTGGAGCCTTGGAGTGAGTGTGGAATGGTAAGCATAGGGGACATTACAGAGAGAGTTAAGGCTAAGAGATGGGACCTGAGCAGAGGGGCCTTGAATGCCAAGCTAAGAAATCTAGAATGAATTTGACAGGTCATAGGGAATACTTTGGCTACCTGATGCAAAGAACTGAGTCCTTGGAAAAAACCCTGATGCTGGGAAAGATTGAAGGCAGAAGGAGAAGGGGAGGACAGAGGATGAGATGGTTGGATGGCTTCGCCAACTCAATGGACATGAGTTTGAGCAAGTTCTGGGAATTGGTGATGGACAGGGAGGCCTGGCATGCTGCAGTCCATGGGGTCGCAGAGTTGGACACAATTGAGTGACTGAACTGAATTGACTGAGGGAACCATTGAAGGTTTGAGCAAGGGGATTACCTGATTAGATCTAGAATTCAGAAATGGAGCCTTGGCAGGTAGACTGGAAGTGGGAGGGACCCGATAGGAGGCATTTGCTACGGTCTGAGTGTGGTGTAACCAGGGTCTGGGTGGTTAGCGGCTGTGGGCTGGTAAGGAGGGGGGATGCCAAAGCCACTTCACAGACAGGGAGCATGACCAGAGAGCTACTGGGGAAAGATCCGAAGTGATCCTGAAGGGTAGAAGTGGGGTGATCAGGGTGCCCTCTAGAGGCAGGCCAGCAGAAGCCCTGGAGTTGGGAGAACGTGACCCTAGGTGGGGTCCTGGGTGGGGTTCAGGGCCCCCTGAAGCACTTTGACACTGTCATTGGCCCATCATTGGCTGGCAGTTGATGGTGTCATTAATAACCACCCTGCAACCCTGAGTGGAAGAAGAGGGTCAGAGCTTACTTTAATGTACAACTCTCTGGCTCCCAAAACCGGGGGTCAGGAACCATCTGCCCGTGGCAATAGAGGTCACAGGTCCTCTGGCCTCCACACCCAGTATCAGATGGAGTGATACACTGGGCTCCTCAATGTTCAAGAACCAAAGGAGCTTTGGGATAACGATGTACTTGAGGAGACCTAAACCATATCGCCCTCACTGTAATGAGGAGCCAGTCCTAGGTCCTGGCAGGCATCTTTCAGCCAGTCTCCTCCCCTAAGAACACAGCTGTCCCCATCATTCCATGCATTTGCTCCCCCAAGTTTCCTGGCTCCTTTCTGTTACCCTGCATCTTCCGACTGGCCTCACTGCTCCCCCTGCTTCTGGGCATGCTCTCAGGGATGCTTGAGAGGCAGCCCCTCCTGCTGGGGAGAAAGGAGGGCTGGGCAGGGAGCAAGGATGCCTGGCTCCCATCTTATCCCAGGTGCTATAGAGGTGAGGCAGAACCCTGGTCCTGCTCACCAGCCAAGGTGAGCCTGTTGGTGTGGTGAGGTGGGGAGGGGAGCTCAGCTGTTCTTGATGTTGGTCTCTGCCTCTGCCTTCTTCCTCCCTCTCTGGGTGGTGCGGGCCCAGCTTCTCCACTCATTCCTTAAACTTTCATTGATGCCGACTCAATGCCAGGCAAGATGCCAAGAACCAGGCAGGTGAAGACTACTGAGACCCATTGCTTAATCTAGGGGAGTTCACTGGCAAGACAACCAATCACAGATGGTTGTGGTTCCGAGGTATGAGAGCGTAGATGGGAGAGAGAGGGACAAGGTGCTAGGGAAGCCTGGGGGAGAGCACTCACTGGGCCATGGGTAAGCTGGAAGACTGCCCAGAGGAGGTGACACCTGGGTCACACAGGATGAATAGGAGTTGGTTGGGCAGAAAAGTAAGGCTGTGGGTGGAAGTGGGGATGGGAAGGACTATCCAGAAGGAGGGATGCCAGGTGATTTCTGGGAATTTCAAGTCTCCATGTACATGGGATGGGATTATGAGTAGGCAACGTGAGGCCACAGCTGAAGAAGGTTTTTAGTCTTGAGGGCACATGCTCCCTGTCTCCTCCCTCTGACCACTTCTTATAAAACCTTGACTCAGCCTAAACCTTGGCTCCTCCTAGGTCCAGGCTGTCCCGCTTGTGTGCATCGGGCACAAACTGATGTCTAGATCAGCAGGGTCCTCCAGGTTGGAGTCTAAGGCAGGGGGTCATGGTCATCACTGAGAGTTTCAGCCTGAAGCCTCTGGAGAGCTCAACTGGGACCTCTTTCTGGGCCCAAAGAGGGGCCCCTGGGAACTCCCCCATCCCTCTTTCCTTCCCACCCAGACTCAGCAAGTGGGGTTGGAGGAAACTGTTTCTGTCAAGATAGCCTCTGGGAGTAGAGTAGAATTGAAAAACTGAAAACCCTGAAACGCAGGGAAGACTGCATAATACACAATCTCCTGTCTTGACTGGTGAGGCCCACATGCCCCTTGTGGCGTGCTGCCCCCTGGTGGACAGCCCCACAACCACATGCCTCTTCCATCCGCCTAGGCCTCTCCCAGCCCCACCACATGCCATGGGGTATGTAGTCCAGCACTGGGGGGATCTTCCTCAACACTTGGCAGCTCTAACTGACTGCCTCCTGCGTGGGTTTGTCTCCCAACTCTACTGTAAGCCGTAGAAGGTGGGAGTGGAGATGATGGACTGCCCTGGATTCCCCCACACCTCGTGAAGAGTGTGGTCCACTGATGCTGCTCTTGTAGTAATTCTACTGTGGGTGATAATGACCAACGCTTCCTGAGCATTCTTTACCTGGCAGATCCTTATCATATACACACTCTACCCGCACTGTTTATTCCTCACAGTAACCCCTCGAGGTGTGCTTTAGTATTACCTCTGTTTTCCAGATAAAGAAACAGAGGCACAGAGAGGTTATATAATTTGCCCAAAGCCTTGTGGCAGAGCTGGGATTTGAACCCAGGCTGCCTGCTCCTGAGTTTATCCTTCTAACCCAGACACTAATTGGTCTTTCTACGCGGACTGTTGTAGATACCCAATAAATTTCCTGCTGAAAAGTAACCATGAGTCGAGCTTTTATTCATCAACTCATTGACTGATGGATGCATCCAGCACGTTTATTCAGCACTAGGTGTCACTTCCTGGTGGCTGAGATGGTAAAGAATTCAGGAGACCCAGGTTCGATTCCTGGGTCGCGAAGATCCCCTGGAGAAGGGAATGGTAACCCACTCCAGTATTCTTGCCTAGAGAATTCCATGGACAGAGGAGCCTGGTGGCCCACAGTCCATGGTGCCCAACAAAGAGTCAGACACGACTGAAGTGACTAAGCACGCACTCGCTATGCGATAGGCCCTGGTGGAGACAAAGAGGCCCAAGACTCAGCCTCTGACTTCATAGAGCAGACAGTCAGCTGCGTAAGGTGGCCTTGCAGATGGAAACAGGCTGACTTCAGAGCCAGTGAGGTGAATCTGGTTCCTCCCAGGCTGTTGATGATGGCAAGCTGCCCTGGATGAAGCAGCTTCTTCTGGAGGCTGATTGTGGAGGCCTGAGGACAGTGCAGGCTGGGGACCCTCCTCCAGGGCTCAGGGACGATGCCCAGCCAGCCGGAAAGGCCTGAGCTGTCTCTGGGCTGCTGCCCTCCCAGGCAGTGTTGTGCCGCCTGCAGGAGGGGACGAAACGCTGCCAGGAGGCTGAGCTCAGCATCTCTCACACCCACCCCTGGGGACCAGAGCAGGGGAGGCACCAGAGACCCTGAGATGGCCTGGGCTCCGAGGAGAAAGCAGCGCATGCGTCAAAGCTCACCTACAACATACGGGGAGAGAGAAGCCTCCGCAGGGCCCAGAGGACAGCCCAAAGCGAGAGCACGTGGTAACATCCTCCCCTCGGACGGCAGCGGATGGCCCGTTGTGCAGCAGACAGAGCCGGGCGCTGACCTGGAACCCTGAGCCGACAGAGCTGAGAGCCGGGGCTGGAGGCTTCCAGAAGGGAGCAGTCCTGTGTACGGGCTCCTTTCCAGAGTCCTTGTCCCCAAATGCCCCTTTCTGGCCCTCTCCTAATGCCTGAAATCCCCACCACCAATATCTCCTTAAAAAAAATAGCACTCCCCCCATCACCACTAAACTCCTCCTTTCAAATTCTGGGATTGGTTTGAGCTGCTTTCCTTTCCTGTCTGATAGTGAGCTGAAAGTTGGGCCAGACATGGCCTGAATGGGGGATTTTCTCTTTTATTTTTTTGGCTGCCTTGTATCTTAGTTGCAGCATTTGGGGTCCAGTTCCCCAACCAGGGATCGAACCTGGGCTCCCTGCATTGGGAGCAGAGTCTTAGCCATTGGACCACCAGGGAAATCCCTGAATGGGGGCTTTTAGATAGAGAGGAAAGGGAGTGGCGTCCAAGACGTGGTGCTCTGAGGGGAAGGGGGACCCTGCATAAGCAGAAGTCAGGGTGGGGGGCTCACATATCCCCTATCCAGTAAGTGGCATCTTGGAAAGATCACCACACTGAGTCCAGAGTACCCAGGAGTGCTGATGCTGAGTCCCTGTGTGACCCCCGGCAGGTCACTGTCATGAGTGGACATTGGACTCTTTTTTTTAAATAGTTAAATATGCAATGTTTAAAACTGAAACCTAGACAGCATATTAAAAAGCAGAGACATTACTTTGCCAACAAAGGTCCGTCTAATCAAAGCTATGGTTTTTCCAGTGGTCATGTATGGATATGAGAGTTGGACTGTACAGAAAGCTAAGCACTGAAGAATTGATGCTTTGGAACTGTGGTGTTGGAGAAGACTCTTGAGTCCCTTGGATGGTAAGGAGATCCAGCCAGTCCATCCTAAAGGAAATCAGTCCTGAATATTCATTGGAAGGACTGATGCTGGAGCTGAAACGCCAATACTTTGGCCACCTGATGCGAAGAACTAACTCATTTGAAAAGACCCTGATGCTGGGAAAGAGTGAGGGCAGGAGGAGAAGGGGACGACAGAGGATGAGATGGCTGGATGGCATCACCAACTCAATGGACGTGAGTCTGAGTGAACTCTGGGAGTTGGTGATGGACAGGGAGGCCTGGTGTACAGCAGTCCATGGGGTCACAAAAAGTCGGACACGACTGAGCAACTGAACTGAATGCAATGTTTATTACTGTAATTCACAGTGTTTCAGGTATACAGCAAAGTGATTCAGTTGTATGTATATTTATTTATATGATTCAGTTGTGTGCATATATATATATATTCTTTTTCAGATTCTTTCCCATTATAGGTTTTTACAAGATACTGATCCCTGTGCTATACAGTAGGTCGTTGTTTATTTTACATATGGCAGTGCATATCTGTTCATCCCAAATTCCTAATTGATCCCTCTCTCTTCCTTTCCACTTCAGTAATGATTAGTTTGTTTTCTATGTCTGTGAGTCTATTTCTGTTTTATAAATTAGCTGATTTGTACCATTTTTTTAATCCACATATAAGTGATATCATATGACATCTCTTTTTCTTTGCCTTATTTCACTTGGTATGATCGTCTCTGTTGCATCCATGTTGCTGTAAATGGCACCATTTCATTCCTTCCGATGGTTGAGCACTACTCCGTGTAGATATATATCATATCTTCTTCATTCATTCATCTGTCAATGTACATTTAGATTGTTTCCATGTCTCGGCTATTGTGAAACAGTGCTGTTATGAACACTGCGGTACATGTTTGTTTTCTAATTAGAGTTTTTGCCTTTTCCAGGTATGTGCTTAGGAGTGGAATTGCTGGATTGTGGGGTAACTCTATAGTTTTTAAAGGGACTTCCCTCCCGTTTTCCATACCTGCTGCACCAATTTACATTCCCACCAACAGGGCTGGAGGGCTCCCTTTCTCCACACCCTCTCTGGACTTAGACTTATCAAGAACTGGACATTCTCAGCCCTCAGTGGGACACTTGGTCTGAATGACCCCCCCAAAGGGGCAACACAGAGGGCAGCGGGAGGCTTCTGAATTGTGACCCCGAGAGGCTAAGCCTCAGGAGAGCTGACTTCTAGTCCGGATCATGTCCTAGATTCGCTGGGTGCCCTTCCACCAGACACTGGGCTTGGTCTGGCAAACTTCTGCCTAGCATGATGTGCAGTGGGCAGTGGGGGAGAAGGCAGGAAGGGTGCTTAGGCGAAAAAAGCAGTCAAGAGTAAGCATGACTTCAGAACTGGAAAGACACGGGAGGTGAAACCACATATGAATTAGATTTTGACAGATTCCAAGCCAGCAGCGCCAGGAAAAAGGGCTGTTGCTGCTTTTAATCAGGCTGGTAAGGGCTGCTCCCCAGGTCCGGGTGGAAAGGGCCCTGGGAGACCCGAGGAGGGAACCGCCCAGGCGGCCAGTAGAGCCAGCAGCGAGGTCCATCCACCTGGGCGCGCCTGGCAGCAGGGGCCAGGACTCCCTGGCAACGTGCTGGGTAATTAACGGAGAGAGGGGCAGGGGAGGGGAACGACTGCTAGCCGGAGAAAGGATTTAATTAGCAACGCTTTCAGGAGAGAAAATTAAATTACAGGAAACGGTGGTGTACTCCGAGGGAACACGAAACCCCTAAACCGATTCCTCAGAGCCCTGCGCGGGCCAGGGTCGCAATTCCACAGCCCGGGCCCACCCCGTGGGTGCAGGACCGCGCGGGGCTGGGTGTTACCCTGGCTGGGCTGCGCTTCCGCGTCGCGCTTGGGCATCCCTGGGGCCCGCCAGGGCTCGCTGCGTTGACTCGGCTCGGCGGGAAGGGGGCGCCCGCGCCCCGCAGGCCAAGGTGGCGCGCTGGAGAGGACCTGGGGGAGATTCAAGCCTGGAGGGGCCGCCTGGGGTGACTTCTCCTCCCCAGAGCCGCAAAGAGCTTCAAGGGGCAAAGGGGCGGGATCGAGGCCCAGACTCACGCTGCCAATAGTGGTCTGACTCATCTACTCTTCTGAGAGAACCAGCCTGATCGGAGAAATCGGGCCAGAGAGTGTAAGGACAGGGCAACCTCGTCCACACCCTGGCCCTTCCCCCGTGCATCACCTCCTGGGAGTTTTTGGCGTCCAAGACCTTTGACCTCGCTCTCTTCCCTGCCCCTCTGCAACTGCCGGAGCCTGGTGCCCCTCTACCCCGCCCCACTGCACCTCCCCCCCACAACCTTGCATTATTTTTTTTTCTTTCTTTCTTGTAACAATAGCAACCATCCTTGAGCTCAGGCTAGATCCAGGCCTTCAGGTGAGCACTCCGCCTAGGGAAAAAAATCACTGAATCATGACCACAATCCAGATCAGCAGAAGAGGAAACTGGAGTTCAGAGAGGCCAAGGGTGTCACCCAGGAACACACAGCTGTCAAGCGATGATGTTGACATCATACCCCACTGGCCTCTGAGTACTTGATCTGCAGGGGAGCATCGTTTTTGATCCCCAGTCCCTGATAACAGAGCTTCTCTCCTATTGGGCACTCAATAAGGATTTGTTGAACAAATGGTGGGTTATTTCCTTGTTTGTCGGAGAGGGTGTAACAGCAGAGAGGCTGTGAGGCTGAACTGAGATGGCGTGTGTAAACACTTGGCTCTGTACCTGGACCACTGGGAGCGTCTCCTGGAAGCTGCTGCCAGTGCCTCTCCAACTTGACAGTGTGCAGGAATCACCTGGGAACCTGCTAAAAATGCAGATTTGCAAGCAGATGGGCCTACAATTCTTCTGCACTTCTAACAAGCTCCTGGAGATGGCCATGCCCGGACCGCACTGCACCGTGCAGGGCTGGTCCCTCTCCTTGGCCCCAAGCCCAAGCCCACAAGGGGGAGCCACTGCCGTAATTCCCAGTTTAGCGTGCGCGTCCTCTGCTGCTGCCGAGTCGCTTCAGTCGTGTCCGACTCCGTGCGACCCCATAGATGGCAGCCCACCAGGCTCCCCCGTCCCTGGGATTCTCCAGGCAAGAACACTGGAGTGGGTTGCCATTTCCTTCACCAATGCAGGAAAGTGAAAAGTGAAAGTGAAGTCGCTCAGTCGTATCCGACTCTTAGCGACCCCATGGACTGCAGCCCACCAGGCTCCTCCGCCCATGGGATTTGCCAGGCAAGAGTACTGGAGTGGGGTGCCATCGCCTTCTCTGGCCCGTCCTCTAAGGAGCCTTAATTACTGGCAGGGGTGGGAAGGGAGGTCCTACCTCCCAGAGAATCTGACAGAATTGGTGTGGCCTGGCCATCGGGATTTTAAGGGCTTCCACTATGGCTCAGACTGTAAAGAACCTGCCTGCAGTGCAGGAGACCCAGGTTCAATCTGAGTCGGGAAGATCCCCTGGAGCTGGGAATGGCTACTCACTCCAATATTCTTGCCTGGAGAATTTCATAGACAGAGGAGCCCAGTGGGCTACAACCCGTGGCGTCACAAAGAGTCGGACACGACTAAGCGACTGACACTTTCACTATGCAGCCCAGGCTAGACCCACTGCCCTGGCGGGGCGGGTGGCAGTAATGTGAGCAAGGGGGCCTCAAGTTCACCCAGTACACGTGTGAGGACGGAATGTGTGGAGGCTGCAAGCTGAGTCACCAGCCAGGAGGCTGGGCCAGGTATGAGATTACAGCAATCCTGGCTAGGGTGGGGCCTGCAATCAATACCGATTCCTCAATAGCTCCCCACCCCTTGGCAAACTGCCCTAAAGAGGGGTGAGGCTTAGGACTGGGGAGCATGCTTGACAAGTACTCTGCGAGGTATGTGCTAAGGAGGGGAATCTGTTTTCAGGGCAGCAGAGTGTGGGAGTCTGGCAGGGAGCTGGGCTGCTCACAGCCTCTTTGGGTCTATGTGACAGGCTGTGACCCTGGACACAGGCCAGTCCAGCTGGCCCATCCCCACCCCTTGAACTGCCTGCTTCACCTGCAGTAACGATTGTACAATTAGTTCCTTGAGCCCCCCTTTCCCACCCCCCTCCGCCAACTCTACACCTTATGGAACAGTAGCCTTTTGTTGTGGCACAGTAATCTAACAAACTTGGAAGTGAGGCCCAGGGAGGTTGTGTAACTTGCCAGGATCATGCAGAAACCCAGGTCCAGGTCCAAAGTCGTATTTCCCTCTCACCATGATGCCTCTACTCTGTGCGCACGTGCAGCTCTTCAGTCATGTCCGACTCTGTAACCCCATAAATTGCAGCACACCAGGCTCCTCCGTCCATGGGATTATCCCAGCCAGAATACTGGAGTGGGGTGCCATTTCCTCTTCCAGGGGAACTTCCCAACTCAGGGATTGAACCCTCATCTCCTTCATGCGGATTTTTTACCCCTGGGCTACCTGGGAAGCCCCTCTTTCCTTTGGCTAAAATGCTGGTCCCAGCAGCTGATGCTGGGAAAGATTGAAGGCGGGAGGAGAAGGGGATGACAGAGGATGAGATGGCTGGATGGCATCACCAACTCGATGGATGTGAGTTTGAGCAAGCTCCAGGAGTTGGTGATGGACAGGGAGGCCTGGCATGCTGCAGTCCATGTGGTTGCAAAGAGTCGGACGCAACTGAGCTCCTGAACTGAACTTCCTTGCAGCTTATCCAAACTCCACCTGACGCCAAGGCTGAGCTCAAATCTCAGCTCACCTTGCGTTCCTTTTGAGGTCTTGGAGAGCTCCTGCAACTCTGGTCTGTAGCTGACCTGGGCACGTCACACCACCTTGCCCTGCTGCTCTCTCTGTGAGTCACGTCTCCTGACTCAGCTGTGAGGGCTCCAAGGTCAGGGGCCACGTGTGTCTTTCTGTGGGCCCTGGGCCTCAGGAAGCGTTTGGTGCTGCCAGGACTGGGCCTTGGGTGAGGCAAGAAGGTGCCTACAGTGCAAAATTTAAGCAGGTGTTCAGGCTTGGGGTCATGTGAATGCTTCTGCTGGCACCAGCTGGGGGGAGGCTGAGGAAAGCGGATGCAGGTGCTGTTGTGGGTGAGCCCTAAGGTCTGAAGGTGCCACCAAACAGGATAATCCGCTTTCTAGAACTCTCTCCTAGTGTACTGGATGTTGGGAGTGAAACTTACCAACTCATATACTGTACCTCTATCAACAGTTCTGTTCTCAATTAGCAGTTTAACATGAAGGACTCTTGCCCTAATCAAAGGATGCTAAAGCCAAAGATTATCAAAACATTAATCTTTGAAACAAAAGTAGAAGTGAGTGGGCCACATCACCTTGCCCAGGCTCACACGCCCAACTCTGGGTGTGTAAGACCTGGTGAGACACAAACCATCAAAGGAGTGATTGACTAACTGAGGGTCTCTTCTACCCTCCCACTCCAACAGAAGCAGAGAGAATGGGATTCTCCAGGCAAGAATACTGGAGTGGATTGCCATGCCCTTCTCCAGGAGCACTTTCTTCCCTTGATTAAAAAAAAATCAGCGTGAGAGACATTTACGCCCGGGTATAAGCTCTCCCACATTTCTCAGTGCCCTGCCGTTAATGGGGCCAGGAGGCCAGTCCTGCCACCGCACAACAGGCAACCCTGGTCACTGAGCCGTCAGGGGCTTCAGAGTGTGACTGAGTCTGGAGAACGCCTCGAGAACACAAGCAGCACAACTTCCAAATACATCCGTACTAGACAGACAAGCATCGGCTTGAGGCTTTAAAAAAACGTCTTTGAAGTTATCCTGGCCCACCTGGCCTCACTGACATCAGTGACCATCAGCGAAAGCACCGCGTCTGACCCAGGCCTGGGGCTGCCTTGTCTGCTATGGGTATCCTGGGCTGTTGGCTTGGGTGGTCCACTGCCCTTCCTCTGTGTGTCTTGCTTAAGTGAACCCTCAGTTGCATTTACCGAGCAGCCCAGTGACAGGTGAGCAGCCCCGAAGCCTTGCTGGAGAACAGAGGAGTCAGAATGACTCATGCTCTGTGGGGACCACCTGACCTCCAGAACCAGGCTTTCCTGCGTTTGTTGAACAGGACGCAGGGCCTACTGAAGGTGCAGTGTATTTGTGGGTGTCTTTCAGCTTCTTCTCTTCCCCTGACTCTGGGGTGACATGAATTTGTTATCAGGGCTGAGCAGAGATGGCAATTTCAGCTCAGCTCTCTGGAGTGGTATTAGGGTTTTCCTATCAGCAGGCAGGAACACGTCTGGGGATTCTGGCCAGGACTCGGGAGCTGCCATGCTATCGGCCCCGGACGAAGGATGGGCTCCAGGCCAAGCGCTCCCATCTGCCCAGGCAGCAGCCCAAGGTTTGTGGGTGCCTCTGGAGAACAGAGGCCCTGGCCCACCTCTGTTATACAAACATTTACCAGAACTAGTGAGCAGTCTTCCAGGGCCCCTGCAATGCCTGAGATGAAGCGAGGTTTTAGGAAAAGTAAAGGCAGCTATTTTTACTCTCCTGCTTGCCAGCCACTCCGACGGCCTTGTCCCAAACGCTCATCATCCGACCTGACTCACGCGGGCTGGCCTTGGGGTTCTACTTCAGTTTTCATTCCCTTTCATCTACTAAGAGCTTCCACCCACTCCCTGTGTTACTCTGCAGGCTTTTCTTTCTTTCTCGTCTCCTCCAGATGCTGTAAATTTGAGGCAGGACCCACACAGACTGTTCTTTCAAGCAATTCTCTCATGTCTTGCATAACCATCCTTCAGAAAGAGATGGGAGTGCCACGTGTTGTAAGAACGGAGGAGGAATTCTGAGAGGAAAAAGCCAAAGTGCTCACAGGAGTCCAGGGATTCACAAAGCACCTCCTTCCAGGAAACCAGTTAAGAGGCTGGGTTGAGACATGCTCTCTTCCCATTAGCTGTCAATGAGATTTTGGTAGAAGACGGTGTTAATTATTCCAAGCAAAGGATAGCCCTTCAGGGGTGGAATGCCATCACGTGAATTCCACTGCTGGGCTTCTGTGCACGGAAGCTACCTTGCTCTGTGGAGCAACTGAAAAAACACTTCAGAGACATCTTTTTTTTTTTTGTACTTCACCATAATCTCAGCATGTTGAGTGGACCAAATGTCTCCTCTTCTAATGAAGGAAACAGATAAAGCTGCTTCCTGCTGCCTCTTTCTCTCCAGCTACTCTGCTCGTTCCGTGTCACCCAGGCAGACCTCATCTCGTCTCTAACACCCCTCCCGGTGGGGATGAAAGGTGACACCCAGAGCCTGGGTCCAGAATAAAGTCCTGACAAAGTACTACCATATCTGCACAGTCTATGACTATTTACCATTAAAATAACAGTAAATCAACCTAAGAGGCTCCTTATAAAACATGCAGCAATATACCCTCTGTCTCAAAAGAGGCTTCCTAGCACGGCGCACAGAGTGGAGTACCACACAGGTTCAGGGGAGGCAAAGGGAGTAGGCCAGAAGAAGTGTTAAAGGCTGTGGGTAGAGAAACCCAGAACAAAATAAAAGAACACTGACATGCTCTCTAAAACATAAAATCCCGTTAAATGTCCTTCATTTCAGACGAAATAGCTATTTGCAGCTGACTGACTAGGAAAGGACACAATTTGATTTCAGTTCAGTCATTCTGTCGTGTCCGACTCTTTGCAACCCAATGAACTGCAGCACGCCAGGCCTCCCTGTCCATCACCAACTTCCAGAGTTCACTCAAACTCACGTCCATTGAGTTGGTGATATCATCCAACCATCTCATCCTTTGTCTTCCCCTTCTCCTCCCACCTCCAATCTTTCCCAGTATCAGGGTCTTTTTAAATGAGTCTGTTCTTCGCCCCATTATTCTCCTTTGGGGGTAATATTTCTTCATTTGAGAGCAGTCTTTTATATGGGAATGAGTGAATCCATGTGAGCTCCAACCAGGTAATCAAAATCAAAGCAGCCTGGCAAAACACGTCTCCCAGCCACATATAATAAGTTTAGAATCTGACAGAATGCTTTAAAATCAACTAAGCACTAGGAACCTGCTTTGTGGGAACCCCAGGGTTTTGTTTAACAGGTTACAGGCGGTCTCTGACTTAGGGTTTTCCGGCTCTACAATGGTGCAAAAGAGATGGGCCTTCTGTAGAGACCCTACTTGGAATTTTGATCTCTTCTCTGGCCGAGTGATGTGTGGTACAATCTTATGTCCTCATGGTGGGCAGCTCCCGGTCAGCCATGCCATGGTGAGGGTCAACAACAGATACACTCACCACCATTCTCAAGACAGCTGTACTGTTCTCACTTTCAGTGCAACAATCAACAAACTACGTGAGCTATCCAGAGTCAAAAATGCACATGATACACCTAACCTTTGTTAGCCCCTATGGTGGCTCAGATGGTATAGAATCTGCCTGCAATGCTTGTGTGAGATGAGCTCACCCAGCCGCAGGCTGATGTGTGTTCTGAGCACGTTTAAGGGAGGCTGGGCTAAGCTATGATGGTTCGGTATTTAGGTGGATCACATGCATTTTTGACTTAGGGTATTTTCAACTTATGATGGGTTTATCAGGATGGAACCCCACGGTAAACTGAGGAAGAGCTGTTATTGTCAGATAACATACCATCAGGCTCGCTGTAATACAGCCAGAGATCTTACACGTGGTTACAGCTGGGAAGCACCCCAGAGAGGACAACTTCCGATACTCCATTATTCCACTGAGAGGAGGGATGCCTATCCAAAGTCAGCCGGCCAATGAGGGACAGATGGGAGAGGTGCATGCAGGGCTCTGGACCCCACCACACCAGGCCACGCTCTGCAGTGATGCCCCAAGGGACGTGGATGAAGCAGACACGCTTGCAACAGGCTAGTGTCTCCACACGCAGGAATCACGCCAAACGGTCAGAAGCAACGGTGCGAGTGACCCAGCTCTCCTGAGCCTCTCAGGATCCACTCTGGGCTCCAATGTCTCTGGTCTCCATCTCTTATGGGAGGCTGGTTCTCTGTTTCAGGAGGGGCCACTTCCAGCCATATTTTGAAAAGTTACTTAAAAAACTGTGTAGGATAGGAATAATGCTGTAAGAATTAAGACTATGACAATCCTTCAGGACTTTAAATGAGGATAAGTTTCTTATTTTCCAGTGACTTAAAAAAATCCCAGGAGGGGTGTCCTGACTGGCCTCAGGACAGGGAAGACTCAACAGACTTCCCCACTGAGACTCGGTAGGTGAATTTTGAGGAGGAGCAGAGCCTCAGGAATCAACTCAGAGAAGCATGAAGGAAAAGGCATGGAGAGGCACTCGTTAAGGACCTCCCTGTAGTAGAAACATCTTTACTTAATGTGGCTTTAGTTTATCCCAGTAGACAACTACAGTGGTTTTGTCATTTAAAAATTCCATCTGTGAAAGTATCATATCAGATGGAAGAAACCACTGGACTGTATTCTCTTTTCTCCTCCCAACCTACCCAATATAAACCCTCCATGACTCTAGAGAATAATGTCAAACCACCCATTTATCTTAAGAGTGCCTGAATCGCCTTTAAGTTCACACTGGTGGGAGTCTGAACAGTGAATTTCCACAAGTTCAGTGTCTAATCTCAACATCCCCAAATACCTTGAGAATATGTGTATGAAACCTTTATCAATCAAACATTTACTCTTGATTTCAGTGTTTTAAGCAGTTATAAAGCCCAAGGCCAAATAGTTTTCAAGTAAGTGACTTTTATTTTTCTCTGACGTTTCACAGTCAATTTCTACAAAACTTCATACTTCCTCAAAAGAATTCACATTTGGTAAAGAAACCTCTACCGTAAAGAATTCATAGCTGGAAAGACACTTCAATATATGCACGAGAGTTACTGTTCTGCCAAAGGAATCAAACTCAGACAATACCATAATCAATAAAAGGAGAGTGTAATAAATTACAAATGTCACCAAACTCCATTCCCATAACCAATTAAATCAGCAGAGTTTTTCTAGATGTCTTTCAACACTGCCAACACCATCTTGCCAAAACTTAAGGGTTGGTGTGAGTTAAGAACGGCTCTCAGAAAACAACAGCTTTGCCAGAGAACTTCAGATGAGATCAGGTCATGCATCAGGAAGACCGTGACTACTTACAGCCGTGTGAGACCAACGCACGTCCTTCCGGTCAACTCTGAGGTTCTTCCACTTGTCTGTCTGGCTTCTGGCCCCACAGGTCTGCTAGCCTCAGTGGATGTCTCTTTGGTGGACCAGCTTCTCTAGCTGGCTTCATCTGCTTACTCCTCCACTAGGGAAAGAACACCCATGCCAACAGCCTAGAGGGACTCACGGCACCAAGTTACAAGATCAGAGAGGAGCCAGGGTGGGCGCTGCTTCTCCCTGCCACTCAGCAACGAGCACTGGTGATGGCTTTCAGCGTCCTGTGCCTGACAGGAGGGAAGTGCCACCTTCATCTAGGAAGACGAGTCCAAGACGCGTACGGCTCCACAGGGGGCTTTTCCGATGGCGTCAATTTGGTTCTCAGCAAGTGTGTTCAGATTTTTGACTCAGTAAGACTCATGCCTGGTGCCCAGGCTGTTCTGAATGCACCTGTTTCTATGGCTTTGCTGCCAAACATATTCTGCCAAAAAGGAAGCTTCCTAGCATGGTGTGCAGAGCAGAGCTGCGGTAGCACCACACAGATGGAGGGGAGGCAAAGGGAGTGGGCCAAGAGAAAAAATATTAAAAGCAGCTGAGCCTGCTTAAGGACCTATTTGCTCCGATTTCTGAAACTCTTCTGGAAAGCACATGGCAGGTAATAATTCTGTGTTGATCAGCAGAGTCTAAGAGAGTTTACCGGGTTGTTTATTTCTAAACTGTGTTTGAGAACAAAATGCAGGCAATGCAAAGCCTTGTAATTTTAAAACTATATGAAGAGTTATGACTACATAGTAAATATGAGCATTAGCTTCTGGCCTTGGAAGAACTTCAAGACGATTTTCCTTGCAGAAAAAATGAAGTTGGTCATACAGGATTTCTTAAGATTTTCAAGAGAATGAAATTTTTAAATGGGAGAATAAGAAGTTGGCAGCTTTACAACCTAGAAATCTGGTGTACAATGAAGCCGGAAAAGTGTGTAAAACCTGCAAGTCCTCATAATACTCTTCTACTTCACAGAACCCACTATACCTCTGGCTTCACTGCCAACATCCGACGCATAAAAGAAACTCGGAAGACTGCTCCACATCACTGTGACATCAGACAAATGAAAACTCTGGATGTGGAAAGAAAATGGGTAACAAGAATGTTTTCCAATTTTTTGTAGACTTGTATGTCATAACCTTGCAATGATTTTAATTCAAAGTTAATCAAGCTTAATATTTTCTTTCTTCTTTTGTAAAAACAAGCGGGAAAAAAAAGTGGTAGCAGGGGCTGACTTGGATTACACAATTGGAAACCATGAAGCTGTCTTTAAGATTTTAACATATAAAACAGGTTGCATTGTTTCAAAAGAAGAGAGGAAGAAAAGGCATAAATTACTAGAATCTTCCAGCTCCTAAACAAGAGATGCTAGCCATTTCTCCTTTCTTTAGACTCTATGAGTCAAAAATGCAATTCATCAACTGTAGCTCCAGATGGTCCTAAATCCATTCTATACTTTACAAATCTGAAGTATTTCGCCTACCAGTTTAAGAAAAATCTGGCTTATGATTAAAGTGTAAGAGTTAACAGTGCTACTCTTTCTCTTTGACTTTCAAGTTTAAAAAAACAAAGGTTTAAGTGATTAAGTGCTTGCATCCGAAGAGCAATCTGTGCCAAAACATTTCGGGTTTCTGCCAAAGGGCACAGGGCCTTGTGGAAGGCAAGCACCCTGCTCTTATATTTTCGTCTGTGACTAAAACCTTCAAGGGAAGATCCATGAAGGGTTCCTCATGTCACCTGCTCCCTGACTTGGCAGGTGCTGCTCTGTGCACTCGTCTGCGTCACTGCACCCTCGATCACGGCTGGTGAGTGGGGTGGCGGGAGGTGACAGCTAGCAGGGCCCCGCACAATCACCTCTCACATTTTGCCCCGTGAGCCATCAAACTGCCTGCAGGCTGAGGAAGAGGGACTCAAGGGCACCCAAACCTGAGGTCCTCGCGGGAACAGAGACAAAGGTAAACTGCATAGACCACAGGTTAAGACAGCAGCCAGGTCCTGGCGTGTGGCTTTGTAAGTGAACCATTGAACAGTCTGAGTTTAAAAGGAAAAGATCTTATGTAAGCTTTGGGAAACAGGAGTAGTAACAGTAAAAGAGTTAAAAAGAAGCACTCAAGTAACAGGAGAATATGCCTTCGATGTTATATGTCTGGCTGCTCAGAGAATGCTTCCAGGTCACTGCCGGTATGACTTGACCCTGACGATAAAGATGCCTGCAGCCTGGCCCAGGCCTGAGGAGCCCTGCTCTTAGTGGCCTCTATGAACAGCCGGGTCTGCTCCTTGAGCTGGTCGAGTTCCACCTGAGTTGCCTGGTTCTGACGAATCAACTCCTTGGTTTTCAAAGTGATCTCCAGCAAACCAGATTTGTGCAGGACTACCAGGGTATTCTGAAAGCGCCTGTGCTTGCTCTGCCGCTGCTCTGGAAAGCTATCTGGGCTGCGGCAGAAGTGCTCGGCGGCCCACAGAGCGGAGCTGTAACTGGCCGCCGGCGGGGACAGCGGGGAGCTGCTCTCCACCCCGTGCAGGGTACTGTCAGACGCACAGACGGGGCTGGCGGGGGAGGCAAAGGTCAGGCTGGGAGCTTTAGCCACATGGCTGCTGGACACTGGCTGCAGAGTCTGTGGACTGCCACCCGCCACCAGGGAGGGCACGCCCTGCAGAGCCGAGTCCTCGGCAAGCTTGGCGCTGGGGGGCGCGGGGGTCGGGGGCTGGGGTGGGCCAGCACCGGTCTTGGTTGGCTCACGAGCAGACAGGCCGGGGCCCAGTCTCTCAGTACAGACCTTCTTCTGCATGCCGCCTTCTCGTTCTTCTGCGCTGCGGGCAGGGCCCCTTTTGCCGGGGTGAGGAGCTATTTTGGTGTAAGAATTGAGAATGGGCAAGTAGTTCCTGGAGTCCGACTTTTTCTCACTGATGTGACCCGGGCTGACAGGAGACGGGACAGGCGGATGAAGGAATAAGAGCTGTGGCTGGGCAGAGATCACTTCAAAGGAGGGCTGGACAGTCCACGACTGGAGCTGGGAGGAGCTGCTGCCCTGCAGACAAAGGGAAAGAGAGGCAAACTGCTTGTTACCTGCGGCTGTCCATGGAGCAAAGCAAATACTCAGATGGAAGGACAGAGCTTCCCACACACGGGGTAGCCCTTCTTGATAAGACTGGAGATGAAAGTGGCTTCAAAATTCACTTGGGTCTGACAGCGTCGATTTTCTCCCTTAAGGGAAAACTGGAGGAAATGGCTGTCTTTAATTCAAGTGCTGCCACTCAAGAAAAAGAAAAGCGTAGGTAGGTGGAGTAATGACATAGTCAAGGTCACAACTGAGGCAATAAAAGTATGGACAGTACGATTTGCTGGCATAAATTAAAACGTGCTTGTCTCAATACCATAAATGTGACTTTACACCAAAGTAAGGTCTTCCTTTAGTTACTTGTGGAATTTCTTTTACTTGAAATCAACTTTTGATTAAAAAGTTACATATTTTTTTTAAAAAAGTTACCTATTGTCAGGAGTCCACTGGTCTGCTTTTATGGCAATGACCCTCAACAACCACAAAGCTCTGCAAGGCAGTAACAGCCACCATCTGCGGGTGCTTCCACACTGGGTGTGATTTTACATGGTTGTCTCAGTATTCTCCTGTTTTTGGGCCTGGCTGGAAGCACAGCTCTCCTCACTGGAATGAGGAGATTTGAGAATAAAGTCATAAACACCTGAGGCCAGGCAGAGAGAGCCCTGACAGAGGCTCTCCCCCTTGGTGGAGTCACGTGATTTATCTGCAGAAAGTGATGGACCCTGCTCCCACGTGGGCACCTGATTTGCACACATTTCAGATCCTTAGAAACCTGGTTAGGAACTCTTAGCTAAGTTCAACTACAGTGCATCTCCTGTGCAAAGGGTGGGATGACCTGGAAAGTCCATTCTGGAGTCCTCCTGGTGTTCAAGTATACTGAGAGGTGCTGCAATAACAAGCAAGCAGTGCTGGGCCAAGCAACCACGCTCCCCCAGCAGAGGAGACACAGAAATCAGGAGTCTTTCAAAGAAGAGATCAGCCCAGTGCAGCTCAGCCAAAAGCAAAACTTCAGGCTGTCCCCTTGGTCAATCACACCACAGGGGTTGACCTCCAAGGCAAACAGACCCAGAAAATACCCAGTTCATTGCTCTCCCAAGATTACTCTTTCTAGTGCTGCTGTTATGCCCACTGACTTAGTCTGTTTGTACCAATTATTAGATTTGGTACAAGGCTACCACTCTTGTTGAAATCATCTAAGGGAATACCAGACAAGATTTTAGACTTGCACAGGATCTCAGGATCATTTCACATAAAGCCTCATGTTAAAGATGAGGAAACTGAAGTCCACGTGATGAAATAATTTGTCTGTAAGAAGACATAGTCTGGTGACAGAACTGGAATCAGACTCATAAGAGAAAAATACCTAAAACCAAGCAGCAATAATTAAGACATTATATAATAAGCAAAGATTTTTAAAATTTGAAATGTGCTGGAATTCTAGCATATGTGAAAACACAAAACTCCTAGACCACTCCATCAGGTCAGTCTGCCCCCAAGCCTCCTGTCTCCTGATCAAGCCTTCCCAGTGGGTCTTTATCCTGAAGACAACAGCTCTGCTGGGCCCGCCTCCTCACCAGCAACTGCGGGCTGTTCTCTGCCTTCCGGAGCTACCACAACACCCACAACAAAAAACACAGACACCTAAGGAAGAGCGACAAGGGGGCCGGAGAGGAAGGCAGAGAGGAAAGAGCAGGAGACAGGAGTCCTGAGGAGCACTGGTGGGGCCTGAACAACCTCATTTGGGTTCCATTTCATGTCTTTATTCAAATCTCCTCGTTTCAGAGAGGAGAGCCGTGCTTCCAGCTGACATATGATTTGTCAAAGCAAATACCTTCAAATTCTTTTTCCAAACTCACCAGGTTGCCTTGTTGAAAATCAGTTTGAGTTGCTCAGCAATAACTAGGTAAGAGTTAAGACATCAGGGTTTCCTATCAGGCTACAGCCATGTTCTTCCACCTAAGGTGGGAAGGTCACCTACACACAGCCAGATTGCAAACTTCACTAGCTTCAAACAGCCTCATTAACAGAACCACGAGAGGACTAGTCTGTTCCAGAGCAAAGCAGGATAAGGTTACATGTTCTTTAATTAAGTTCATGAGACTGAGTTCTCTGACTCAAACACTGGAGCTAAGCTTAGACTTTTTATCTAAATCTTTTCTTTCATATCTAGATAATAACCACATAATTTGCCTAGTTATATAATAAAACCTGAAACAAGGTACTATTCAATTCTATGGCAATGCTGTGTGGAGTCTGCTGGTAAAGTCATACCTATACCAAAGAGTTGCTTTTTCGCTAATAACATAGCTCTGGCTGATTACTAAGAAAATGCTCAGAATGTAACATGAGAAACAGGGAAATTGCCTCTACTTCTTAAATACTTCTCAAAGTCCCCAGGGAAATTCAAATTAAAAGAGCCTTTTGCTTCAACCCTAAACTCTTGTTATATCTTAGATGTACTGTGGAATAATAGAACATTTCTGCTTGGTTCCTTTAAACATGACTAAGGTATTCCAGACACCTTTGGACAAATAAGGGGTGCAGTCTTACTGTCTGGAAAATGAGAATACATGTCCTGACTCTTGTATTCCTTTCTTCAGTCCAGGTCAGTAGCTAAAAGGCCACACCGTCTTCCCAGGAGCACAGCACTTGCTGGTGTGGTTTCTGGTGGCATGCTTCTCACATCCCTCCTTGGCAGAAAGAAATTGTGCACAGGAAGCTCAGAAACTCGAGTGTGCAAAGAAGTGACGCGCGCGCAGTCCTCCTCACCTGTTTGACCAACACATTCTTCATGACCACCATGGGGGACAGTGTCGGGAAGGCTCCGCTCGTGGGCTTGGAGCTTGGCCTTGGCCTGTCCTCTCGGCTCCAGCCTAAGGCGCTCAGCATGTCCTCGGACTCCATCTGCTCGGCCGAGCTCAGGCATTCTGAGCTCCCATCTGCTGGGCAGAGAAACAGTCAGTTCACTCAGGCTCCCAACCAGTCCTCCTGGGGAGCCACAGACCCCCTGAAAGCAAATGGAACATTTGTGATCCGTGCTTTTGAGAATTCTTCCAGCATGTCTATCTTTCATGGGATTCTCAAGGGGATGCATAATTATCCCTCCCACCCCAAGAGATTAAGGATCACCGCCCTAGGACAGCAGACTCCGTTCTAACTCTCTTTATAGACAAAAGCCAGCATCAATTAGGGTTCATGTGAAAGTAATCATCGCCAATCTACAGAACTGGGTAAAGGCTTCAAAGTTAGCTCATTACTTTTAACAATCTGTGGTTGAAAAGGGAGAGGAGTGTGCATGGAACCTGAGAAAAGATGAAGATCTTTATTGGCTCTAGGCACCACATGATGTAATAATAACCAAAACAAGTAACAATAAAACCCCAAGACTTACCACTTTGCTGAAACTAAAATAGATGCCTCCTAAGTTCCCTAACTGTAAAAGTCTGGATAAGTTCATCAAGCGGAGGCTCAGGATGTCTGTCTTTGTTTTCCTCCTCCACCCAGTTAAGCACCTCCTTTGTTAGTGTCCTAAATGCGTGCTGAGTGTGCCTACTGGGGATCCTGTACAGCGGGTGATGCAAAGATTCTCTCCACGGCCAAGAAAAGAAGGTTGCTCTACGTGACATCCATAAAGAAAGGACTTAATTAGTTCCTTGCTGGAGTAAACCAAGAGACTGCAAGTAAGGAGGCTGGGAATACCCTAGATGCTCGTCAAAAACCTGAGTGCCGTCTGGGTGAGGCCAGACTGGACTGTGGCTTTACTTCAGAAGAGTGCGACTGTCAGCACTTGCTTTAATCAGATTCTCCAGAGACTCTTTCCAGAAATTATGGGTCTTGGGGTCTTCCCCTCAATCTATGGAATTGATTTATCTGGGGTCCAGGCACACGTATTTTCACAAAGCACCACAAGTAATCCAGATGTGCACCTTTAGTTTAGAACTACTGGGCCGGAAACAAAGAACTTCAGAAGAAAAGTACGTACCCAGTACATGTATCTTGTTTTCTATGCAAATACCATTCTGCATGGAAAGGAAACCAGGGCTCCTTGGAGAAATGGCTGATGTCTTTGGCAAGGAAGCCTAGACATCTTACTGTCTAGGCTAGAAAGCAAGGAAGCGCTCAAACACAAATGCGAGACACGTCCAAGACACAGGTGCCATCTAGAAGGGACCCCCACTGACCCAATGTGGGACAACCTGGTATCAGAAAGAATACTGATAATGGGTTGACAAACCAAATCAGAAAAGAATTCCGTGAATCCACAGTGATGCTCAAAAAAGGGGGCAGAGAAGTGTTTCCTTAAAGAAGATCAACAGCTAATAAAATGTAAAGGAATGATACAGAATTAGATCACCATTTTTCAAACCACAAATTTAATAACTGGTTCAGGTAAGCATCATCAATGGATGCAAAAACCAGTGGTCAAGAGGCTGTTGGCAAAGAGTCACACAATTGTTGAGAGTCACACAATCTCATAGTATCATCCCACAAACTGCTTATTAATTACAAAGAGAAAGGAGTACTTTTATAATAAAGAAATCAGGTCTACAATTACCCCCTTAATCAGAGCATCACCAAGAAGAAGACAAACCTAGGAGTCACCTCATGTGTTGCAATGAGAAGGATATAACATCAAAAATTTAGTTTTCTATTTAAAAAATGTTTATTCTAATACTGGGGAAGCTACCAGAGAAGTCTAGTGTGAAACATCCTACAAAACAACAGGCCTAACTCATTTAAAGATGCTGATTTCATGAAAAAAAAGAAAGGAAAGAAAAGGGAAGACAAGGGAACTGTTCTAGACTAAGATCGAAAAGACAGGACAATGAAATGAAATGCACAACCTTCAACTGAGTTCTGCGCCCAAAACAAGCAAATATACAAAAAAGACTAACAGTTATAAAGGACACTACTGAGACAATGCGAAAAATCTAAATATGGACTGCAGCTAATTAATAACTGCCAATTACATCACATCCCAAGGTAACTGAAAGGTAACTCCAGCCGTGAAGACACCATTGGCACCTGGCCCAGAAGTGGCTGGAGGCCTTCACTGGGACCACCTTCTGGGGCAAATGAGTCTGAGTATTTTTAAGACTGCCTTATGTCTAAACAGCACAAAACTTCTTAAAGCACTGCTGCATTGAGAATAGGAAACTTTCAGAAAAACTACCCAGACTGTGCAACATGCTACAAAACAGGTGGCCCGATGGAGCTGAAGTTGTTAGAGGAAGTACCAAAATGGCCACAGTATTGAGACTAACAGGGGGTGGGATTACGGTTAATATTTATTTTCTTCTCTGCATGTACCTAAACTTCTAAGCTTCTACAACGAGCACATATTACCTTTATGATATATTAAAAAAAAAAAACAACAAATATGATATTAAGACAGAGAGAAAAAAAAAGACACTAGGTCTGCAAAGTTTCCCAAACCTGTTTGATCACAGGCATCACCAGAGACACCTGTAGAAATAGGAAACCCACACTCCAGGCCCTCCCCGCAGACCCTCCATGTCACAATCTCCAGGAGAGGGACCTGGTGTTTTTTAACAAATGCATCAGATGAGCCTTATGATGAGGTGAGCTTGGGAAACAATGCGAAAAGATTGAGAAGAAAAACCCAAAGAGCTATACGCTGGCCCTAACTTTCCTGAACTGCCCTTATTCTAATCCCTGACGCGGTGCTCTGCTCCTCTCTGAGCAACAATCTACTGGTAGCCTGGCTTCCCCTGCAGCTTCACCTACAGAGAGAAAATTTACCAGTCTAAGGGTGAGAGAGTTCAGGGTTCCTAAGAGCTGCATTTCTCACTATACATTCATAAATCGACAAGATGGACTGATTAGTCTCTGCGGGCTGGAAAACAGAAATCTTCCTCCAGGAGAGGGCTCTGCTCTCGGGACGTTGGCCCAGGCCAAATCCCCTGGCATCATCCCTCTGCATCCCCTGGGCCAAAAATGTTGCCATTCAAGCCGTATTTAAGCCACTACTCTCAGACCTGGAGATTAAAAAAAAAGCCTCAGCACAAAATTAAAAGATTTACTGGGTATGCAGCTAGTTCTTTCAGAAAAACTAGTAAGAAAAAGTGTCCTGCTTTCTCGTCTCTAATAGGTACTCAGGTCTGGAATGGGGCCAGGAGACTCACAGACCAAGCACAAAGAGCAAACACTGGCAGGGATGGACTGTCAGGAGGAAACGTTTTTAAACTTAACAAAATATTTTCTTAGAAAAAAGATATCTTAACAAATTATATACTACCTTTGTTAAATTTGTTATATGTGGTGACAACATGCAGTTTTTTTTCCAATGTGATTACTGGAATGCAGGGTAACTGCAATATAACTATTCCTGTGAGAAAGGAGGAAAGACAACAGAATTATGAGTATTTTATATCTTTTCTCCCACAACCACTTGCCACAGTGGGAAATGCGTAAGATTTGAAGTTCAGAGTCTGAGCTGAAAAAAGATGTCAAACCGTTCCTTCAGAACTAACCCCACTGTGACTCTGATGAATACCCTGCCATGTGGCAACAGAACTACCATTTTAAGAGACCAGAGAGCCATTCATTTCTCCTGTGGGTGAAATCTTCCCATCCTTATCACACAAATGAGTTTTACGGAGGACATTTTTCAGGCAAATCAATCACTACAGTGTAGAAAGGATAAGGTAATTTTAACCTGAAAATCCAGAGTCCTTATCTGACTCAGCGGCTGCCAGGCCGAGCTGACGAGACGCCTTTTTCATCTCTGAGCCCTTGCTTGGTTTGGCTGACAGCCTTCGAGAGCCCTCTCTGGACAGGTTCTTCCTCTCCATGTTTTATTGGGCAGCGAGGGGACTCATCAGTACTCTTTTCATCTGGACTGCCCTGTGAAAAAACAACAGTTACGTAAGAAGTCACTGCCTGGAGAGCTGGGACAGGTGAGCCAGCTGTGAGTAAAGTCGGGGCAAAGGACACGGGCCTCACCCACGTTCTCTGCGGGCACTTTCTCAGAGGTCTCAGCTGACAAAGGCTACACGTTTACTCAGCAGGAGAATGGTTTCCACCCAAAGGCAGGCTCACTGTCCTCTCCCTGCCCTCTAATTCCATTACAAATGCAAAGCACACAGACCATTCAGTGGAAGCTTTGTAAACTGCTAACAAAGGCACATTTGATTAGCTCTCTGGAATGCTCCCTGAGGGAGAAGAGAGGAGAGGGGATGCCCACCTCGGACCAGGCCTGCTTCCCAGGATACCTCCGCAGGACCGAGACTTTCTGCCACCTCCCAGAGTGTAGTTTCTCAGATTAACCTTTCAGTTCTTTAGAGGAGGTAGTGAACAGAGAAAAAAACAACTCCTTATATATGCATGCCACATTCTGGCTTAGAAAGTGCGTCTATGCACACGGAAGACCAGATACACAGTGCTTTGATCCACAAACGCCCGTAACATTATTGATGTTAAGATTATCTCATTTGAGCCTCAAAACGTCCTTCTTAGTTGTTATCCCATTTTACAGAGGAGGAAGTTGAGGCTCAGATAAGTTATATTCAGTCATTTTAAAATATTTCCTGAGTGCCTGTTGTGAACTAGGCATGGTGCTAGGAACGGGGGGTACAGAGTGAATCGAATAGACCTGGTTCCCCTCTTCCTGGAGAGACGCCTAGATTTGATCCAGTGACACACAGCTAGTTCAAAGCAGATCCAGAACTAGGTTAACAGCGCAAACTCTGAGACCAATGAGCCCTTCAAGATATTTTAACAGGGCCCTCTGAACAGCCAGGGCTTCCATGGTGGCTCAGATGCTAAAGAATCTGCCTCCAATGCAGGAGACCTGGGTTTGATCCCCAGGTCGGGAAGATTCCCTGGAGAAGGGAATGGCAACCCACTCCAGTATTCTGGCCTGGAGAATTTCATGGACAGAGGAGCCTGGTGGGTTACAGACCACGGGGTCGCAAAGAGTCGGACACACGCCTGAGCTTAACACTTTCACTTTCTTTTCTGAACAGCCAAGGGATGGCAGCTGGAGAGGAGGTACAGTAAGAACACAGGATACTGCAGGGATAAAGAGAACAGCGGACCAACAGGTGAAACAACAACGCAACTGGTAAGTGCTCCAGTCTGAACGTCTGTGTCCCCCAAAAATTCATATATGGAATCTTAATCCCCCAAGATGATGGTATTAGGAGGTGGGGCTTAGGTCACGAGGGCTTCACCTCATGGGATGAGTGCCTTAGGCTCGAGAGGGCCCCAGCCCCTTGCACCACAGTCAGTGAGAAGTCTGTGACCCAAAAGAGGGCTGTCCCTGGACCACGCTGGCACCCTAAGCTTGGACTTTCAGCTTCCAGAACTGGGAGAAATAAACTTCCGTGGTTTATAAGCCACGCGGTCTGTGGTGTCTTGTCATGACAACCCAAATGGACGAGGTGGTACGTTTAAGCTACAGCTGGTGGCATTCTTATTCACGATTCATCTTCGACTCCATCCGTTCGTCCTTTTGAGTAGAGAGAAACATGGGCCCCCTGTGAGACAGCTGCGTATCTGAAAACAGCCTCAAAATGCCGAGTGTGAACGTTTCTGCTAATACAGGATCTAGTGAAGAACATCAACCACTCCAGAAGCAGAGGAGGGATTGGAAATAAAATTAAATAGAAGCCAAGGATGCTTACAGGCATCCTTGAACAGCTCTCTTGCTCTTTTGCATACAGTAGAAGTGGACTAGTGCATGCATGCTGATCAGAATGAGCCTGAATTAAATACAATTCCCAATAAAAATTAGTCTGTACCATATGTAACTCATTCAAGGTAAGCGGCTTCCCCACTCAGTCTGCTCCATGCTGAGCACTCTTTGATGGAGCACATTTAATACCATGTGCATGAAAGTACCTGTCACACCTCTCATTAAAAAAAAGACAGCGCTAAGTCGTGTCCAACTCTTGTGATCCCATGGACTGTAGCCCACCAGGCTCCTCTGTCCATGGGATTCTTCAGGCAAGAATACTGGAGTGGGTTGCCATTTCCTTCTCCAGGAGATCTTCCCAACTCAGGGATCGAACCCACGTCTCCCAGGCCCTGTCACACCTCTCATGGCACTATGCAAAAGCATGTCTCTCCACTGGACAGCGAGGAAGTCTGACAGCACGGACAAGTCAGTTTAAAAAGCAAAATAAAATGCAAAACTGTTCTCTAATTAAATATGGGTCCTTTTGTATGAAACCCAACAAATGTATACTGCTGTCTGAAACTGAACAGAGGGCTTCTTCAAAAACAGCAGCAGCTCTCCCTGGTGGATGGGCCATCAGACTAAATTCAAGCCTGCCCCTGCTACTGATTTAGATTGGGAAGGTAGCTCATGGTGATTGCAACTAATTCAGAACTTGACGAAGTTTCACATTATCTTATGAAATGGATTATTATACAGGCATTTGAGATAAAGCATCCCAACTTCTTCCACAATCCTTGCAACAAGACAAGGAACAAGGTCTTGCTACTGTTATTAAGCTGCAGTCAATGAACAGAAAATACACAGGAATTTATCCTGCTCGTCTGAGAAGTTTCAGGACAATACTGATTGTGGGGTCAAAATGCTAAAATGTGGACGTTAAAAGGAGAACAGATGTAAAAATTTTAGATTCTGGGGAATTGGTGGCAATTGGAAATAGAGACTGCATAATCTACTTCAAAATAAGAAAGTGACTGCTTTCGATGTGGAAGTGCTAAAAATATGAAAGCCTCTGTCCTAAGTAAAATTCTCTTTCAGCAGTCTCAGTGTCCCGGAGAAGTTCAAGTGGGCATCAGAACAAAGGGCTACATGCCATCCGACCTTTCCTCTGAGAGACGCGCTTCCCTCCCGGGAGTGGCGCTGAAGATGCCAGTTAGCCAGTGAACAACAGACCCGTTCATACACAGCACAGACGAGGCCCCCGACCAGAGAGAGGCAAAGCGATGGCATTTACCACTGGTGCACTCAAACCCAGGGCCACGCCGGTAGCAAAGTCCGAGAACTTCAAGAAGATTATGTTCCTGGTCGTTATCATTTTACAATAAAGTCAGATGCTCATAAGCTGACCAGGCGTTGAAGATGGGTTACCAAGCTCATACCCACTGCGCCATCTCTGACTCCTGGCACAGACTGGAAACCACGACAACTGTCTTACACACATCTCAGATCCATGAGCCTAACTCTGCATTAGAAGGACTCTGAGCTAAGCTTGAATTGACCTGAAAATGGCCTCTTATAAGTGCACATGTAACACAAGGTCCAAAAGGTTCCCAGAGAGAGCAGTATACACTAAAACTCACAACAGAAAGTGAACCAATATATCTAGAGGTTTACATCCATAGGTGTAAGATAAAAAATTCTAACAAGCGTGGCACGGCACTTGGTTCTTCTATTTATGCACTTCTTACATTAGAGTTTAATTATCTGTTCATCTCTTCAGCCTCAAGGGTTGACTTCATCTCTGCAACCTCAGCCCCTAACAATTCATGTGTGAGGTATACTCACAGAACAATAAATTCCAACAAACCTTCTATCCTGCCGAGTCTCAGGACAGCTCTAACAGCTTAGCTGTCACCAAAACACCTGAATGGCTTGAAGGTCAGGAGTCTGCATTTCCTGGTCACCTTAAACACCATGGTCACCTCAAGATTTAATGTCTAGGTCTGGTCTCCTGCAGGAAACAGGTATTTCATCCACGCCTCATTTTAAGCCACCCCTCATTTTGCCTTTAAATCCAGCAGCCAAACTAAAGGTTGGTCTAATCCACAATCTCTATGGAGATTCAGGCTTCTGATAAAAAGGAGGCCCAAGGTACACAAGGGAAGGATCTGAAAAGCTGCTTGCAGATCCCTCTGTAATAGACAACTTGGCAACTTTCCTGAGAGCTCAAGTTCCCTTTAAAATGTGTCACGTGTATAACAGGCGTGCACAGGCAGAGGTGTGAGGTGAAAGCCCAAGCAGAGGCTTAAATACAATAAAGATACGCCGCCAGAGAAAATTGAGACTTTACCACCCAGAAAGCCATGAGTAATCCCAGTTGGAATTATAAATGCATTACTAGGTTTTTCTCTGAAGTCATTTTCTCTTGGTCTGCATTTTCAGAGATACCAATCTGGGGGACTGTCTGTGGATTTTAACAAAGGAGAAAAAAAACAACCAGCCAACCATCTACGTACATCGCTAATACTCCTCTTCCCTTTCACAAACATTTGCAGGCTTCGATTTGGCTGTAAATTCTGGTCAAAGATCCCGAACTCAGATTCCATACAAATGTCCTCTGTTTGGAACCAGGTATGTATGGCTTACTCATTTTGCTCTGTTAAAGATTAGATGAGACTACAGAACTTCCTGAAAACCCCCTGCCTGGAGAAGAGTTCGCAGTTAACAGTGCGCACCGCCCCTCCCCATTCGCACCAGCCCACGATACATCTGCGCCAGACAGCAGGAGCGCCCTCCAGGCACCCACCAGCCTGCCGGCTCAGCAGGGCAGAACTGGGCAGACCCTTGGACTGTGCTGTGACTAGCATGCCACCAGCCTGCCAGGGCAAACGCCCAGGCCATGCAGTACTGCCAGGACTTGGGCAATCACAGGGAGCCTGGCTGCGGCCCGGTGCCCTGGGGCCTGGATGGATCGGAGGTCCCCTGAACCCACCCACTGGCAACCACTCACTCCGTACTTGGCACTGGCCACCTTCTCGGCCACCTCCCCGCCCCCTGGCACCACGCCTGGCACAAGCTGGTCACCCGGGGGGGTAAGTACCAGCAAAGTGGGTGACAGCGAGTCTCTGGAAAAAGCACACCTGTGCCCCGGGTCCAGAACTGGGCGCTACCCACCCCGCGCCCCTATCCCCCAACCCCAAACCGGGGCGGGGGGGCGCGGGCAGGACCCTCACAGGGTTACCAGCGCGACTTGGTCCCCACACACAAACCCCTCCTCACCCGTGACCTCCTCTCCCACGCGGTCCTAACCCTCGCAACAAAACCAACCGACTAAACGGGGCAGGGAGCATCACCCCCTGCTCCAATTACCCCCCAGCTCCCACCATCTGGCCCTCGGCACCCCGAAAGTGCCCGCTCTCCGTCTTGCCTGTTCCTTCCTTCTCTCCCTGGCGCCCGCTTCCTCTCCGCCGGCTCCTCGCCCAAACCCCTTTCCCCTGCCCCCACAGCCCTCCTCGCTCACCTAGGACCCGGGTCGCAGCTCCACAAGCGGACGACCCGTGGGTACGGCGGCGCATGCGCGAGCCCGGCCTCGCGGCTCCATGACAACCTCGTCGTCGTCGTCGTCGCGTCTCAAACGATCCCCCCTCTCGGCCGCCCGCCCATTTCTCCTCCCCACTCCCCGCAGTCTCGGCGACGGCTTTCGCCAGTCACGTGACGCGGCTCGGATGACCCGGCACCACCGAGACTGCTCGCTGTTCTCCTAGAAGGGCCCTTGGAGGCGCCCGCTCTTCCCGTCTCAGCCGGAAGACGACGCCGGCACGTCTTCTTCAGGGAGCGGGGGGGCGGGCGTCCCTTCAGAGGTCGCCGCTCTATCCGCGGAAGGCGGGCATCTCTATGGTTAGTAGTTCCTCAGGCCAAACCGCCATTTTGTACGGGGACCTTGTGCTATAGGAGCTGCTGTGGAGCGGGCGTGGGGCGCGGTTCTGAGGCGGGGTCTGGAGAAGCCGGGGCGGGTCGGTTTCTAGCTGACAAGGCCAGAGGCGTGATTCTTCTGAGGGCGTGGGTGGAAGTCAGCCCGGGGAGACCGCTCTCGGTTTGTACCCCGAGACCCCGTCGGCGTTGGGGACCGGGACGGGCCATAGGCTGACTTGAGCGCAAGCCCGAGCGGAAGCTGCCGGGCAGCTTCGCCGGGTCTCGGCCCGAAGGAGGCTTGCCCGGACCGCGCCCCCACCGTCCCCAGCACTGTTCATCTTGTTGCCGAGCCTGTGGCGGCGTCGGTTTGCTTTCCTTACCTCCAGACAGTGCTTCACGTGGCAGGGACGCAATCAGTATTTTTTTGATGGGTGATTTCATGTCATTTGATGTATGACTCATTGTGCGACTGACCGAGATGTTGAGTTTCAAATGGATTCTGTTTCTCAGGCCAGTTCTTGAAGTGTCACCACGAACAACGTGTTATCAGCTAAACAACAAAAAAAAACCAAACAAACGGGGTTGCGATCAGTTGAAATTCCGATGCATTGAGTCAGTGAAGGTTACCTCCTAAATTAGAAAAAGTTATTTTACAGCTGGAAAAGGGGACACGGATAAATTTAAAGATTGCCACCGGTAGAGGCAAGTTCTGGAGCGGCCCTGTCCAGTAGGGTAGCCACTAATCACGAGGGGGTACTGAAACTGATTAAATGAAATGAAAACGTGGGTGTTTTGTTCATTCAGGCTGTGCACATTCAAGTCCTCAGCAACCACGTGTAGCTAATGGTTACTTGGTTGGACAGCGCAGATTGTGCAGCGCATTGATTGCCAGCATCATGGAAAGTTAGTGTTGGATCTAGAAGATGGGCAGGGTAAATTCGCCCTCTGTTGGTAATCCAAGCCTTGCAGAGTCATAGGTAATCCCATTAGTCCTCCAGACACAGATAATGCGAATGCATTAAATGTATTTATTAGCATAAGCTCTACCAACAAATAATTGAGTGCAGCATATATGGCTTTTGTTTAGGTGGTGGAAGGACTGTTAACAATTATCAAGTAATGAAGAGCCAGGCAGCTGTGCATGTATTCTCTTTTGTGTGTGTGTGTGTGTGTGTGTGTGAGAGAGAGAGAGAGAGAGAGAGAATTCTGTCATTGAGTTGTGTCTGACTTCTTTGTGACCCCATGGACTGTAGCTGTCGGATTCCTCTGTCCATGGGATTGTCCAGACAAGAATACTGGAGTGGGTAGCCATCTCCTTCTCCAGGGGATCATCCCCACCCAGGGATTGAACCCTGGTTTCCTGCATCGTAGGCAGATTCTTTGCCATCTAAGCCACGAGTGAAGCCCATTCTCTTACTGATGTCTGTACAAGTTGATGAGGTTGCTGTTTATTAATGTTTCCATTTTTTAAATGAAGGCACTGAAGCTTTTGTCCATGATGACAGAGCTCCTAAGCCCTGGATCTAAACCATTAGGCCATACTGCCTCTTCTGGAGGCAGAATAAAACTGTCTGCCCTCAAATACCTTGGAATCTGATACGGGAAATACAGACATGTTTTAATAAGTTGTATGAGAGAGAATATGATAAATGCCAGTGGATTCTGAACAAAATCTAATAAAATCAAAGGAAAAATAACCTTCTTGTTTTCTGCTGTTGAAGTAAAGCTTTAAGAAGGTCAGGGAAAAGTAGGATATCCAGTAATGGAAGTGGGTGAGAGCAGAGTACATACCAGCCAAAGAGAAAAAGTGAAATAAGCAAAAGCATGAAGATTATTTTAATCCTCTACAAGTGCAAATAAGTCATACTTTCCTGGTTTCACCTATCTAATGACCAGACGGCCATGCTGTATCAGTCATTTGAACTTCAAAAACAGATTTGGTAGTGGAACCAAATGAATCAGACTAATTTACTGGTAAGCATAATTTTAACTGAGTACTGTATGTTTCTGTTGTATATATAATTAGATACATAGAATAACCATGAAAATGGATAATGAATCTTTTATAGAGGCTAACCAACGTAAAACTTTTTCTTTCTTTGCTGATTCACCAGGGTTTGCAAATCAGCATCCTCTGATGACAGTTTCCTATCAAAGTGCCATGAGTTCTTTTAATCTTTGTCATCACACTCAGGGTTCTGTGACTGAGAGTGGTTTTCCAAGCACCATCTCTTCTTGCTGTGGAATCCTTTCCAATTTGAGTCCTCAGTACCAGTCGTGGTTTAAGACTCATTCTGCCACCACCACTGCCAGCAGGGGGAGACCTGCTCCTTTAAATGCTACTCTTGCTGCTGCTGCTGCTGCTGCTGCGTCATTTCAGTCGTGTCCGACTCTGTGCAACCCCATAGACGGCAGCCCACCAGGCTCCCCCATCCCTGGGATTCTCCAGGCAGGAACACTGGAGTGGGTTGCCATTTCCTTCTCCAATGCATGAAAGTGAAAAAGTGAAGTCGCTCAGTCATGTCCAACTCCTAGCGACCCCATGGACTGCAGCCCTCCAGGCCCCTCCGTCCATGGGATTTTCCAGGCAAGAGTGCCCGTCCCTGGGATTCTCCAGGCAAGAACACTGGAGTGGGTTGCCATTTCCTTCTCCAATGCATGAAAGTGAAAAAATAAAGTGAAGTCGCTCAGCCGTGTCCGACTCCTAGCGACCCCATGGACTAGCAGCCCTCCAGGCCCCTCCGTCCATGGGATTTTCCAGGCAAGAGTACTGGAGCGGGGTGCCATTGCCTTCTCCGAAATGCTACTCTTAGGGGTTTGCAAAAAGGCTTCTTTTCCTTTTTGCCCTCACAGAGTGCCTGCCACACAATGGAGGTCAGGAACTGCACCTCTGCTCAGCCTTCTTCTCCCAGACCATGTGAGTCCTACATAGGATGCCACAAAAGAGTTAACTTTGTGCCGAGTTTTATTTGAAGATATTTTCAAGTATCCAATCTAGTATATAATTTGCAATATAAGTAATTCTTTATTACTTACTTTAACAAAGTTGAATTTAAAATTAAAGTTATTTTAAAATTAATTAAAATAGTATAATAGCAGTGAAAGTATTCAAAAGATCTAATTTCAAATCCCAGCTCCTATTGATACCATTTTACAAAGGATGGGGCATTTCAACATCTTCTCTCACATAAGACACAGGAAAGAAGATAGGCCATAATCTCACAAGTCAAAAACTGAATAATTCTGCTTTATGAAAACTCATTGCTATTCTTATTTTTCCAGTTTTGCTGAGAAGCAGTGAAAACACCACAAGGACTGGCATTAGTTCTTGAAGCAATACTCGAGAACCATCTTTTTTTTTTTCCCCTTGAACCTCAGTTTGGCCATCTGTAGCAGTTATCCTGAATCTGGTATTCGGCATTACTGCTGACCACAGTTTTTTGAAGAGGATTTGATGGAATGGTGGTTATATGTGTGCCCCCAGAGTCCCAGCACCATGGTCAGTGAGCGGAGAGGAGGGGGATGTTCCAGCCTGTGTGTGGGGATGGCAACCAGCAGGTCCCAGGCTGGCAGAGGCAGAGATGAGCAATAGCAGGATGCATATTCCATTTTTCCTCAGGAATCAAGTGCCTAAGCCCCCACCATCCAGGTTAGTTCTCAGCTCATATTTTTAGGGCTATCCGGAAGAACAGAGACAATAGAAGGACGTTTGGGTTACAGTCAGGGTGTCGATATAGTAGGCATGGGTTTTATTTCAGGGACAATGGAAACCTCTCCCACAAAGTTCCCTATCTTCTTGCCCAAACCTGAAATTCCTCAAGTATAAGTGCTCAACCTGCAGCTGCTATAGAACCCAAGACAAATTCTCTCATCATAACTGACACAGAGTGCTATTTCCAGACACTGTCCTAAGTGACTTGCCCAGATTTACTCCTTTAATCCTCCCACAGTCCTGTGACATGGTTGTGGTATCATTCTTCTCATTTTACAGAGGAAGAGACTAAGGACAAGAGGCCATGTCACTTGCCAAGGTCACGGGTGGTAAGCAGTGGAACAGGAATTGAATTCTGAGGTCCTTGCTTCTGGCCTCTCTGCTAGGCTGCATGTTTGGTGGAAATGGTGCTACCATGCCCTTTCCCGCTGTGCTGAGCAGACCAGTGGGGAGCGGAGCCCAAGGCACTTGGTCCAAGCACTTGTGTGGGAAAGGATGCCAGGAGTGGAGACTGGGCACCATAAAGGCAAAGTCTGCAGAAAACACCTCCAGCTGATCCTCTCTTTCTTTCACTCTGCACATGGCAGAGAGATTTCTTGTGTGTGACAGGGTATATGCTGATTTCAACCCACACATCTTTCCAAACCACTCAGCAGCTGCCTTTTGCTTGTTTTATCCCCTATCTAGAATCATTCCAGTGGGAAGGTTTTTAAAGTGTCATCTCCCCTCACTGAAGATGAAGTCTGTGATTTAAACTCACAACTTTTTCTCTGGATGACTCCTAAAGCTGTTCAGTTGTCCCTTCGTGTAGACCCATTTGACTTTAGAAGTTCTCCTTGGCCTTGTATCTTCCCTCCCTTCTGTAAACAGCTTTCCAATCACAACTGAGTTCCCCACCATGGGCTCACTAAAGACAAGAAATACAGGCCAGCACAGCAGAAAGCCAGACAGAGCTGTGCAACCTGACACTCCAGTAGTAGGAAGCTGGCTAGAGAGCCCAAGATAAGAGGCAGCCTCCACGTAGACATCAATTACTCTTGAAATTGAACACTTTCTGTGTCTTGTGGCTTGATCTAAACTGGTTTGCATTGTAATTTCTTGGGTACCCATCTCCCCCACTGGGTCTAAGCTCTTTCAGGGCAGGGATTATACTGAATGTTTTTCTCCTACAAAACAAGTTCTTCATAGTAAGCATTCAACCAACTTGACATCAGGGGGACCCCAGGTTCCTGAAAAGTTGACAATGGGCTTCCACCTTCAGAGAAGGAAGACACCGCCAACCAGGATGGTGAGGGATTTCCAGGGCCCCTGGTGCAAGGGTTGAATGGACATGCCCTTTTATTTTATTTTGTTGCTCCACTCTCTCCCACCTCCAGGCCTTTTGCACACGACTGTATGTGTCCTGTTGAGAGGCTGGAGTGAAGGTAGCTGCCCACAGGTTTTGCTCCACACTTGTGATTCTGGCAAAGAAATTCCAGAACCTCTGTTGCTCATGCTGCCTCACCTCACCGCATCCCAGTCTTTGGAGGGTCTGTTGTGCATTTGCTCAAAAGTGCCCTTGAATCCTCCTCCCTCACTTTCGATTTGGCTCGTGGCTGACTTATTTGGAATCCCATGAGGCACTGTGTAAAGCCTGGTAGTCAGAGATGACAAATGCCATGGCTTCCGTTTGCAGATGCAGAAATGCCCCCGAACTTCCCCACCGGTACTCCCCTTTCCAGCACCAGATAGGTTGGTGAAGGCTGAGGCCTTCACTCCACATGGGTGGGGCCAGCTTGGCGTCAGTCAGCATCTCAACAGGCTGGATAAATCAGGATGGCACAAGATGTTGGGTTCAAGCCTTGCCCAGTTGTTCCTCAGAACTACCTGATTAATTTCTCCAACTGATTACATGATCCCAGGGTCCAAGATCTTAAATCTCAAACTAGAGACTGAAAAACAAGTAATTTCCTAAAAAATCTTGAGCATTAATATCATATTCGAGGGAACAGGGAGTGGACAGATATCCTTTTTTTTTTTTAAATTTGGGGGAGTGGTCCTTTTGAAATTCATATGAAAAAGATGAGTACTCTTAGACTCCCAAATCTGAAGTGGCATTTAAATTAAAGTCCTTTTCTTAATGTCAGAGACGCTTTCTGACATTCCTTATGCATTCTGCAAAGCTTTATTGGATTTTTCAGTCTATTTTAAAGACTAGGATGTCTGTACCTACAGTGGAGTAAGGCAGCTCATTTGCCTAAAATGTCTGGGAAATCATTCCAAAGAAATTACTGACAGCATTCTCTTCTGATATAAGAGAGTATGGTTTATTCACCCAGAACTTGGGTTTCTTCAAGATGTTGAGTGTCCCTTTTAAGACTTAAAGGCTTCTTTTATTCAGTAAAATTTCATCCCAGCTGGAGTCATGGGACCTGCTGATCTGGAGCCCTTATTGAATTGACAGCATCAACATGCAGAATTTCAGGGCTTTTGGTCCCCTGCTTTGTGGACAGGGATAACAGGATCACCCACAGGACTTACCCACAGGATAAATCCAAGAAAATTCACTGGATGTCTTGTGCTAATAGTTTAATGAAATTCTCCCTCCAGCACTTTCTGACAGGGCCTGGGGATTTTCTCCAATGTTATCACATTTCCGGAGAGATGGTGTCATCCAGGTGTAGGTGTTCTTGGCTGTCCTTTACCTATTGTCTCCTCATGTCACATATAGCCGAGAGAGCAGATGACAGGTTCATCTGTATTACATGGGGAATTACCAAGTGGTTGCCTGGCAACTCACGCAGCACAATCAGCATGGTCTCTGTGGTAGAATGTAGAGTGGTTGACTTTGCCTTTCGAGAATATCTGTTTGCATATTTCTTTTGGGCTTCTGGAAAAAATAGGTCATGTTTTCCTGGATTTGAGGCTATTAAAATGGACCTATGTACTTCTTTACAGCACAGAAATTTAGTATTCATTTTAAAGCAGCCTGTTATTGTCAGAAATGACAACGATCTGATTAAATCATTAATGCAATTGCATCAATTAAATTAAATTCAGTAAGCATCTTCCATGTGCCAGCTACTATGCTAAATCCTGTCAGGAGTTATAAGGATGAACAGGTATGGTCCCTGTCTCTGGGAATGTGTGTGTTTAATTGATGTATATAAATCATTTGTTTACACATGTGAGACAGCTGAGATGGATATGTAAAAGGAAGGTATTGTTATTTGGAAGAGTTCTTTAGTGTTTGATCAAAGGATTTTCCCCTTTTATTTAGATTCCTTCCTTTATAGCTTACAGCTGCAATCAGTTCAAAAAGCTGCAATCAGTTCGAAATCACTTTTAAGACAGAGCTCTTACTGGAATCTCAGTAATTAGCAGCTTTTAAACAGCTCTTTTGGAGTCTGACCCCACCAGTGTTGTCGGGAGGACGGCGCTGCCCTCTGTCTGCACTGCCGTCTTCCCGTGTGATTACTGCTGAGGCATTCACAGCGCGCCCCCCCACTAGTTGACACATTTCCGTTATAAGAAGCCACTTGCTTTTCTTTGTCTACAGTGCCATCAGCCTCCCTCCACCTAAGGAGGGACTTTGGCACGTTCCAGATCTTGCATTAACGAGTCTTTGAGCTTGACCCCTTGAGCGAGGTCTTTCCCATCAGGTAGACCATGGCTAGAGAGTACCCGGGGTTTGACTAGCCCCATTCCCTGGAGTTGATTCTCCTGGGGGGTTGATTTGGCATCTTTTCTTCCCCAGGAAGCTGCCAGGCCATGGAGTGAAAGATCTGTCAGTTGCAGCACTGGTGCCCAGCCCGGCACACACTCACTGGCCACCCCTTCTGAGTGGACTTGGATCCACAGATGACGGCGGAAGCTTCCGTGGGTAGCGGTATTCTGGCACCAGAAATGTCCCCCCGCCCCCATGTTTTGTGAACCCACTTGCGTTCCACATCCCAGGCGGGACCTGCAGCTTGCTCATCTCTGCTGCCCAGTTCCCTCAGACACTTTGCCATTCATGAGAAATCACTCAGACCTAGACTTCCCATCTTCACATAGAGCGCCTGACCTTTGCTTCCAGACCCAACGTCAAGCAGAAGGGGACGCCAGGAAGGGGACAGAGGGGAGAAGGGGACCCTAAGTGACCCGGCACTATAGAGATGTTTTCCTGATGCTTCCTCGTTGCATCCTCTGGGCAGCTTCTATAGCTCTTGGCGGCCCGTTCCCCAGGTGAAGCTCCGACGTGTGAACACCTACTGCTCTAAGGAGTCCTGATGTAGCCTCCTGTCTCCAAGCACCTTTTCACTTAGGATCAAACCAACCAACATTCACTGTGTGCATTGTACCTCCCGAGGGTCCAAGGACACATTAAAGACGAGGACAGTCTCCACCCCTGAGAAGTTCACAGCTCAGAGTTGGTAAGTGCGATAATGAAGATGCTGCACATGGACAGAAGACCAGTGAACTCAGGAAGAGGGTGGGAGTCAGGAACAGAGAGAGTCAGTTCAAGATCTGGAAGGTTGGCAGACAAACGGAGGCCTCTCTGTTTACCTTTCAAAATGGGCCTGGAGCAGGGTCCCTTTTAACACCCTTTAATGTTGGGAAATCCTTGACTTCTCTAATCTACCTCATCCACATTGCAGCCTACCCCACAGGTCTTCTGATTCCAACTTCAGCTGAAACAGCAAAAACCTTTGCCTCATCTCCTGATCAAACCTTTAGCAATCATATCTGCTGCTCTGCCCTAACACAGAAAAGAGTTACTTCTTTTCCTTCCGGCCCTGAGCCCTAGGATTCTCCCAGGGGGACAACTGAACTCACACAGTGTGATAAGCTAGTGATTGCACTGTTTTCATCAGTCACATTTTTACAAATAGGTAGACTCATTCATTGGAGAAGGCGATGGCACCCCACTCCAGTACTCTTGCCTGGAAAATCCCATGGACGGAGGAGCCTGGTGGGCTGCAGTCCATAGGGTTGCGAAGAGTTGGACACGACTGAGTGACTTCCCTTTCACTTTTCACTTTCATGCATTGGAGAAGGAAATGGCAACCCACTCCAGTGTTCTTGCCTGGAGAATCCCAGGGACAGGGGAGCCTGGTGGGCTGCCATCTATGGGGTCGCACAGGGTCGGACATGACTGAAGTGACTTAGCAACAACAACAGCCCTCCAGAGAAGGGGGAGGGGAGTCAGGGCCGTCAGCCAGTGGGAGAATTGCTCTTGGAAGAAGTCTGCTCTGTAAGCATATTCAAGGCATCTTTACTAAAGATGGGATGTTCGAAGTTGAATGGCACATAGAGGAGAAGAATAAAGTGCAGTGTTTCACAGCAGCACGTCAGTAGACTTCACCAGCCTAGGGTGCCAGTGAGTTCACAATGACATCCAGACTCATTCTTGCCAGCTCTGAGCCCCTCTGGAAGGTCTGTAGAAGTCCCTGCTTATATTCTGTCCTGTCAACTCTTTGTCAGTTACTTCTGGAGGCCCCTGAGGTGTCTCCCGAGGAGACAGGGTTAGATCCACTTTGCTGCTCCATTGTGACCTCCCGCTGATGGTCCTACTCTTCACAGCCCCTTGGAAAGAGTACCTAGGGACCTCCCTAATGGTCCAGGGGTTAAGAATCGGCCTGCCAATGCAAGGGACATGGGTTTCATTCCTGGTCTGGGAGGATTCCCCGTGCCGTGGGCAACTGAGCCCGTGTGCAGCCCTACTGAAGCCAGTGCACCCTAGAGCCCGTGCTGCGAAACGGTAGAAGCGACTGCAGTAGGAAGCCCACGCATCACGACCAGAGCAAGCCTGCATGCAGCAACAGAGAACCAGTGCAGCCAAAAATAAGATAAACAAGATAAATGAATAATCAATTTTTTAAAGAAGTGCACCTCATCAGCGTGTGTGTCTTCGGTAAGTTCTGTTCTTAGAGCGATCACTCCTGTTGCCTGGGGATGCCGTTCTCTCCTGGGGCCACTACACCACCAAGTTGCCAAAGTGGAGGGCGGGATGGATCTATAGGGAACCAATGACCTTCTCACTGATCCGTTGCCCTTTACAGCCCGTGTGCCCTAGCAGAACCGCTGGTATCTTTTAGTTGCTCAAAGTCTCACATGATTACTTCTCTCGCCATCTATCAGGCTAACTCTTTCCTCCCTGGGGCTGGAGACGAGTCTCTCAGGCAGGATGCAGGATGGCAGCTCCATCAGTTCCTTCCCTTACTCTGACTTTCCTCCCCAAGGAGCTCTGCACCCAAACAAAACAACCCCACAAAGCAAAAGGAGTAAAACTCAAACCCTCTACTTCAATAAAAATAACAAAACTGTGCCAACTGATGCAAACAGATACTAATACCTGGGGTGGAGGTGGAGCGGGGAAGTTGGTGGTGACTGTAAGCTCCCTCCCAGAGTTAACAAAAGCCAGGAGTACTGACGGAGAAGGCAATGGCACCCCACTCCAGTACTCTTGCCTGGAAAATCCATGGACAGAGGAGCCTGGTAGGCTGCAGTCCATGGGGTCGCTGAGGGTCGGACACGACTGAGCGACTTCACTTTCACTTTTCACTTTCATGCATTGGAGAAGGAAATGGCAACCCACTCCAGTGTTCTTGCCTGGAGAATCCCAGGGGCGGGGGAGCCTGGTGGGCTGCTGACTATGGGGTCGCACAGAGTCGGACATGACTGAAGTGACTTAGCAGCAGCAGCAGCAGGAGTACTGAGGCTTTCTTGTGTAACTTGAAAATAAGGTAAAGATTACCCACCCCGTTCTTAAAGGTCCCTTATTTCCATGGGATGTAATGCATGAAAGTGGCTATCTCATGGGCAATTGGTGAGGGTGTCATTTAAGAGAAATTAGCAGGACTTCCCTGGTGTTCCGGTGGCTAAGACTCTGAGCTCCCCTCGCAGGGGGCCCAGGTTCGATCCCTGGTTGAGAAATTGGATCCCACATGTTGCAACGAAGAGTTTGAATGCCGCAACTAAAGATCCTGCAGGCTGCAATGAAGAGAGAAGATTCCTGAGTGCTGCAACTAAGACCCAGTGCAGCCAAATAATTTTTTTAAAGAGAAATTAGCAATGGTGGCTGTCAAATGGGATTCTTGCTCTACAAGAATTTTGATTGTAGACTGGAATCATGTTTCTCTAAAATAACAACAACAAAAGCCAATCAACACAGAGCAAAACAATTTAGATCCAGGTAATGCAAAAGACAAAGATAGAAGTGGAATTTTCCTGAAAGTAGACTTCATGGTATGGTAGACAGAGCTCAGGGAGTGGCATTAAAGATATCAGTCAAATTCAGGCTTTGTCACAACCCGTGGTTGGTTTCCTGATTAAATCTCTTTACCTCTCTGGGCTGCCATTTTTCAGTTTTGAAAGGCAGCGAAGATTAACGTCTGCCCTCCTTTCCAGGGTTGTGAGAAGGGGATAAGACAGCGTAAGTGAACGTGCTTGACGAGCTGTGAAGCGTTTGTTGTTCTCTAGAGGCAGCTGCAGGAAGCAGACACAGCAGCTGTCTCATCTATGTGACTTCCATGAGGCTGGTGGGGTCTTTCCGGGGGTAGCTCTGTGTCCACACATCATGTGTCTTCAGCCCAGATGTGAGGTCTGGACCCAACGGAATCCATCTCGACACGGTGCCTTGTCCTTGTTTAAGGCCGAGTGGGAAATAGTCCATGTCTCCTCCACTGCTGAAGCCAGTCCTAGAACCAGAGGCAATGGGACTGACTTAGTGCACGTGTGTGCTCGCCGACATGCTGACGTCAAGCATCCACCCCCCCTTTGCCATCAGGGGCCAGCTGTTCTGAGCCACTTTCCATCTTGGAATCATTGGTGCACTTTCCCCAGCATCATTCTTCATGTCGAGAGCGCTGGTGACTGACGCAGCTTATCTTAAAAGAGTTTTCACTAGTATCTTTGGGATTTGTTTTCCAAGGTGGGGGACGCTCTTCAGGTTTTGATGCTGGTACTTTCTTGATCTTGCGGGAAGGAATTAAGTAACACCAGTTACTTAAGCAGGAATTAAGCAGGAATAAGTAATAAGAAATAAGCAGGAACTAAGTAACACCAGTACCAGGAAAAGCAGAACCCTGCTCTGCTACTTGCAGACCTGGAGTTTTGGGGGCTGGGACCTGTCTGAGGTCAGGAATGCAAGTCAGCATCTACTTTACACCTTCTTCAAATGGTGAAAGGAACTATAGAATCTGGCCATTATGGTCTAAATATATTGTAAGTTCAAAACTCAAGTGTTGGGACTTCTCTGGCAGTCCAGTGGTTAAGATTCTGCCTTCCAATGCAGGGGGTGCAGGTTTAATCCCTGGCCAAGGAGCCAAGATCCCACACACCTCACGGCCAAAAAACAAACGTAAGGAAAAAAAAAAAAGCAATGTGCTTAGTCGCTCAGTCTTGTCTGACTCTTTGTGACCCCATGGACTGTAGCCCACCAGGCTCCTCTGTCCATGGGGATTCTCCGGGCAAGAATACTGGAGTGCATTGCCATGACCTCCAGGGGATCTTCCCAACCCAGAGATCAAACCCAGGTCTCCCGAATTGGAGGTGGATTCTTTACTCTCTGAGCCACCAGGGAAGCCCTCAGAAGCAACAGCATAACAAATTCAATAAAGACTTTTAAATGGTCCGTGTTAAAAAAAAAAAATCTTAACAAAAATATGTGTTCTGTTACTAAGGTTGCTTGTTTAAAAAATCCATCTTTTACCATTAGCTTTGGCCAACAAGGGTATCTGGGACCAGGAACACATAGGATCTCTATCAAATGGACACAAAATGCCACTTCCACACAATACGTTCTTTCCAGAACTGAGAAGAAGCCTCAGTAAACATGAAATGGCCAATGGTATGCAACAAAGGGCTTCCCTGGTGGCTCAGATGGTAAAGAATCTGCCTGCAATGCAGGAGACCCAGGTTTGATTCCTGGGTTGGGAAGATCCCCTGGAGAAGGAAATAGCAACCCACTCCAGTATTCTTGCCTGAGAAATCCATGGACAGAGAGGAGTCTGCTGAGCTATAGTCCATGGGGTTGCAAAGAGTCGGACACGACTAAGCAACTAACACACGTGCAAAAGAGGCAAGTAAAGGCCGAAGTGGAACTTTGTCACTCTGTTCTTCAAAGAATAATATTATGTGTCCAGTATTTAGTCAACATAACGATGTGTTGCCACTGATTCCTCCTGGTGCGAGACATGAAATTATGAAGAGGTAGATTTCTGGATCTAAACAGGAAGAGATGCTGTCTGCCCCGGAGGAAGATTCCTCATGTGCATTAATGAGACAATAAAAAATAAATAAGCAGCTCTTCTCTACCTATTATTCTAAATCTTCATTGATAAATCACTATACCTCACATGAACTTACAAATTTTTGTAAGGTGTTCATTTTAATTTGTTTATACAGACAAGAGCCTCACAAGAATATTTTCCTGAGGCCTGACTTAAAGGTGGCCACTGCCTGGCCAATGGTGTGTTGGGTTTCAAAGATACTAGAATATGAAAATAAAAACTTGCATATTTTTCTTCCTGCAGTCCTTGCAAAGTGTCATTGCATCTTAAAATAGCGGAAACACAACAATTTACTGGCTTAGAAAAGATAGGCATTTCTTTTTCACTTGAGATAGTCATTCCAGGCTAGCAGGAGGCTCTACCTGGTCCTTCAGGGATCCAGGTTCCTGTACATTTTCCTCTATCATCCCTTAAGGCATCATTCTCACTTGCACGGGCAAAGCCTGGGTCTCAGGCAACTTCTTGTTCTTGGTCAAGGGAAGGAAAAAGAGTGTGCATGGCACACCCACCATCTTAAGGTCTGGTCAGCTCTTCTGTTCATTTAGTGTTAGCTTAGTCTCACGGTCACACCTAACTGCAAGGGAGGCTGGCAAATGCTGTTCCTAGCTGGGAAGCTTTGAGCCCAGTGGCAAATATATACCTATGAAAGAGGGGGGAAGGATCCTGATGAAGCTCTGGTGGTCTCCATTTCAAGAAGCCATTTGAAGGAATCATGACAGTTGCTAGTTTGTCCCAGAGACACCTAAGAGAGTGTTTGTCACCTGGAGGTTGACATGGATGACCATGGCACAGCCTTTGCAGTGCCATTCAGTCAAGTCCTCCTTGAACTCTCACCGGTCACCTTGATGGATGAGCTTATGAGCTCCCTTTTGGTCTAGACTGTGGTAGGGACCTGTGGCTTTTTGTCATTTGGAGTCCTCTCCCCTGGGCTTTGTGGTTTTCCTCTTGGGAACCCTTTCTTTTCTATCTTTGGTGTCCTGCATGCAGAGTTGACTGTGCTCTCAGATCTGGAGGTGGGCATATGACCACGGCCTGGCCAGTTGGGCCTGCACGTTCTCTGGCCATGGTGTTTTGCTTGGTGACAGACTCTTGACCAAATCAGAGCCAAGAAAATACAATGATACTTTTGCAAGGCCTGCAGGAAGAAAAATGCTTCCCCTTTTTCCCCTCCACAGGTCTCCAGCCTGGGAAGATGTAGCACTGGAGCACTGGTGACCATCTGGGCCCTCTGAGAATTCCAAAACTGGAGAAGAGCAGAATCCAGGACCAAGTCCTGGTGACATTGTTTGAGTCTCTGGTTCAAGCTGGGCCTGAGCCAGCAAGATGCCTGAATCCCTGGTCTTCTCAGTTACAAGTGACAGCATCCACCCCTCACCCTTGTTAAGTCATCTAGAGTTGCATCCGACAGAGCACTAACTGAGACACCCATATAGATTTGGCCTCTTTTGTTCTGGAGTGAAAATTCCCTTGAGGTATGTGGCCAGCTTTCCCCTGAATCTCCTTAGCTGTGTAGTCATTGAATGAGAGCTGTTCCTAGCCAGGAATGATTTTACCCCCAGGACATTTGGTGGTATCCTGAGGCAGTCTTGATTGGCATGATAGGGGAGGAGTGGGGAGGGGATGCTATTGATGTCTTATGGATGGAAGCCAGGCATGGTCCTAAATATCTCACAAAGCACAGGATTTCCCCCACAACAAAGAATTATCCAGCCGAAATACCTTTAGTGCTGAAGTTGAAAAGCCCTGCTAACCCCACGCTGTCCCTTGGACTGCAAGGAGATCCAACCACTCTAATCCTAAAGGAAATCAACCCTGAATACTCATTGGAAGGACTGATGCTGAAGCTGAAGCTCCAATACTTTGGCCACCTGATGTGAAGAGCTGGTTCATTGGAAAAGACCCTGATGCCGGGAAAGATTGAAGGCAGGAGGAGAAGGGGGCGACAGAGGATGAGATGGTTGGATGGCATCACCAACTCGATGGACATGAGTTTGAGCAAACTCTGGGAGGTAGTGAAGGACGTGGAAGCCTGGCGTGCTGCAGTCCGTGGGGTCGCAAAGAGGCAGACACGAATGAGCGACTGAACAACAACAACAAACCCTATGCAGCGCTCAGCACTCTGGAGTTACTTCCCAGTTCGAACATTCTCTGAGGAACCGAGGCTCCCAAAAGGGCTGTGTTCTCACCAGGGAAGGCCTCATTCGGAGATTCTCCTGGGCTTGTCAGCTCCAGGCAAAGTGACAGCAATTTGTTTATGATGAAGTTCTTCGGGAAACTGATCCAAGAGTGTTGCCGCTGGCTGGTGGAGGGCTGTGACTGCCTCTTGGCACCAGGGCTCGAGAAAGAGAGAGAAATGGGTGGCCTGGTGACAAATGGGATTTTATGTAGGGCCTAGCATCTTTTAAAGAGCGTTAGGAGCCCTCGGTCCTACAGACTGTGAAAAACTAGGCTTGTTTAGGTCCTGAAATATTACTGACATCATCAGCATGAAAAGCGCTTTTCTCTGAAATATAGAGAACCAGAGTTGCTACTCCCTGCAGCCTCTGTGCTGGGGACGGCAGGCTTTTTTAGAAGCGCTGACTGTGGAAGGGCCCTGCTTTCCAGGCTTCTCAGCCCCACTTGCATTCCAGCCTAACGCCTCTGCTCAGCTGGGTCCTCACTAGGAGCTGGAACTTTCTTGGTATGTGTCTGATCCCAGCAGGGACCTTCCGCAGGCTTGTGGGCTGAAGACCCTGGACTCTCGGACTGCAGAGCCCCAGCTTCAGCCTGGTCCTGGTGTTGAATCTCCAGGGCCCTTCTTTTCAGAGCCCGACTCCTAAAGAAGGAACGAAGCTTTGGTCCCAAGCTTGGTGCAAGGACAGTAAAAGAGAGGAGACTCAGAGGCAGCCCTTCCCCCCCGCCCCCCAATAATACCAAGACACTGAAAGGACTGTTCAGACCACGGCTCCAACATCCTCGGGGAATTTTTATTTTTTTTAGCAGAACTTTCTCCACTGGTGCTCACTCCTGTCTTTGCTCAGGCCCCTCCCCCACTTAGTTCAAGTGTGAAGACCGAGCTTTTGGAAAAACAGCTCTCGTTCCCAGACAAGGCTTGTCCTCCCAGGAACCTTCCCGCCAACTTCATCCCTCACCTCCCCATCCCGGGGTGAAGTCAGACCACGGCGGGTGAAGAGTTCACAGGGTGTGGGTGTTTTGCACCAGGACAAGGAGTCCTTTCCCCCCTGCCCCCCCTCCCGCCCTGTTCTTGGTGTCGTTTCCAGACAGATAGGAAGGAAACATGAGTAAACAGTCCTCGGCTCTGGACAAAAGCTGAGACGGCCTTTTCTTCAGGAACTTCCCTGTGGGTCAGTCAAGGCTGTGCCCCTGGCCGGGTGACGCACGCAGGTGGAAATATAAGACCCAACTGGCCTTCAAACACTTGAGCTCAGCAAAACCAGTCCCTGAACGTGAGATGTGATCAAAGGGCAACTCAGCTTGTGCCTCTCACTGTCCGCTTGAACTTTTTGCTTCTGGCCATGCTGCACCGCTTTGTGGGATCTTGGCTTGGGGCTGAATGAGAGTGTGGCCTCCTAACCACTGGACCACCTGGGAATCCCCGCTGCTTGAACTTTTCAGCCAAGGAGGCGATTCCCTGCTTCACGGATGAAAGCCCAGCTGACCCCACACCTCTTCTGGCCAGGCTCAGGTATGGCCCTCCTATGTCACAAAGCCCAGGATCGATCTAGAGGTCTAAAGCAACTGGTTATAGATATGACATGATGCGTTCATCTTTCTTCAGAGACCTACCTGCCTCCTGCTCCAAGGTCTGGAGTTGGGGTGCCGGCCTTCAGGGACTTGGCTGTGGGAGTTCTCCGTCTGTTTTCTCACCTGACAGCCTCCGCTCCCACCTGCTGGCAGCTTGCAGGGTCTAAGGGAGAGAGGCTAATGGTGGGGGGCAGAAGGGAGGGGATGGAAGAATAGGGCAATTTTTCTCTTTTTTTCTTAAGAAACTTTTTCAAAAATTTTATTCATTTTTTGGTTGTGCTGGATCTTCTCTTGTTGCAGAGCACAGGCTCTGAGCTTGCCGGCATCAGTAGCTGTGGGGCACAGCTTAGCTGCTCCACAGCATGTGGGGTCCTCCCGGACCAGGGATTGAACCTGCGTCTCCTGCACTGGCAGGTGGATGCTTCACCACTGAGCCACCAGGGAATCCCCTGCAGTTCTTCCATGATTGCAGAACTGCCAGCTTTCTGAGCCTGGCAGATGGCGAACACTGTTTCCCAGGGTGTCCCTTGGGTGCTCCAGAAGTTTCCATCTCTGAGGTTCCCAACCTGCATCTCTGGTTCAGGTAACGGCCGGTGATGTCCATCTTCAGCTTCAAGAATCCAGCAGCCCCCTCCGCCTTCTTCCTGCCCATTAGGAGGTGCTACAGGACCTCAAATGATGCTTCGCTGAGCCTCTCTCCCCAGAGGCCCATGGGGAAGCACTCACAGGGCCCCTGCCCAATCCAGGGCAGCCGCTCCCCTTGTGGGCTCTGCGATCACATGAGAATTGCTGGGGATTCCCTGGTGGCTCAGTGGTGAAGCATTCACCTGCCAGGGCAGGAGATGCAGGTTCGATCCCTGGTCTGGGAGGATCCCATATGCCCCACAGGCCTGTGGGGGCCCCTGGCTCTGAATGGCCTATAGAACCTATACCAGGAGACTTAAGATCGAGGTGATAGGGTCCCCAACTCCACTGGGGTGGAGCTTTCAACATAGCTTTACTCTCTCAATTTCTATGTCCAGATCCTTCTGTTCCCTCGCTCTACCCTTTGTAATTTTTATTTTTTGGCTGCACTGCGTGGCTTGTGGGATCTTTGTTCCCCAAACAGGGATTGAACCCATGCCCGTGGCAGTGAAAACTTTGAGTCCTAACTGCTGGACTACCAAGGAGGTCACCCCTTTTTATACTCTTGACCGTAGAGGGGGCCCAAGTGCTGTGCAACTGGTTTCCCATGGTTTCCTAGTGAATACTATACATGGGGGTGTGTCTCAGGCTGAGTTTGCCACTTGATGTCCTGGGAGCCAGCCTCCAGGATGGCCCCCAGTTACCCTCACCTCCTGATAGTCACCCCCTGTGTGGTCTCCTCCCACCCTGAACAGGGCTGACCCTTGTACCCACTACATACCTACAGAAATGAAGGTGTGTGACCTGCAAGGTTAGGTCATTGCTGTGGACCAACTGTGTACCCCGGAAGGATATACTGAAGCCCTAATCCTGCCAAGGGAACATTTCATCAAAGATGGGCTTGATAAAGGACAGATGGTATGGACCTAAAAGAAGCAGAAGATTTTAAGAAGAGGTGGCAGGAATACACAGAAGAACTGTACCAAAAAGATCTTCACGACCAAGATAATCGCGATGGTGTGATCACTGACCTAGAGCCAGACATCCTGGAATGTGAAGTCAAGTGGGCCTTAGGAAGCATCACTATGAACAAAGCTAGTGGAGGTGATGGAATTCCAGTTGAACTATTTCAAATCCTGAAAGATGATGCTGTGAAAGTGCTGCATTCAATATGACAGCAAATTTGGAAAACTCAGCAGTGGCCACAGGACTGGAAAAGGTCAGTTTTCATTCCAGTCCCAAAGAAAGGCAATGCCAAAGAATGCTCAAACTACCACACAATTGCACTCATCTCACACGCTAGTAAAGCAATGCTCAAAATTCTCCAAGCCAGGCTTCAGCAATACATGAACTGTGAACTTCCAGATGTTCAAGCTGGTTTTAGAAAAGGGAGAGGAACCAGAGATCAAATTGCCAACATCTGCTGGATCATCAAAAAAGCAAGAGAGTTCCAGAAAAACATCTATTTCTTCTTCGTTGACTATGCCAAAGCCTTTGACTGTGTGGATCACAATAAACTGTGGAAAATTCTAAAAGAGATGGGCGTACCAGACCACCTGACCTGCCTCTTGAGAAACCTGTATGCAGGTCAGGAAGCAACAGAACTGGACATGGGACAACAGACTGGTTCCAAATAGGAAAAGGAGTATGTCAAGGCTGTATATTGTCACCCTGCTTATTTAACTTCTATGCAGAGTACATCATAAGAAATGCTGGGCTGGAAGAAGCACAAGCTGGAATCAAAATTGCCGGGAGAAATATCAAGAACCTCAGATATGCAGATGACACCACCCTTATGGCAGAAAGTGAAGAGGAACTGAAAAGCCTCTTGATGAAAGTGAAAGTGGAGAGTGAAAAAGCTGGCTTGAAGCTCAACATTCAGAAGACAAAGATCATAGCATCTGGTCCCATCACTTCATGGGAAATAGATGGGGAAACAGTGTCAGACTATTTTTGGGGGCTCCAAAATCACTGCAGATGGTGACTGCAGTCATGAAATTAAAAGACGCTTACTCCTTGGAAGAAAAGTTATGACCAACCTAGATAGCATATTCAAAAGCAGAGACATTACTTTGCCAACAAAGGTCCATCTAGTCAAGGCTATGGTTTTTCCAGTGGTCATGTATGGATGTGAGAGTTGGACTGTGAAGAAAGCTGAGCACTGAAGAATTAATGCTTTTGAACTGTGGTGTTGGAGAAGACTCTTGAGAGTCCCTTGGACTGCAAGGAGATCCAACCAGTCCATTCTGAAGGAGATCAGCCCTGGGATCTCTTTGGAAGGAATGATGCTAAAGCTGAAAGTCCAGTACTTTGGCCACCTCATGTGAAGAGTTGACTCATTGGAAAAGTCTCTGATGCTGTGAGGGATTGGGGGCAGGAGGAGAAGGGGACGCCAGAGGATGAGATGGCTGGATAGCATCACTGACTCGATGGATGTGAGTTTGGGTGAACTCCGGGAGTTGGTGATGGACAGGGAGGCCTGGCGTGCTGCGATCCTTGGGGTTGCAAAGAGTCTGACACGACTGAGAGACTGAACTGAACTGAACTGAATCCTGCCCTGTACTTGTGAATATGACCTTATTTGGGAGTAAGGTGTTTACAGATGCAATTAAAGGTTGTAATGGATTAGCTCAGGCCCTAAATCCAATGACTAGTATTAAAAAAATGCAACTCATTCTGTTTCAGGTTATACTGGGACTCCAATACAATAAATATATCAGTATTAGCTATCTATTGCCGTGTAACAGATTACTCCAATACTTAGTGGCTTCAAACTATATTAAACATCTATCATCTCACAGTTTCTGTAGGCCAGGGACTGTGGAAAGATTTAACTGGATGTTCTGGCTCCAGGCTTCTTAGGAGGTAGCAGTCAGATGTCACTGAGAGCTGCAGTCATCTGAAAGCTTGACTGGGGCTATAGGATCTGCTTCTGAGGAGGCTCATTCACATGGTGCCAAGTTGGTGCTGGATGTTGACAGGAGGCGTCAGCTCCTTGCCATGCGGACCTCCTATAGGTCTGCTTGAGTAGCCTCATGACACAGCAGCTGGCTTCCCGCAGGACGAGCGGTCCAAGGGAGAGCAAGGGGAAAGTCCTGATGTGTCTTACGACCGTGTTCATTTCTTTGAGCTGCTGTAACGAAGTACCACAAATAGGGCACGACTGGTTCATAGCACCAGAGTTTCTGCAGACGCCTGAAGGCACGGACTCGAATCCTGCCAGGACACTGTTCTTAACGTAACGTTGTCTCTGTGGAAAGATGGAGCCCAAAGTTACAGGATCTTGTGTGTGCCCTGCCAGCTTGGTTAAGTCACTCCCTTTGGGGATCTTTTGAACCATGACACATGAGCTGCTCAGTCCGAACCAGCACAAGCCTAAGGATGAGAAGGCTGGCCCTCACCTTCATCCTAGCCCTTCTTTTATTTATTTATTTTATTTTATTAATTTTTGGCCGTGCCGGGTCTTCATTGGTGCTCTGGCTTTCTCTAGTTGCGGAGAGTGGGGGCTGCTCTCGAGTGGTGGTGCTCGGGCTCCTTTTGTTGTGGAACATGGGCTCCCAGGCTCTAAAGCCCAAGCTCACTAATTGTGGCACACAGGCTTAGTTGCTCCGAGGCACGTGGGATCTTCCCCAATCAGGGATCGAACCCGTGTCTCCTGCATTGGCAGGTGGGTTCTTTACCCCTGAGCCACGAGGGAAGCCCCATCCTAGCCCTCCTTAGTAGTGGTGTTTTCTAAAAAGGTCGAATTAGAATTTGCCACCTACAGAAATCTTCCAGGCTGGCCCCTCCCAAGGTCAAATTGCACACCATACAGTTGAGAATAGCCACTATTTCTGGAGCACCTACTCAGCACCAAATGATTTCTCTAATCTTCACAGCACCCTCCAAGGCAAGAGAGGCAGAGACCTGACTCCAACCCAGGCCTATTGAACCCTAAAGCCCTTCATGTCCACTCACCTATCATTGCCCCAGAGGGTGACTCAAGGGCATTCCATTTGAGGAGTCAAGCCAATGCCCCAGAGATTGGGATTTTTCTCCAGCCTCCAGGGATTACTATGGTCAGTAGACATTGGGGGAAGTCACGTTACACAGACTGTTGGTTAAACAGAATGGGGGGGGGGTCTCATGTCAAATTGCCCAGGTCTGAAACCTAGCCTTCCCTAAATGCTCCAAGTCTCAAATTCTTCCTCTGACCCTTGGGAGTAAAAGCGCATACCTGCACGGTTGGCTGGGAAGATTAAATAAGATAATGCATGAAATTTATGGCAAGAGTAAAGAGACCTTTACACTTTTCTTCTATTAATATTATAGACATTATTGTTGACATTACCCTCCCTCCACGGCCTCTAGACTCTTAACATCAAGTCAATATTGGAAAAGGGGCAAATTAAACGCTGTCTATCTGGAAGCAGATGGAAATGTGCGGCTGGGTGGTTGTTTTCTGGTTTTTGGAGGGATTCTTTTTCAGCTCTAAGACAGCTCCCTGTGAAAGGTGATGAGCCTGATTAATTGCAATCAGCTCCTATCCACATAATGAGGAAAGTTGGATGTCGTCCTGTGGCTTTCGTCCAGGTGGATGCAGTTACCCATTGTGTCCACAGGGTGTCGCCATGAATCATGCTTCGGTGGTGAAAGTTGCTCAGTCGTGTCCCCACTGTTTGCAACCCGAGGATGGTAGCCCACCAGGCTCCTCTGTCCATGGGATTCTCCAGGCAAGAATACTGGAGTGGGTTGTCATTCCCTTCTCCAGGGGATCCTCCTGACCCAGGGATCGAACCTGGGTCTCCTGTCTTGCAGGCAGATTCTTTACCATCTGAACCACCACCTGCCCACAAACCCCGGTGCTCAGGGCATGGAACTCATTCCAAGGCCCCCATGCAGGGAGGAGACGCTTGCCAGGGGCTGAGCATTATTCAGCAACACTCTCTGAAACCCTTCTTGACCCTACAACACTGGAAGTGGAAGGGGAGCTGTGGTGGCAGGAGTGACTTAACCCAGATGGCTAGGTACAGAGCTGGAAGAGTAACAGGGAGGGTCTCCTCCTCTCAACCAGATGTACCAACCACTGCATTTGTCCTGTGTGCATATGAGCTGATTGGAGGGCGTGGGTCCCTGGTGATGGTCACCTCTGGGAATGTGATTTGAAGACGGGGTTCAGCGTGACACTAAATGTCTTCTGTTCCTTTGCCTTGAACCCTGGATTCTTCTGGGTGGCCGGCCAGCTCCTGGGGCTCTCTAGGCTGCCTTGCTGATGGCTGCTATTCTAGTGGCCAGAATGAGGACGTTAGCCATCTTCATCACTAAAGTAGCAGGCGCTCAGAGAGCTGGCCCTCTGCGGAGAACACTCGGTCCTAGCCGCTCTTTACTCGCCTTCGCCCAGGAGAGGGGTGTCTGTGGTTCTTGGGGAGCCTGGGCAGTGGCTAACATGGTCGGGGAGAGGGGGCAGAAGCTGCCCACAAACACTAAGTTCTCCAACCAGAGGCCTTTTCCAGAGCCTCCCTGATGTGAGGCTCGGGTTGAAGCACCAGAGCTGTAGGAAGCTGAGGCTCAGGTCCCTTGTCACCCTCACCTGCATGAAGGGAGGGCTGACGTCCGTGTGGTCAGTGCTCAGGAAGCTCGTTTCCCTCAGATCCTTCTGGAAGGGGCCTGCACAGCCCCGTCCTGAAGCATGGCTTTTTCTTTTCTGGTGATCAGGAGCTTCTGTGGTTTCTTTTCCCTCCTTCTTCATTTTGCCAGGATCACCTCTCCTGATTGGAGAGAGCCATTTGCCTTGGGGCTCTGGTCCACGTGATTATGGAGGGGTGGGGGGCTGCCTCTGAGGATCTCGGCCTCGGGGAGGGGGGCTCAGCCTGCAGAAGCCAACAATGCAGCGCATTTCCTCCTCCGTGAAAGGGCACCGAGGAAGGGAAGAGGGCCTCGGGCACTGTGCATCTGGACAGAGCCAGCTCAGAGAGAAAAGGACTCCTGGGCGAAGCCTCCACACCTCCCACTAGTCAGGGGAAGTCTTCCTGGAGCAGGTAGCAATCTCTCCCCCACCCTCAACCCAGCACATACCCGCTGAGATGTGGAAACGACAGGAGAGAGAAAGGAAGGTCCAGAATTATGGATCTGTGACTATTTTTTTGGAGAGCTGTTGGGGGTAGGGATGAGGACAGGAAGATGTACAATCAGTCTGAGATTGGTTTATTTTTATTGCTTTTTAAAATTATGTGGGTAATTGATGTTCATTGAGAAAAAGAGAAAACACAGATAAGCCAAGACAACAAAAATCATCTGTTAGCATCCTGGCAAATATCCTTTTTCTATGATTAGATACATAGAGAATATTTTCTTTCATTAATAAAAGGTTTTCTTACTGTTTTTGTGTTGTTGTTCAGTTGCTAAGTTGTGTCTGACTCTTTGTGACCCGATGCACCGCAGGCCCCAGGCTTCCCTGTCCTTCACCATCTCCCGGAGTTTTCTCAAACTCATGTCCAGTCAGTGATGCTGTCCAACCATCTGGTCCTCTGTCGCCGCCCTTTCCTCCTGCCCTCAATCTTACCCAGCATCAGGGTCTTTTTCAATAATTTTAAGACCAGCTTTCTTCCTTTTTTTTTTTAAACAGAACAATAGACTAGGGCATCTTTTCAGGTCAACAGATAAGTAGACTTCATCTCCATTGATGTTATTGGCTCCAGGGTATTATCTGGTGACCAGGAATTTCCCTGGTCTTTCTGCCGCCTTCTCCTGGGCACCTGCACTGGGCTTGGCACTGGATGTGTGTCCTTGGCATTGGGGAAGACAGGAGACCAGCAAGGAGGATGGAAGGAGGAGAGAGACGCAGTGGTCGCGGACCCAGGCCACACGAGGGCAGCAAGCCCCTCTGGAATGGGGGCCGCCTCTCTCTCACCCACCTCCCAGCCTGCTTGTGGATGGACAGCCCTGAGACCAGCTGCCACCTGGACCCAGGTGGGGAGGTGGAGCAGAGAGGGACTTCCACGGTCTTCAGGCTGAGATGGCCCCCTGCAGCCAAAGTGCTCCCTGGCAGGCAGGGTGACCAGTCAGGGCTTACTGGTCCGGAGGGGACTGGGTAAGCTCATGAGAGTCAGAGAATCCAGACATGGAGGAGATGGGGAGAGTCTTTCCACTCAGCTTCAGCAATCAGAAGCAGCAGCCCTACCCAGGCCCAGGGTCAGCCCTGGGAAACTGACCAGCTAAACCTGGTCTCTGGGACAACCCAGAAGAAGAAATGAAAGCAAAGTAAGCAGGGTAGCACAAGGGTTAAGCCCACAGACTTGGAGTTTGATGGGGACCTGGCTTCCAGTCCTGGCTCTAGCATTCAGCAGCTGTGTGACCTGGATCAAATCACTTAACCTCTCTGAGCTTCCATTTCCCCACCAATAAATTCAGAGCGGCTTCTACTTAATGGTTTTGTGAAGAAAATTGTCGGATCATATCCATAAAGCACTTGGCACACTGCCCAATGAATGTAGCTAGAGTTATCTTTTCATCATTAGCGGGTAAGTCGGCCTGCAGAGCCAGGAGACAGCTGCTTACAGAAAACAACATGGTTGCGTGTTTCCCCGTGTTCATCGCTATGGCTGGGTTTTGTGTGCAGGGCTACGTGTGGGTGTGGGTAGCTGGGATCTAGAGAAGGAAGAAAGAGTGGGGGGAGGTGCAGGGTGGGGGGTTTATAAACCTAGCTGCTTTGAAACCAGAAGAAGTCTCGAGTCACCCTCCTGGGTAAGGAAAAGGCTGGATCTGTCCATGTTGTACCTCCCCAGTGCCCTCTGGAGCCCCTCCTCCCAGAGGGGCAGGGCAAGGGGGTGCAGCTGGATAAGAAGACCTGAAGTGTGATGCCAGCACCTGGATCCCAGCAGGGCGGGGGGTTGGGGGAGGGTGGGCGGGGGGCGTGTGCTCAGCTGCAGCATCCGTGGGCCCAGGGGCGGGGTGAAGGGCAATCTCTGAGGATCACTGCCTGGCTGCCAGATGGTGCCTCTAGGGGCCGGCGGAAGGGGGTGGGTCCCTTGACCTTGAGCGGCCAGGGCCCTGTGAGTTCCTCTGGGTCCACCCTCCAGGGAAGCTGGCATCCCCGCTGGTCTCCTGGCCTGCTCAGTGGCAGCCTGGGCCCCGGACCAGCCTCCCCATCCCACGAGGCCTGCTAATGAGGAACGGCTTCTCCAAAGACAGAGGGCTGTGCGCCCGCAGGTGGACCGCTGGTGGATGCTGGAGGGTGAGTGGTGTCTGCCTGCATTCCTTTAACTCCTCCCAAGAGGTCACCACGGGGTCTCCATCACGAGCGGTCTTGAGCCTGGTGTGATTTTCTCCTACAATTTCATTTACTCCCTGGATGGCCCCCAGTGCAAGCCGCTGACAGTCCTCAGTCTTTGCAATTGATTTCCTGGAAGCAGCGGCCAGGCCAGCAGCTAGTGATGGATGCGCGCTAGAGGGCTGGGGGCGGAGGAGGCTGGCTGCGCCCTCACAGGGTGCAGGTTGGTTGCGACCCAGCTTGGCAGGGTCCCTCACATGCAGGATGCACGCACTCCTGCCTCCTTGCTCGACCTTGGGGTATCAGCGCCTACAGAAAGACTGGTGTCTGTGCACTGAGATGCATGGGCGAGGACGCTGGTTGCAGAATTGTTTGCGTGAGAAAGAACTGGACACCCCTTATCTGCTCAGGGGAGCAGGGAGCGGCTGATGCATTCTGTTCGTGGACAGGGTCTCTGGGACTGTGCGGTGGCGCCATTTACCTGAAACACCAGGCTCCCCAGAGTCGGGCCCGGCAACAGGGACCCTGAGTGAGGGGGTGAGTGGAAAGGCAGTGGTTGAATCAACTGCGTCACATCCACAAGGGCAATTATCTGCAGAAATTAGAGAAAAATAAAGCAACAGCAGATACGCGTGCTTCACATATGTGGTCATGAAAAACATGTTCAAGATATACTGTGATGGGGGAAAGTTGTGGGGCGGTATGGTCAGCTTGATCCAACTGATGTAAAAGCAAAAAACCCCAAACATCCTGGCATCATATACACATGTGTGTGTGTGTGTGTGTGTGTGTGTGTGTGTGTAAATGCCCAGAAAAAGTCTGGGATGACATACAGCCAACTGCTGATACAGGTCACTGCTTAGGGAAGCAGGGATATTGGGGAAAAAAGAACTTGTCACTATTTCTCTCTTTACTTCTGTGTTCACATTTTTTTTCTTCAATGAATACAAAATTCTTTAATGAGGTAATGAATGATACTTTCTGTTTTTTATCAACCTCACCCTCTAAGGTATTTCTCTTTTTTTAATTTATTTTTTTATTGAGGGATAATTGCTTTACAGAATTTTGCTGTTTTCTGTCAAACCTCAACATGAGTCAGCTATAGGTATACAAGAACAGCTCCCTCCTCTCCTTGGAGCGCCTCCTTGGCGCTCCTTGCCTGCCTCCCTCAAGCTCCCGTTCCCCATTGTTCTTCCTGGGACAGTGAACTCCCCCAGAACCCTGGCTGGGAGAGCTGGACCTGACCTGGGCCCACATCAAAGTCCCGTGTGGGGACCGGTCACGGCCCAACCTCCATCCTGGCCTTCCCCAGTGGCCAGCTTCTCCAGCTGACACTGCAGAGACAGCCTGCGGGGTGAAGCCCCTCCAAGGTGTGCCTGCAGCAGGGAGATGTGTGGGAAGGAGCCCAAGGGGCTGCAGCTGAAGCTTCTTTTTTTAGGGACCCCCTGCCAGGGGCTGAGGGTGGAAGGAGGGAAAGAAGGGTGTTGTCTCCCACCTCGGGCCCCACGGGGAGGCTGCTGGAGCCTTCAGCCAGCGAGGCCGGGCCTCTGGATCAAAGGAGTCAGGGCAAGACCATCCCCAGGGCCAAGCCAGGAACCCCCAGATTCCAAGCCAGCACCGCCCTGCTCACCTGCCAGGCTTGGGGCAGGGACTGCGGGCATCCAGGGCGCTGCTCTGACCGAGGGGCCCTTCCGTCCTAGATGCCTGTGTCCACTGGACCTGCAACAGGCCCAGCCTCCATGGCTCAGCGGGTGGAGGGATTTTGCCTTCCTTCTTCCTTGTTCTAGAAGGAAGAACAGGGGCAGGGCACGGGTCACACACCTCTGGTGTGCCAGAAGCCTCGCTGGGTTCTTGACACTTAGCTCATTCGCACCTCTCAGCCATGCCATCCTGCAGGTGAGGCTCACAGCTTCAGGGGTAGGGGGACTTAACTACTGGCCAACTTGGACCAGAGATGTGAGCCCGGGTCCCTCTGCCCCAAAGGGCTGCTCTCTCCCTCTACGCCCAGTGCAGCCTCACTCCTCTGCAGGCTTCAGGGAGGGTGCGCTTGTCACTGGGGAGCAGAGGAAATAGCAGTGGAAGGGCCTGTGGTAAGGACCTACGCAGGGCAAGGGGCCCAAACCAGCCTCCAGGGTCTCTTGAGGGCTCTTGCTGCTCCCTGACCAGCTCTCCAAAGGGGGCTGCCTCCAGGGAGTCCTCCTTGCGCTCCAGCCCTCCCAGGACTCCCTGGCTTGTAATGGCTTCAGTCACTGGGCTCAACGCTGCTCTGCTGGAGACGGATCGGTCCGGCCTTGCCCCTTCTTGTGGATTCGTTAATCCTTCCTCTGGTGTCCCCACTCCTGACCAGCTGGGTGGGACCCCCTTCCTCTAAACCCTCACCTCTTCTGGCCAACATCTTTTAGCCAAGATGGGGTTTTCTGTCATAGCAAATTGGCCAAGTCCGATGATCAGTGTGGCTCAGATCCCTGCTCTGCCTCCAGTGGCCAGGTGACCTTGGGAATGTCTCTGAACACCTCTGCACCTCAGTTTCTCCATCTGTAAAATGGGGATGATGGCAGCAGGACTCTTAGGGCTGTACATCAGCAACACACACGTCATCAGAATGACTCCCAGCTGGTGGCGGGCGCTCAGTACGTGTCCACAGCTGCTGCTATCTCTCTCTTCCTCCATGTGCCCCAGGCAGGATGGGTTATTCCACAGAACTGCAGCTGGGAGGAAATCAGAGTGGGCTGGATGGAAACCAGCTTGTGGGCCTGACGAAACTGACATATGGTGCTTTCCTCAGAGCTCGTGGAAGGGAAGTCCAAGTTCAGATGCCCGTTGGGGAGATGCGGAAGACAGAGAAGGGAAATGAGAATGTGTTTCAAATGTTCTAGTTTGTGGCTCCCTACCTCCCGCCGAGCCTGCGGCCTCCAATTCTCAGTCCGGTTTGCAGGTCTCCACATTAGGAGGGAAGATGGAGGTGTCTCTTCCGCAGGAATTCCTTGAGCATCTTGTGAAAAAGCCTCATGGAGAGGTGGGCCAGCCCGGGAGGGGCCAGCGGGGAACACTGGCCAGGCTGTCTTAGAGAGATGCAGAGCGCCTGGCCCTCTGATGAGCTCAAACCGCACCTCCGTCAGTCCCCTCAGGTCCTACCGTGACGGCTAACAGTAACCCCGGGGACAAAGCCAATGCCAGCATCTCCAATAGGCTGTGTTTTCTCCTGGTTTCTTTCTCCCTGCAACAGATACTTGAAGAAATGAAATGTTTCTTAATAAAAATAATACCCAGAACCCTCACAGTTCAGTTCGGTTCAGTCACTGAGTTGTGTCCAACTCTTTGCAACCCCATGGACTGCAGCATGCCAGGCCTCCCTGTCCATCGCCAACTCCGAGTTTACTCAAACTCATGTCCATTGAGTAGGTGATGCCATCCAACCATCTCATCCTCTGTCATCCCCTTCTCCTCCTGCCTTTAATATTTCCCAGCATCAGGGTCTTTTCCAATGAGTCAGCTCTTCGCATCAGGTGGCCCAAGTTTCAGCTTCATCATCAGTCCTTCCAATGAATATTCAGGACTGATTTCCTTTAGAATGGACTGGTTGGATCTCCTTGCAGTCCAAGGGAAGAGAGTTCCAAAACTCTCACAATTGGCCCTAAAAAATACCTGGGAGCTCCTTTGCTAGAGTGTTCATACTCCTCTGTCTCCCCCACGAGGCTGTCCTTGAGGATAAGACAGTCTGTCCTGCTCACCACCATGTCCCGACATACCAGGTCCAAACAAACAGTCATCGATACGCCTCTGTGGACGGAATGACGGGAGGAGGGATCTGAAAGCCTGGAAGTTCTGACAGCACGTGTGAAAGGGCCTCAGACAGTGTCCAGCACACAGCAGGGACTCCACAAATGCCACCTGACTCGGTAGTCCAGGGGCTGTTTGGTCATCACCAACTCTCATCTGTTTCTGCGCTGACCCCTTGAAAACGTCCAGCTAGGGGACTTCGCCCAGCCTCCATCCCCAACCCTACCGCCCTGAACCTGGCTTCAGCTGCTGGCAACGTCAACACCCAGCCAGCTCTCCACCCAGTGGGTCATAGCCAGCTGCTGCTGCTGCTGCGGCTGGGATTTCACTGAGATCCAGACGCTTCTGGAGAATAAGAAGTTTCCATTCTAACTTCCTTTCCCAGCGTTGAAGACGGAGGCACTTCCCCAGCAGTGGGGTCCACCGTCTCATCGGTACTTCCGGGAAGTCAAAACACTGGCGAGGTCAGGTGACTGGTCAGAAGCCATGTGACGCAGTCACTTTTGTCCTCTCGCCTCAGCCACACTGGACCCCTGGGTGACCTGCCACTATACCTGAGGGTCCCCGGGGCCAACGAACCCTCTGGCTGGGCTTCTTGATGATGGGAACTGGTGTAGGGCTGCACCCTTTAGGATGCCTGCAAGGCCCAGTGACCAAACCCTGTTTGGCTCATCTCAGACCACTTCCCCCTTGCCAGCTGCAGGCCCCCCTTCCAGCTGCACCAATGTGCCCGCTCCTGCCCACTTCCGGGCCTTTGCATTAAGCCAGTAAGTCTCACATTTGAGCGGGCCTCAGAATCTACCCCCAAGAGATCCCAGATTTCTCCGCCTCACCCTCAGAGTGTCTGATTCAGTCAGTCTGGGGTGAGGCCCAAGAATCTGCATTTCTAAGAGGTTCCCAGGCGACCTCATGCCGCCGGTCCAGGGACCACGCTTTGAGAAGCGCTGGTGCAAGCCATCCCCCTCATCTGTCACTTCTTTGGGAAAACTTCCTGGACTTTTCCAAGCGACATGAGTGTCCCCAGTTATTTGCCTTTGTGGGACCTCGCACTTCTCCTCATGGCTCTTAATCACATTTTGCATTTACTATGAATTTGTGAAAATGTTCAGTTGATGCCAGTCTCCCTCTTTAAGTGTATATCTGTTTTGTTTCCCATTGTCTCCCTGGTGCGCAGCAAAGTGTTTTGCACATAACAAGTGTTCAAAAAACAGTTGCTGTGGGAATGAATGAGTGAATGAATAAATACACGCAAAAGACTTTCAGAGGCTTGTCCAGTGACCACTGGCTCAGGCAGCTCTGGGCTCTAGCTGCACAGTGAGGGGAAACAGGGGGACAGCTTGGAGCACAGCTTCGGGGGTTCACACACAGTTGGTGTCACCAGCTGTGTGACCTTGTGTTGGTTGCTTAACCTGTCTCTGTGTTGCCTCGCTCATCTGCACAGCAGAACCAGCAAGGGTACCCAGCTCACAGGGTTGCATGAGGTAAACTGAGTAATCCATCCAGAGTGCTTACCATGTATGCCTGCCACATAGTCAGTTCAGTTCAGCCGCTCAGTCATGCCCAATTCTTTGCGACCCGACGGACTGCAGCACGCCAGGCCTCCCTGTCCATCGCCAACTCCCGGAGTTTACCCAAACTCATGTCCATTGAGTCAGTGATGCCATCCAACACTATCTAAAGCTATGTCTTATTGTTCTCAAAGTGCCTGCCAGCGAGGCCCTGCTTGCTTTTATCAGACCCCGTCCAGGGGTCAGCTGCTAGAGTTCCCTCTGGTGGACTTAGGTAAGACCTAGACCAAGGAATTAACCCAGGGGTCTGCCTTTGGCTGGACTTTTCCAGAATCTGCAACCCCCTCTTGCCGGGGCTCAGTGACAGCCGCCTGCGGTGTTTGTCTTGAGGGAGGGCGTTGGGACGTGGCTGTTGCCCCTCTGCCCATCCCCACGGGCCTGGAGCGGGCATTTCTGCTCTTCCCTCACTGCCTGCCTGGCATGGAGCTGACTCACCGCCAGGAGGGGTGGTGATTAGTATGCAGGGCAGGTACTGGGAGGAAAGCTGTCTCCACGCAACAGCTCTTGATGCATTTCTCTGATTAATGTGGCAGAAAGAACATTGCAGCTTTTTCCTGAATGGTCGCCACGTGGAGCCGGAGTCATTAGCATCACGTCTCCCGCTTGCCATGACCTGCTGACCACCCTAAGTAGATAAAAATGAAAATGGCCAAGACAGCTGGCAAGGCCCAGAAACAAACTGCCTGGTGGTTCTGCAGCCATGGGAGAGTCTTTCATGTGGAAGTTTTCCGGAACGGTCCCGCCTTCCCCATCCTCCCGCAACACCCCCCACCCCATAAAGCTGACCTTAAAATTTCTGTTTCTGTCACCGCTGGTTCCCAGCAAGGGCAGAACCCCCTTTCTGGGCCTTGGAGCCCGAGTCCGAGCATAAGCATCCCTGCCTCTCCCATAGGTGGGTGTGCCCAAGTGAAAGATGATGGGAGGAGGGGGAAGGGATGCCAGGGGGAGGGATCAGACTGGGTGAAGGACCCTGGCAGTGGCAGGAGGTACCTAGAGCATGGAGTGGGTCTCTGCTGGGCAGAGAGGACAGGTGGGGTGCAGCAAGAGAGAAGGCTGGGGATCCAGACTTTATCCTGAGGGCCACGGGGAGTCATGCCGTGTGGAGGGACGGTAACTCGTGTGGAGTAAGACAGGGTGCTCTAAAGATCCCTCCCTCTCCACTGTGATGGATACTGGGGACTCACGGAGAAGTGGGGGGAACCGACCGGAGGCCATTGCTGCCTCCAGGCGGGTGATGCTGCTGCCTTGAATTAACACCACAGGTTCCTCAGGGCGCTTCCTCTGCAGCCGCTGGGAGTTGGGGCATCTATCTGCAAACCTGGGAAGACAAGTGCTCACCATTGCTCAGGGAAACTGAGGCAGGCTGGGGTGACTTGGGAAGTGACAGCCTCCCCAGGATGGGCATGAAGGTGGGGAGAAGCTCCTTCTGTATCTTTGGTCTTTCCTTGGCTCCTTGGGGTTGGATTCCTGTGACCGAGCTGTTCTGAATAATTGGTTTGGGATTCCCCCCTCCGCCCACCTAATTTGCTGCTTTAATTCTCTGGGTCTCAGTGTCCCCATCCATGCAGGGGGAGAGGGTTGGCAATCTCAGAGAATGGTCCCTGGGCTTCCTGGGAAGGATGATGGTAAGGCAGCCCCAGGTTGCAAGCTCAGGCCAGCTCCATTCTTCTCCACCCAGTGATGCCTGTGCCACCGTTATCCCCCCCGCACCCCCAACACACACCGCTATCACTGCCTCATTTGGGTGGTGGTCTTCAAAGCCAGCCCCACCACATCCACTTGCTAGAAAACAGGCCTCTGGACTCAGCCCGGGGCCTGAAAGAAATGAGCAATGGCGCTAATCGCGGAGTCGGCAGGAGAAGCTGGGAGGAGGCTGCCTGGAGACAGAAATCATCTTGTGATGCGCCAATTACCGATCAGCTGGGACATAATTGCGGGGCTGCCATCCCGGCTGCTGGAGGTACCAGGCCTCCCTCTCGTTAATCAACGATAATCCAGAATTACGACCCTTAATGATTTGCAAAGACACTTAGGCACACACGCACACATGCTCTCGCACGGACACAAGTAATTGATAATCAACCATGTAATTTGAGGCAATAATTCTGTCCGGGCCAGATGACAGGCTCCACCCTGCCAGCGGAGGGGAGCCGGCATCACAGCCGACCCCGTGACGGCTGGCGGCTTCTCTGGGGGATGGAGGCTCTTTCCCTTCTCTAGGGTGGGTGCCGAGGGGGCCCCCAGTTATCTCCAGGCAGAAGGAAGACAGAGATTTTTGTTTGTTTCCTACTTTTATTCATCTGTATTTTCTAATTATTGCACATTAGAACTTTTGTAGCGTTTAGAAACATCCTTGCTATTATTGTTTACTATTGTTCTTTATTCAGGGCCCTAAACCAATGGTCTCTAACTTAGGGAGCATTCAAATCACCCAGGGAGATGGTTAGAGAGGTGGATTTCTAGACACTTCCCTGGTGGTCCAGTGATTAAGACTCCTGACTTCTGATGCAGGCAATGTGGGTTCAATCCCTGGCTGGGGAAGTGAGATCCCACAGGCTGCATGGTGTGGTCAAAAAGTAAAAGTTTTGGAAAATATGTGGATTCCTGCACCCTGAGCCTGGAGATCTAGACTCAAAAATCCAGTGTGAGACCTAGTAATCTGCATATTTAATCAGCATCTCAAATGATTTGGGTGTAGACTGTCCACAGACTGCACTTTAAGAAAAGTGCCAGTCACTTGGTCGTGTCCACCTCTTTGTAAGCCCATGGACTATAGCCCACCAGGTTCCTCTGTCCATGGGATTCTTTAGGAAAGAATACTGGATGGGTTGACCATTCCCTTCTCCAGGAGATCTTCCCAACCCAAGGATCAAACCCAGGTCTCCTGCATTTCAGGCAGATTCTTTACCATCTGAGCCACCAGGGAAGCCCGTTAAGAAGAAGAACCCTAAAACAATGGCTCCCAACCCTGATTGCACATTGCAATCACTTAAGGAGATTTTCGAAAATTCTGATGCCCGGGCAGCCCCAGGATCTAATAAGACTTAACTGATCAAAGTGCACACTGGGCATCAGGAATTTTTTTTAAAGGACCACAGGTGATTCCAACCATCAGCCAAGGCTGAGTCCTATGCCTCATCACTCCAGGTGGGCTCCACTGGCATCTGTCTTCCCAACCTGTTTCTGTTCTTTACCTTGGAAACCTCTACCTCAGTTGTCTCAAACTTTAACATGCATATGCATCACTTGGGATTTTGTTAACGTGCAAGTTCTGTTTTGGAAGGTTGGGGTGGGAAGGCTGCAACCCTAGACACAGTTCCAGGGGATGATGATGCTGCTGGTCCTAGAGAAGGAAGAGTCTCTTTTCCTTTGTTCAAGGCCAAAGCACATGGATTTTGGTGCCAGGAAGTCCTGTTTATAGCACTCTTCTTCCGGGGAAAGCCGGATGCTGCCTCTGCAAAGTAAATCCAACCCACTCTTGCGCAGGTGGCTGACTGCCTGCAAGTTACATGTTTGGTTCTTTTAGGGTCCTGAGAATAAGACATGCTCAGTCTAACTCAGGTGATGGGGCCCCAAGAAATAGTGGGAAATGGTACCTTTCCTGGAGGAAAGAAGATAAATTATTCCGAAGTTGGGCACAGAGTATGAAGCAGTCACTGGCCTGGGGGCCAGGTAAGACAAAACACAGGTATGTCCCACGTGGCGGGGGCCTGGTGGACGAATTCCTGGAAATGAGAGCTTCCTGGAGTTAGACCTGGGAGGAGGGCTGGCAGTGGGGAGGCTGGGGATGGTTGTTTGTCTCCCACCATGGCCACAAGCATCTCCCATTCCAGGATGGGCATTTGCCATGTCCATCTACAGGACAAATCTATTTACCCTTCTCCTGAACTTGTTATGGCCTCGTGACTTGCTTTGACCAGCAGAATTCGGTGCAAGGGAGCTATGCCATCTCCATGGCAAGCCCCTTAAAGAGCCTGGCAGCTTCTGCTTTCATTCCTTTGGAAGCCAGCTGCCATGTAAGAAACCAACCACCCTGAAGCCACCATACTGGCCACATGGGGGAGGCCACGTAGGGAAGTGCTGAAGTGCAAGGCATGTGAATAAGTCTTCTTGGTCCTTCCCTCCCAGTCTGGCTGCCAGCTGAGTGCAGAATGATCCCGGCTAGTGCCACATGGAGCAGAAGAACCAACCAGCTGAGCCCTGCCCAGATTCCTGACTCACAAAATCAGGAGAACCGGTGCACTGTTGCTTAAAGCCATGTCTTGAGTCCACTGTTATATTGCAATAGAGAATGAAAACACTTGGGTTCCTCTCTCAGTTCTGACACCCATAGGCAAGACTAGTATGCCTGTCAGACCTCAATTGCCTCACCTGCAAAATGAGAGTTAAATGAAATCATGCATCTAAAACCTGATGCCAAGGGCCTGGCGCACTGCTCTGCTCACCAGATAACTGTAATTTATGAGTATTAGTGAGGACATGTCAAGGTCCCCATACCTGTGCTCCACCCAGATTTGAGTGACAGCCATTCAAATCCTCTTGTTTCAGGCCCTCACATGAATGGCCATCATTCTCCTCTGATGGAAATGGCCTGTCACCGTGGCAGCACCCTGGCTAAGAGCAGCAGCTTCTGAGCCAGGAAAACATGGATGTCTTCTGCCAGTTTCTAGCTCTGTGACCTCAGGCAAGTTATTTAATGTCACTGTGCCTTAGTTTCTTCACTGGAAGAGGAGTCAGACTTCAGAGGAAGTCAGCCTAGCTGCTTTTCCAGGAAGCCTACTCTGATTAACTTCTCCCCACCACATGTCTCTAAAGAGCGTTTTGTGGTGTCCTATTTACAAGGTAGGTGCTAACTTCTGAACTTTCAGAAGAGAGCTGAAATTACCTATATGGGTTGGAAAAAGGGTACAGAGGACCCTTGACCATACTTCATTAAGAAAAATAGCTTTTCTTTGTTGAGCCTAAGAGTTTGTATGTGCTTTGCATGCATTGTCCTCACAACACGCATGTGAGGGAAGGACCGTTGTCACCAGGCCCCCTGTGGGGTGAGGGTCCTGACCTTAGGAGCCAGGTGGGGCCCTGTAGTGGACACTCGCTTGTTGCTGTGTCCAGCATGTTTCTGTGTATGAACGCTACTCCTTTTCCCTACATATCTTAGGGACTAATAAGAAAATATGCAGAAGAAATACTTACCGAAATCAAAACAGATGATTTCTTGTCTAACTCAGGCCATCTCCCCTGACTTCAGGGTACATCCAGGAGTGGCTGACTTCTCACTAACCTGGCTACTAGCCCCCTGGTCCCAGCCACCATCCTTTGCCTCCATCCCTTCACAGTCCCCCTGCTCTCCCGCCGTTCTCACCAGAATGATCCCGTTCCCGTGCAGGAGGGATGATGTCACCGTCACTGAAAGCTCTGCAGTGGCTCCATCTCACTCAGAGTAAACACTAGCATCCTCCCAGTGGCCCTCACAGCCCAGCACCATCTGCTCCTGACCGTGAGTCCTATCCCTGCCCCTGTTCTCTCCAGGACAGCCTCTCTGTCATCAGGCATGCTCCTGCCTCAGGGCCTTTGCATCGCCAGTTCCTCTTTTACCAAATGATTACCAGGTCCACTCTCACCTCTGTTAGATCTTTACTTAAATCTTACCTTTTTAGTAAGATCTTCCCTGACCGCTCCATTTAACATCGCCCCCCCCCCACCCCATCCTGGGGCACAAACCCCTCTTCTTCTTTGGTTTTCTCCACAGCACACATTACCCTCAAATGTCACGTTTGTTCCACTTGCTTATTTATTTTTCTCTCACTGCCCCACCCCCCCAACACTCACACACAGAGACACACAGTAGAATGTAAGCTCTGTGTGGGATTTGTGTTTGTTTACTGCTATTGCTTCAATATGTGGCAATAGCTCAATAACACCTTGTTACATGAATGAATGCAAAAGTAGGCATACACACAGAGTGTGAGATGATACCACAGACTTCCTCAAAAAGTAAACCTGGGTAGTTTTGATACAGACGTTAAAACATCCCTCTAGCACTGATTAGTTTCAACCCTGACTTTTGCTGTGTGTGTCTGTGCATGTCCACAGTAAGGGCCACTGGGAGTAGAAATTTGTTGGTTGTGGCAGTGATGGTGGATCTTAATAAAAAGTCATTGAGAACATCTCTCCCCATCCTCAACAAGCCCCCAAAGCCATACTAAGAGAGACCAGATTCACCCAGCAGTCTGGAAGAGAACAGGGATCTGGGAAGACAAAGGCCCCCAGCAAGTGACACTGAGGTGAAGCAGTCCAGTTAACTCCAGCAGAAAGATCCGCTGCGGCCTGGAACATGCAGCGTGGGGTCTTGCCATCCCAGCCTCGTGCCCACGGCCCTCCCACATCCACTCCAATGCCCTCTCATTAGAGGTTAGAGCTCAAGGGTCCAGAGTCAGGGGTCTGCCGGGGTACCTAGTCGGGGGGTGGGAGAATCTGGGGAGACTGGCATGCCCCAGGAGCACAACAGGGTCCCTTCCGAATGCACCAGAGATCCACAGGATGGGAACAAAGGATGAGGCTCCCTTGAGAAGGTATAGTTGTTGGTGGTGGCTTTTAACTCCCTCCCCCTCCACACCCCACCAAATACAGCATCCTTGAGATCCACCCTAGGGTTCCTCCTTCTGGTAGAGGGGGGAGGGGTAGAGAAGACTTATGAGCTACAGACGAGGACACTGAAGCTCAAAGGGCTTATATGGCCTGTCCAAGGTCATTCCACACGCGGCAAGTCCAAGATGCAGGAAACTTAGCTCACTGCTGTATCCGAAACAGCTTCTGACATGGTCTTGGAGGCTGGGTTGGCTCAAAAACGAATTGGCTCCCCAAAACCTAACTTACCTGTCACTCATTTTGTCTGTCACTCACTGTCAGTCATCCCTCCAAAAAACCTGGCAAATGGCCAGGTGGGCCACAGGTACTCCGTGGGTGTTGGGTTCAACCTACCAGGCAGCAGCAATCACGTTGTGCTAAGGAGGAATCCCCCTTCCCGCCCCAGGGCTCCAGAGCGGGCAGGCCTGCACCTTTGGCCCTCAGCCAGCAGGGGGCGCACACACATTGTTTCCAGTGGGCTTCACACCAACCTCCCCAGGTGCCCATCGCGGTCCTCCCTGCCTGTGCTTGTGGGTTGCACACACAGGGCACCCCCTGCCCTGCACGCCTTGAACCAGCCTGTTTCATGTCAGGAGCCTTCCAATTGTGCAGTTGTCCCCAGCAGGCAGCCCCCCAGCAATGCATAGTATCTAATATTTACTGAGTGGTTTCTAACCCAGGCACCTGGCTAGGCACTTGACAAGCTTCACCAACTTTACAAAAAAGAATGCTAAGCTTGTATTTTCACCTCACTTTAAAAACAAGAGTATTGAGGTTTGGGGCTGTTAAGTGGGTACCCTTAAGACCTCCCCTTTCTGCTCCAAGGTGGGAAGAATGTTTGGGGCGGGGGCCGGGGCGGGGCACTGGCTGAAGCCGAGGCCTCCAGAGAGAGCAGGATTGGAAAGAACCCTCCCCAGAAGAGGACAGTTCCTACCCCAGTTCTGCTCCCCAAAGCTCTGGGCGGGCCCCTTGAGCAGGCCTGCCAGCTTCGTGCCGCTCTGGTGGGGCACCCAGGGACACTTCCTCTTCGGTGTCCGTTCCAGCCACCTGGCACACACGGGGGGGTGTCCTGGGTGGTGACGCTGGCAGTGGTAGTGGGAAGGGGAGGGCCAGCCTCGTGGGAGGAGAGCAGGCATCAGGGCACATCACAGTGGACCAGCTGGCTCACTCCCGCTCTGACATTTTACATGTAAGGAAACAAACTCAGACTGGGGAGGCCACTGGCCCAAGGTCACCTAGCTTGTGATGGCAGAGCCAGGGCTGGAACCCCGGTCTTTGAATGACCAGGCTTTAGCTGACCATGCTATTTGGGGCCTGGAATTGCCTCTTTCCCACCACCCAACTGCCCACCATGTCCCTGCCATGCTCCATGTCAAACTGTGCCCCTCCTGATATAGGCCCGGCTTCCTGCCCTCCTTTTGTGAGAGCTTCTCTCCCTGTGTTGGAACCGTGGCTCTTTAACTGGCCTGTTGAACCCGCATTCTATTCTGAGTTAACTTGCCTCCTCTCTCCCCAGTGGATTTTGAGACAAGAGCCAAGGGATAGGGCAGTCCAGTGGATACGGCACTGAGCCAGGCACTCAGACACTTGAATTTGAACTTGGCTGAGTTACTGACTTGCAGTGTGCCTCAGGGGAGATCACTTCCCTGGGCCTCAGTTTCCCCTGTGGTCTCAGGTCAGGGCGTCTCAGACGCTGTCCGTGGAGTCTGCCTCTGGCCAGAGAGGACGGGGCCCTGCCCCAGATTCAACAGCAGAAACCTTGCTTTTTTTTTTTCTTAAGTATTTGGGTTTTTTTAAGGTAGAATGGAGGAAGGTTCTGAGGCTAAGAGAAGTTTGAACACTAATTTGAGGTCCTTTCTAGTCAAATCTTGCTGTCCTTTGTATCTCTCTCGCCCCTAGTCGGCTAGCTGGGGTAAGATATCTTGCATAGAATAGTCTAGATAAATATTTGCTGACCGAATTGAATGTCAGCCCTGGGAAGCAGGGCTGTGTTGAAGCTGACTGGGCAGAGGGGCCAGGCAAGAAGTAAACAGCCAGAGGGCAGCTGGAGGGAAAGGGGGCCTGGAACCAGACCTATGAAGGAAGAAGGCCTTCATAACGGGGGCTGAGGCCGCCTCGCATCTGTAGCTTCTGCCCCGCTTCCTCCTCCGGGTTGTCTCCTGGCTTGCCCCGACAACCCTCCTGCGGGGGCTACGGTGTGCTTGCACACACCCTGCCCCGTGTCCTGTCAGGGCCGCCCACGCAGCTGGGCGGACGTGAGTCTGGCAGACACTGGTGTGGCTGAATGCTCCTGGAACGAGGTTCAGAAGGGCCATGGGGCTGGCACGGAGGAGAACTCTGGCCCGGTCAGCCAGCCAAAAGTCAGGCGGGACGCCCGGCCCCAGGGCCCCCAAAGGCAGGCCTGTCGAGGGGCTGAAGTCTGCGGGGTCTCGCTGGGTACTCTGGGAGGGGTGGATGTTGTGCGCTCTCTGTCAGTGGCAGGCCACGTTCTGCATGGTGTGGGCATGTTAGTTCTGCTTCCAAATCTTGGCTCCTCCTGGAGCTACAAATTACACTCTAGCCTCCGTCCCAGAGCAGGGCTTCCATGCTTCAGGGTAATCAGGGACCACCCCGACTGCACAAGTGTGGCCGCCCACGATCAGAAAATCCTGTGTCGTGCAGGGTTTAATCTGACCAGGGTAAGAGGAAGCCTGAGCAGTACAAAGGAATGCCATTTTTACAGGCCGAGAAGCCCCATCAGGACGCTTCCTGACGTAACGGACGAGTTTCACTGTCATCGTAGCTGCCATTGCAGCCCACCCGTCTCTGCGCTGCTCTAACCTCACTGCATAACCATCGGTCATGCCTTTGGGGTCCTTCATGCGTTCACCTCGGAACATCTCAGAGGAAGCTCTTTAATAATTGCTAAGAATTAAACATGTGCAGGTACTTTATCAACTTTATTTTGTTTAGTCATCACCACTACTCTGCGAAGTTGATCTGTTAGAATCCCTTTAGCTACAAGTAACAGCAACCTTAACAATACTGGATGAAGACGGGGTCCCTCACTGAACAGTGAAGGGACTGATGATCTCAGGACAAAGTCCAGAGATGAGTGGCTCCAGGTGCTGAATGATGCCACCAGGACCCCAGTTCTTCCCACAGTTCCGTTGTCGTCCTTAGCGCGTTGGCTTAGTTCTCTAAGTAGTTGCCTTCATCATAACAAAATGGCTGCTGTGCCTCCAGCCGTCAATCCAGACATAATGGCCAACTGCATAAGGACAATTGTTTCCTTCATGTTTTAAGAGGAAGGGAATATTTCCTAAAACAACTCTCCAGACATAGCCCCAAAGATCCCTCCCTACATTTCATGGACTAGAACTGAGCCATAGATCCATCCCCCAAAGAATCGCTGGCAAGGGGAACAAGATACCAAGATTTATTTTGACTAATTAGGGTTTCCCCCTTCCCAATCCTGTGTACAAGGAAGAGGGGGTGGATTCCTGAAAAAAAAATTCAGGGCACTAAGGGAGAAAGCGACTATTGGGTGGTTATCAACAGTATCTGCCACACAGGTAATTATTGTTATCTACATTTTACAAACAGGAAAACTAAGCCTAAGAGAAATGAAGTAATGACTTAAAAGTCACAGTAAGAGGGGGACTTCCTTGGTGGGTCAGTGGTTAAGACTTGCATGCCTCACAGTGTGGCCAAAAAAGTAAAAGTGACAGGAAGAGGCCAAGTTAGGATTTGAGCCCAGAATTGTTCAACTCTAAAGCTCTTTCTACTATACGATGCACAAAGCACTATTCTATATCTCCTTGTGAGTAAGCAAGATTGTTATATGCACCTCTATTTCAAATTCTTGCTGGAACAAGGAACAGTATAAATGCTCAGACACACATCTTATTTTACTGTCAATAAAATTATCAGAATTTACATTAAGGTATGTATTTATTAGCATTTATTTAGGGCCTTCTAGGTGGCTTGGGGATAGAAGGGTAAGCTCTGGCCCTAAATTTCATGAATCCCCAGTTGGGGAGTTGCAAGAACAGATAATAATACTTTGTGAAGTATGCAGACTGTCACTGAAGAAAGAGCAGGGATATGCTGGAGACCAGTTTCACAGGAAAGGCAAAAATACTGGCTTGGGCTTTGAAACATGCATAGAAGTTTGGTCAAAGAAGATGGAGGGGAAGCATTCTCTCTAGGCAGAAAAAAGAGCCCTGCAAAGGCATAGGGCTTGAAAGTTCATGCGGCGTTCATGGAACAAAGGGGGATTTAATGTGGTCAGAAAGGAATTGAGGGGCAGGAAGAGGCAGAAAGGAGATTGGAGGCAGTTTCCCAGGGGCCTTGCGTTCTAAGCTAAGGAGTTTGCCTTGATTCTGTTAGGCGCCTGGGAGATTTTTTTAAGCAGGAAAGTAATGCGATCAGATTTGAGTGATTTTGAAGACTTGGAACCCGTAATGAACCCAAGTGAATGTGAGTGGGCAACATGAAAGAAAGGAATCAATGGTTCAGACACAGATGCATGCTTCAGACATGTGGATCCCTATGCAAGTTAAGTCACAGAGAAGGAACGAGAGCTCTCCCCACATCAGCACCGCATCCAGCTGTCCTTGGGGCCCGAAGTGCCCACACTAGGGTGTGTAGGAGCTTCCAAAGGCTCGAGAAAACCACAGAGACTGTGAATAACTGGATTCTGTGTGTGTGCTCAGTCGTGTCCGACTCTTTGCGACCCCATGGACTGTAGCCCACCAGGCTCCTCTGTCCATAAGATTATCCCTGAAAGAATACTGGAATGGGTTGCCATTTCCTTCTCCAGGAATAACTTGATTAAAGTATCCATACTGAAGGAACATACTGACTCTGAGATTACTACTAAAAGGTCATATTGTTTACTATATTTTAGGTACTCTGCTAAATACTCGATATACGTCATCTTATTTAATTCTTACAACAATCTTATAAAGAAAACAAAGTAAAAGTCTGTCTGACTATGCGACCCCATGGACTGTAGCCCGCCAGGCCCCTCTTGTCCATGGAATTCTCTGGGGAATTATACTAGAGTGGGTAGCCATTCCCTTCTCCAGGGGATCTTCCCAACCCAGGGATCAAACCCAGTCTCCTGCATTGTAGGCGGATTCTTTACCATCTGAGCCAAGGAAGCTTAGGATAAATCACATTGCCAAAATTTGATGTGTATAATTTATGAAAATAGGAGGAACCCGGAGGTTGGCACGAGTTACACAATCACATAGTGTGGACTCTGGATTCAGACTCAGCTGTGTGTGATAAGGACTCTAGAGTAAGGCAACCCTGAGTTGTAACTGCAGCCACCACTTATTATTACAGCTGTGTGACCTGGGACAGGTTGCTTGACCTCTCTGAGCTTCCTTTTCTTTATCTATACAGTGGGGATAATAACGGAAGCCCCTTCCTTAGGTGTGGATTGGAAAAGAGAATGCATTAAAAAACTCTAATACAATGCCAGACATAGAAGAGGTGCCCAATGAATGCCAGCTGTGCCAGTCATCATTGTTATTAATATCCAAAGGCTGGGCTGTTAAGCACCTTCCCAACCCACTGTGGAGCTTCCCAGTTGGAACTATGGTAAAGAAACCACCTGCCAATGCAGGAGACTGAGATGCAGGTCTGATCCCTGAGTCGGGACGATCCCCTGGAGGAGGGCGTGGCAACCCATTCCAGTATTCTTGCCTAGAGAATCGCCATGGACAGACGAGCCCAGCCGGCTACAGTCCATGGGGTCCCAAGGAGTCAGACATGACTGAAGTATCTTAGCACGCATGCACAACCCGCTGGGGGCTGGTGTGTGTGTGTGTTAGGGATGTGGGGGGCAGGGCCTTCTGAAGTCAGTCTGTTCCCTGAGCAGAAAGGAAAGAGACTCTATTACAGGAACCATGACAATGTTATTGGTAAATAATCTTCAGATTCACAGGCCAAGGAGAGCCAGAAGCTGTGTCCTTTGGTTTCCAGCACTGCAGACCCCTGCTTGCTCCTTCCTCTCTTTAGGTCTCTGGGCCCTGCCGGCCACAGAGGATTGACTGAGAAGGAAGCTGCCTTCGCACTGAAGGTTGGCTGGAGCGGCTAGCTCTGCCCTCATTCGGGGTGGCCCTCCTATGGAACTGTTCCCACTCCTTTTCTCAAGAACCAGCCTCAGTGGAGTGTCTTTCCAGGAGAGCCTAGCTCCCTTTACTTTCAAGAGCTGTGTCTACCAGTGAGGGGTCCTCATCACCCTGGGTCTCATGGACGTGCCTTCTGGTTTTGTGTGCAGATGTTTCCGATACATGCGTGCATGCAGCTGTGTTTGTGATTCTGGTCCCAAGGAAAGTTGTGCTGGCATGGGCTGGGGGTTGGCACCACCTTGGCAGCAAGAGCCCCAGGACACCTTTTTTGTCCATTACATTGCACGCCTGACTGGGCTCTCTGCCTGCTGGGTGAGTACTGAGCCCCTGCACTTTTCCAGCTAAATTTCCAAGTGTTCTTTAGGCAGAAATTACAAGTGCTGTTAACTTGAGAACGAAGTTCGGAGCCCGGCACCCAGCTGTTCTCCGCCCATCTCCTGGAGACTGGGGTGCTTCACACACAAACTGACACAGAGGCAGCTGCGGTCACGAGACTGAAAGATGAGAACTGGCGGACTGGCTAAACCATACCTTCGTCTCAGCGCTTTTTGGGTGCGCACAGACCTTTCCGGTACCGTCTGCCCTTTTGCTTGGCCGGCCTCTTGCATAAGACCTGGCTGCCCCCAGCTCAGTCTTTCTGAAAAACATGTTTAGTCCCCCCTCCAGAGAAACTCAAAACACAGACACTCGTTATGCGTTTTCCTGGAAGCATTCTATAGCTCCAGCCTGGGAAAGCTTCCAAAAGTTTTCCGAACCAAAGATAATAATAATAATAATAATAATAATAAAGAGGTGGGGGAGGAGAGAAGTTTGGGCAAACGTTCCAGTTGATTAATGTTCAAGGGAACAGACTTGGACTGTAGGGAAAGAAAAAAGGAAGGGTTTTCCAGGTCAATTTAAACATTTGTGCTGTTTGCTTTAAAGGCAATTCCAAAATCGCTGGCCTCCCCAGAGCGATTTTTTTGGAATCTACCCAGAGGGCAAAAACTTACCATCCCTTCCCCCATCTGGAAAGCTTTCACACCAGGGGCCCTACTCATTCTTGAGCTCTGGCTTCAGAGAGAAGGACTTTTCTAACCTTCCAAAATTCCTTGCCCTCCCTCACCCGGGTGACCCACAGGAGTTTATGTTTGCTCCACCCTGCAGCAGCTGCATTCCAGCTGTGGCGTCGTGAGGAAACATTTAAGAATCCTCTGGCCAGAAAGGTAGATGAGAAATGTGTCCTCATGACACCTGAACGTGGGCGGGGATCTACAAACAGAGACACCCCGAGGAACAGATTCTGGACTTTGGGTTCCCTAGGCGAAGAGCCAGCTGTCAGCTAACAGGAAAGGTTTTTAGTGGTCTTACGGATAAACGTGCTGCCTGCCCCCTTCCCCTCCCCCCCCACCCCTGCTGTGAAATGCAAGAAAAGGAAAGTCAAACAGATTTGTGAGGCAGTCAAAAAATATTTTCACTTACTCATGAGCACTCATCTTTTTAATTAAAGCACAGCCTCTTGCTCAAAACAAGCCTTTGGAACAACAGAGTAAACAGAACCTTAATTTAGGGATTTGCCAGCTGATGTTGACTACTGTGGGAAGGTTAGAGCAGCAGCTTTGAGACAGACGGTGGGGCGAATGTCTCCTAGGAACTTGCCTTGTCTTCCAAAGATGGGAGGGTTCAGGTGCAGAGAGGGGGACCTCAGAGACCAACCAGGGTCCTTTAAGTGCATCGAAGTTGGCCAGACAGGGCAAGCCTGAGCAAATGGCTTTTCTGGCAGCTGAAGCCCTCAGCAGCTGTCAGGACAAATGCCACCAAGCCATCCTGGTTTCTGGGAGTGCTCAGCCTTAACTGGGGTCTCTCCCTTCGGTCTCTTCGCCATCGTATTATCTTCCGTGACTGCACCGCAGCCCCTCAGGTAGAGGATAGCCCACCTCACTATCTGGCTGGAGAACAGCTGGCAGCAGCTGCTGAGCTCCACACTGTTTTATCCTGGCCTCTTCATTTCCTGGCTCTTGAGATTCCACCCCTTTTCCCTAGCATCCATGGTAGCCCAGCCAGACAGCAACAAATTAACTGCCATGGAAATGCTCTGAGAACTCAGTATCCAAGGTGAGGACCTCCATTAAGTCCTCCATGAATTCCTGGTGCTGAAAACGGATATGGAAATTTAGTAGGAGAGCTGGGGCCCTGTGTCCCAGGGAGGCCCCCCCCACCCCGCCCCCAGCTATTGTGAAAGCTTCCTTCTACCTACTTCTTCCTGGTTCTGCTGTCCCACTTCAGACACTGCCTTACCATCCACCACTTAACATCCCAAGGTCACCAGTGCCTTGGCCAGCACCCCACCCCCACCCCACAACCCCCTCACTTTCCATGCGTGTCCTTTTAGATGCAGTCTGGATGGTTGCCATGGAGAGCACTCCCACCCCCAGTACCTTTGGGGGCTCTGAGACCCTAGAAGGAAAGCACCAGGAAACCCCAAATCTGCTCCCTCCTGAAAACAATGACTTCCAGGGTCCGTGCCAGACACATTCACAGCACCCGAAATAGACTCATTGTCCTCTTGTGCAATATCCAGGAATTTGGTGAAACTCATCATATTTCAGGTTACCGATAATGCAAGTTTGGAAACTGAAACAGGAAGGAACACAAGCTGAAAAAGCTTTTATCCAGCCCACAGCATTTCTCTTGCCAGATGCAAGACAGTTTGGTGTTTTTCTCTTTTTTTGGTTGTTGTTGTTGTTATTGTTGTTTTTCCAGCAGTACTTTGGTGGGGTTAAAATTAGCTGGCAGCATTCTGGTCACATGCTAGACAGCAAAACAAAAGGGAGTTGTTCCCTGGCAGCCCCTGAAGCAGACCTTCCTAATCCATGGACTTCTGGGAAGCCCACTCCTTGGGTCCTGCAACAGAAGGGCCACACCACCAACTCCCCTCGGTCATTATCCTACTCTAACAGGCAGAGCTTGGGTAGGGTCTAAGCTGTTTGGGATCTCAGGGTGTGCCTCCATTTAGGAAGACACTGAGGGCCCCAAAATGGCTTTTTCGGATCTTCCCATTTGGGAGAGGAAGGTTGAAAAAAGGAAGAACTTTTGTAGGCAACAAAGAAGCAGACACCACAAGGACAGAGAGAGATGGGGGGAAGTAGGGGGAGGAGATAGTGTCTGCAATGTGAGCATGGGCACCACCTTCTGGGGGCACAGGCTGCTCTGGGCACGGGTAAAGCATGAAATCATACATCTGAGTTCCACGTAGCCAGCACTTTGGATAGATTCTTTATCTATGGACCCTGATGATAGGGGCTCATCATGGTCTGCTTTGTTCTTTCCAGCTTAAAACTGTCACCAGAAGCCCTGGATGAAAAATACAGCCTCTGATTCATACCCACAGTCAGGAAACATCCCTTGCGTTCAGTGCAGAAACATGTCGGTCAACCTGGGAAAGAAATCACCACCGCGAAGTATGCTTTTGGCTTGCCAAAGCTTAGCAGCTGTGAGAGCCAAAAATTCAGCTGCCTGGATTTTCTGGGGAAGGTGGGGGTGAGTATTGAGTGGGTGGGTGGTATGGGATGGGGGTGGGAGAGAAAGAGGGACTTTCTGAATCACCTGATTTCTGCCTCCAATTCCTATTTAATTCCAAGCCAGAACCCACCTCGAAACGTCTCAAAAGCCAAATGCTCCTAAAAATTGCATTCAACACTATCCCTTCCAGCCTCGCGCCTGCTGGCAAGGTGAAGCAGATGGCTCTTATTGATTAATTTATTTATTTGGAAGGGGCTCCTCGAAGTAAGGAAATTCCAGCGAGACAGAAAGCCTAGGCCAGAATTGCCATGACAATCTCAAGCAGACAACTAGAGACAGGCAGGTTAAAAGACACTGCAGCGAAGCCCCAGGAACCCGGGCATTTTCCATCTTTCTCCCATCCAGCCTCCATGTCAGCCATGCATTTATGAAGAACTACCTCATTTGGTTCAACCTTCTGTGGTATTCAAGGGTTTGTGTGAGCTCTGTAGAGCCTGCTTTGTCAAAGGGGCTTCACAAACCAAACAGGCCTCTGACTTGGTTCTTATGCTGAAGCCCTCATTATACAGACAGACCCAACAGAAATTCCCACTGCCTTAACGCCCAGCACAGAAAGTCCTCTTTAATAAACATACACCATTTTTCAGTGGAACAGCCTCAAGGTGTCAAAAGTACATAAAGGTCTGAAAGCTGAAACCCTAGATAAACAGTATGCTGAAATATATTTAGCAGAAAATATTGAAAGCCACAGGAAAAATATGTTCTCTTCCTGGGATGTTAACGAAGGTTTAGGTTCAGGAAACCTTCAGGAAATAGCGAGTTGGGTTGAGAAGGAATACTGCTCAATGTAAATAAATCACTAAACCTCCTTGGCCTCCACAGGCCTTGGCTGGAATGGAGTATTTCATTTTTTCCCCCCATTAAACAGGCCACCCGGAGAGTTGGCATTACAGACCTGAACTTGTACCAAATCTGAGTGTGCTATTTTGTTTCTGTACATTGAATCAGACGGTGTTTCAAATAGAAGCTTGTGCAAAATGGGGGTGGGGGGAAGCAGCCAACCAGACAGGCGCACCCTTACTCTCAGCATAAATGAAAGACCTGTTCCACCTGCGATCACCCAACGTCTTGTCTCTGACAGTGACATACCCTCTGTTTTTGTTGCCTAGGGTGATGTCATGCTCATTCTAAAGCCCAAGAGTTCTAAGGGACTGGGTTGCCTCTGCTGCAATAGGATGCCTAGAGAAGGACCCAAGATTTCCTGAAGTCTCTGGGTAAGTAGGGAGAACAAGGAAAGGAACGGGCACCCAACTCTCCCCAAGATGGATGCTCCATGATGTAAGTGGCTGGCTAAAATATCTGGCATCTTTGCCGGTTTAAGTTGCCAGCCAAATATTATTAAAAAGATAAAATAATACACGCAACTGTGCAGAAGGCAGGACTGGTGTGTTTACATCCGGGTTGTGATGACTCAAAAGACTTGGACTTGCTGAAAAGCTCTATTAAAAACACAGCTTTGTGAGCCTCCCCACCCCGCCCCGCCAGGGAGCAGAAGGAAGCAGGAGAGGGGTGGCGATTGTTTGGGTGGGAGGTGGGGGGTTTGGAGGGTATGGTGACCTGCCCAGGGTTAAGGAGGCCCTTGGGGCTGCCGGTGGCACTGAAGGCCAGGGAAGTGCTCAGAGGCTCACGAAGCTCGGCACCAGAGCGGGGAGGGTTAACCTTTTTTTCCAGAACATTGATTTCACCATCTCACCGACTCGCGGGAGGCGGGGCGGGAGCGCGGAGCGAGAGCCTGCCGCGCCGCGAGGAGGCTGCGGATCACAAGGCCATTCTGATAGCCTCCCGTCCCCATGGCAACCGCAACGGCATTTATCAGTTCCTTCTGCGCACAGGCACAGCGAAATCTGCATTGCACATGGCAGGCTTCCAGCATCCCGAATGAAAGAGCACTTTGAACGGCTGCCAGGTTTGGGAAGGAGCAGAGCTGTCAGGGCTGCTTAGAGCTGGCAGTTTATACCGGGGAGGCTCTCGCTTCCCAGAATCCTTCGGGCCTGGCGCGCTGCCAAGTGCTTAGCGGAAGCTAAAAAGTAACTCGTTCCCCTCCCCCTCCCCACGCTCCCTCCCCCCCTCCACGCCATTCACCGCAGCAGCGCTCTCAAAAATTTTCCACATGTCCTGTGTCACCCAGTGCAGCCTGTACAATGAAAACCAGAACGCCGGCTCCCCATGGCCGGTCTTTTATTAATCACTGGGGGAGGGAGGCCAGGCTGGGATCAAGACACTTTACAGTCTGGAGCACCGGGTCTCCTCTGTACCTGCCAGAACCCACTGGGTGTGAACCTGTGTGCGGTGTGCGTGCGTGCATGTGCCTTTTTTCGGCCTGAAAAATACATTAATAAAAATAAAAGCAGCTTCAGGACTGTAGACACCCTGAGTAGACTTGTAGACACCCTGAGTACGGGACCGCACCCCTCCCCCCCCCCCCCCCCCCCCCCCCGTAGGGTGGTTGGGGTGGGGGGTGCGGGTTTCGGTTGGGTGCTTCTCAGCTTTCATTTAGGTTGGGGAATTGAGGTCATGCAGGCAGCGTTGTTCAGATCCAGCCTTTCCAAGAGCCTTGGGGAAGAGGGTTGTTACTGAGAGCCGAGTCTTTTCCGGAGCTTTCCTCGAATCTCAATCTCGGGTGTCCGCGGTGAGAGCTCTGAGACCATCGATGGGAAGGAAGCTGGGAGATGATTTTCAATGGAAAGTTTACCCGATAAGTTCTGACTGTCAGGTACAGCCCAGAGCACAAGGGCTTCTACTAGCAGAAGCCGCAAATTGGCAAAGCATTCACTGTGCTGAATCTTTTTTTTTTTTAATCATAATCTACACTGAGATCAAGGGCTTGGGCTTTATTTTCCAGCACAAATAGAACGAAAATTGTCTGCTGCTTAGGCGGTTGGATAGAGTTCAGGAAAACTATGTCTGGCATTAATTCCAAAGTGGAGGTTTTGGTTCAAGCGAGGCCCATTAATTTCAGTAAACTGTTTTCACTAGTCCAGACCCTGCTGTGCAAGGACTATTTATTACCTTTTGCTAACCTGATGTCTTCAGAGTTGTAAAGCAAAGGGAAAAAAAATCCAGGGAGGAGATATCTATATCTTGAATCAAATGGTTTTGCACCTTTCCTTTGGGGGCCATGTTTAATGGGGCATTTTCTGTCCCTGATTTTTCTTAATCAGACTTTTTCTTTTAAATCCATCTTGCAATGAATTTGAGGGGGGGGAAAATCCTGATGGAGAGGATCCTGGCAAAAGCAAATATCTGTCTCCTGCCTCCTTCAGAAGGGTACCTCCCAGCCACAGGGATGTTTTGTGTGTGTGTCCCGGGCTTCCAGGCTGCAGGTCCAGTGCAAAGCCCTGACATGAGTCACCCTGACCATCCGGTCTAAAATACACCAAGACAGTCAATTTTGGCGTTTGTTCTCCCTAGGAATTTTACTAGCTGCCTTAGAAAAGCACATAAATTGCTTCCCCCTCCTCTTTTTTCCATGCCTCCTCTCTTCATTCCCACCCCTCCCCAGTCTATGTTGATGTCATTTCAAAGGCAAGGATGAAAAGGGGGGATTTGTCAGGCGGTCAGGTTTGTGAATGTGTCTTTCCAGCCCCCAACACACACACACACACACACACACACACACACACACACACACACACACCTGAGAATGTTAATCAGAATTAAAAGCTAGTCAGTACTATTAAAGCATCAAACATGAAGACTTAGAGAAGGAGAGGGCATATGAGGGGTAGAGGCAGTGGAATGGAATATACGGAATATAATTCAGTCCTCTGCGCCGACTTGTTAAAATAAAGGAGGGGAAAGGTAGCACCAATTTGGTTAGCTTGTCAAATGTCAGAATTACTGGTCTTTTCCTTTTAACTACTCTCCCCATTCGCAACCCCCGCCCCGCCCCGCCCCGCCCCAACACAGTCAAGTTTTGTGCCTTTCCCAAGTGTGATTAATCTCTGGCAAAGGCCAGAAACAGGAGTAGATTTCTTGGCTGCCCGTTCTGATAAACAGTCTGTTCTTGGGAAGAGTAGGTGAAGGTGGCGTAAGGGAGGGAGTGGGGGTGGTGATCTGCGGGCCTTGTTGTGGGGTTGGGGGCAGGGGGAGGAGGGGAGGGGAGGGGGCTTTGTAGTCCCGCCCTCCCGGCAAATGCAATTGCCCTTCCTTTGGAGCGCGTGGTTTTGGGGTGGGTCAGGTTTCCTGGCTTTCAGAATGTGCGCAGACACTGGGCCCATTCTTGCTGCCAGTTCACGGCGTCCAGGAAACGTCGGAGGGACACCGAGGGCTCGGGGAGGGGATAGAGAGCGCTCCGGAAAGGGAGGGGATGGGAGCCCGCATGCCTGAGGATTCAGACCCCAGGTCGGATGCTAAGGCGCGGCCGACCGCGGGCTTCTAACGCTGGGAGCCGCCCAGCGGGGAAACCGAGGCAGCCACCGGGAAGGCTCGGGGTGGGGAGAGGGGGCGGCGGCGGTAGGAAGTATTGTAAAGCGAAACTGGGAGAGCCAGAAGATGTTCACAGCAAAGAGAGGGGCTATTTCGCGGCGTCGGAGGCCGCTGGTATGGAAACTCCATAGGCAAGAACACTGCCTGTGGGTTTTGCAGCGGGTTCATTGTGTGGGCAACCAGGCAGCGAGCGGCGATATGAAAACGTGGGGAGGGGAAGAGTCTTGGGCTGAAAGGAAATCAGTGCCGAGAAGGCTGCGCGCGGCTGGGAAATGTCACCAAGGAGAGTGCAGTGGCACCGAATAAATGATGAATAATCGTCTACCTTTTGGGAAAGGAGTGTAGTGTAAAATTATTAACAAACGCGAGAAACCCGCGTCTTCTCAACCTGAAAAGCAAACCCTCACCTCCTGCCTCTCCTCTCCAACACACACACACACCCCACCCCACGTCTACCCTGCATCCAAGCCGCCTCGGCTAGGCTCGTTTTCCTTTGGATTTAATTACATGAAAATGGTGAACAAAAAACCTGTAATTACACCCTTAGTCCCTGCCACTCAGGCCCAGCACACTTCCTGCTTAGTTTTGTTTTTTAAAGAAGAGGTCATTGCCTCTTTTCATTTCAAATTGACCAAAACAAAAAAGTAAAAGCCCCCAATAAATCCCAACTGCCGCGAGCTTCGGCACCATCAGGAACTGGGGATGGGAAATCCTTGTTGGTCTAGGAGAGATGAGGAGACAGCCTACCCTGGCTATTGTCTCCTCCTATTTTTTAGGTCCAGGGGCAGTCACTGTTTGTCCATCAGCCCAGAAAAACAGAGATGCTGAGCTGGCCAGGGGGGTGACTGAAGAGTATGGATCAGGCCTCAATTCTTCTATTTTACCTAGAAAGATTTAGTGCTGGAAAGGAGATTCCTGACAATGGCTTGACTTTCTACACCCCTAGGTATTAAAATAGAGATACTCACTGTAAGCCCCCAAAGTTTGGAAAATAGGTAATATCGACATTTGGCAGATGAGGAAACTGGGCCTCTAGAAAATAAACAGATTGCTGTATGTCAGTCATGTGGCTGGTGGGAGTGTGTTGTACAAGCACTGTCTCTGATGACTTTGGGGCTTTTTCTTCAGGAAAACTAGGACACCTAGGAGTAAATGGAAGCTTCTAGATTCTGGACTAGAGTCAGTCTGTTTTCATTCATCATTAGATCCCTAGGGCTGAGAAAGTATTCTCTAAATAGTTGAGTAACCTAATGAATGGCAATGGAAGGGCACACGTTTAGGAGCTAGGAGATGGAAACCCACTAGGCCCTCTGGCACCCAAGTTTCAGCTTTGAAACAAAATATAAGTGATGAGAATAGCTTCACACTCATCCAGACACACCAGGCTTGAATCCTCTGGGTCTGGCCACAGAGAGAAGTTGAGGTTATCCAGATGGCGGTCCTCTAGATGCGTCAGGGTTGAGGGCTATCTTATTCCCTTGATTTCCAGCTCCTGTGGTACCTATGCCAGGCTTGATTATCAAGGTACAGGCCTCTCCTATGCTAGAAGTGCTTTGAGGAGTAGCCTGCCATAGTCATCAAGTGGCCCCCCAGACCAAGTACAGGACAGTACCTATTGGGTGGCTGCACAGAGTCCGTATTACCTGAATCTGGTGAAAGCAAAGTTGTTACTTGACATCCGGGTTTGGAAAGAGGCTACTTCCACCATAAGTGGATCTTCTCCACTTCCTTCTCTTTCATCATGCAGCCTGGGGGTCCTTCTCAGGTGTAGACATTTAAAATCTATCAATAGCTATCCTCAATAAGGGGAACTCAGTAAGTTCCTAAATACTTCAGCATGTGCTACAGCTTCAGATTTTCCTCCATCACCTCTACCTAGAGGCAGGGTATAGAATACCCAGGAAGGTCTCAGGGGATGCCTGGGAATCATGGCTACACAATTTTGCTCAAAGATGAATGGTGACTGATTTTAACTCCCCCAGAACTAGTGCTAATTTGTGCATAATCTCCCATCTACTGGCACGGTAGTGGCATTCTTCAACTGGAAATTTCTGCAGGAGAGACATTTTAACTTTCTTGCAGTTTCTTACAGACAGGTAGGGTACCCCGACCCCCACCCTCCAAAAAAGGCTGGCACCACTGGATCAGAAGAAGGAACACTGGATTTAGAGCCAGAGAACCTGGTTTTCAATAATTCTGGACTAGCTCTGGATGTGCTTTCCTGACCTACACAGGAGTGTTGAAAGTAACACCTAAGTCACAAGGCTGGTGTGGTGATTGGTGAGATAATGTCTGGGAAGGCCTTTCAGAGCTCTCAACAACTGCTGGTCATTCTATTGTTCATAATCGCTTCCATTTTATTAAGTACATTATAATATTTATCTTTCACACAGGCCAGTGAGACCAATTATACCCCTTTTACGGACTAAGAAATACAGGGTCAGGTGATCTGGTCAAGGTCACAGAGCTATTTAGGGTCAGCCAAGTCCAAGTGGAACATCATAATGTTAAGTATATACTAAATGCTAAGCGTCTCCTCTTTCTCTCTCCCGAGTTGCAGGTTGAACGGCCTAGCTAAGCAAGATGAGTCCAAATACTCGGCGATGTACCTAACCCATGCACCCCAACCTAGGACAGCGCTGATGGCTGCCCTTCTGTACCAGACTTGACCGAGGACAGTGAAGCCGCCGCGAGGGCTTCCCGCTCTGACGCCCCGCCTTCTGGCAGCCCCGGGGCAGGAAAGCGCCGGCGACGACGGGTCTCCGAAGCCCGGTGGTGGAAACCCCCGGTCTCTGGTGTGAGCCGGTGGGAACCCGCGGGCACGCTGGCTCCCTGCTCAGGCCCCGGGCGCACGCGGGGTGGGGCGGGAGGGTCTGAGCACCTGTGGTCCTGACCGCCCGCCGCCCGCCTCTCCGCCCACTTTCGCCCTCCAAGCCCCCCTTCCCGATTTACCCCACTCCTTGGGGTGTGGGTGTTTGTTTTAACCCAAACGGATGGGTGAATAGCACCCTTGTCTGGCGCTTTCCTCCTCCCCAACCTCTAGAGCTGGTCCCTGAGAGGCTCGTTCCAGGGTTCCTTGATTTGGGGGACCTGAAAAAACACGCGCTTTTGCTGAAGCCAGCGTTGGGCTCCCCCCCCCCCCCCCCCCCCCCCCCGTGCCCTGGCACGCTGGCCAGGAGAGGAAGCGGGGAGGAGGCAGGAACCAGACGCGACTCCCCCGCCCCGCGCCTTTCTTCTCTTCCCTGCTCCCCGCCCCTTCAGGAAGAAAGCAGTCAAGAGATCTGATCGCTCGTTGCGGCCGCCGTGCCAGCACCAAGCACTACGTACTCCTCTCCCTTCCACCCAGTTTTGCACGGAGCGCCCGGCTGCCCGCGCGCCTGGGGCTGGGCAGGTCCCGGCGGGCGGTGCAGCCTCCCCTCCCCCCGGGGCTCTTAGCGAATCACGTTGTTCCTGGGATTTCACGATCTAGTGGCTCTTGCGTAACCCTATGCCCTGGCCTAAATTAACTTTTTTTTTTAAATACTAGGATTAATCCTTTAGGAAAAGGCAAATACTTCCGTCACGGAACCGGCCTGGGAGTACATGTGTAAATCACCGTGCTGACTCGATTCCCTCTCTTCCAGCCCCCGGGGTTGAGGGTAGGGGTTCCTGGCCTGGGGACGGGGGGCACCCAGCCCACACGTTTGTTTTCATCTACTTCGAGGCGGCTCTAGCGGGCCGAAGAAATGGGTCCTGCTGACTGCTGGCTTGAGTGTTACCAAAAAAGGCCTTTCTCTTGCCTGAGAGCTTGGCCCGCACTTTGCAGTGGGGTGACGCGAGGTTCAGCCCGGGCCTCCTCGGCCGAGCCAGCTGGCTGCAGGATGCCAGGACAGGGTCCCCCCCTCTCCGCTGTCTCTGCCACAAACCAGCGGGGGCACGGACAGGAGGGAGACTGCAGGGAGCTTCGAGGTGCATGGATCCAGCTGCAACCTTCTCACCTCTAGAGGAGGTGTCGCCTCCGGAAAGGCCAAGTGGAGAGCTGACCTTTTGCTCCAGTTTTAAAGCTGGGTCCTCCGAGGATGCCAGCTCAGATGCCAAGCTGCGGGTGGTGTGGGGGGACCAGCCACCGTTGGAACTTTGGGAAATTGCAGGAGTTTCCCCTTGCGCCAGATTGACCCCTGACTTGGCCAGTCTCCTAGACACTCCCCACCCCCCAACCATTCTGTCCCAGCTGTGGGTCTCTCCACCTAGTGTCTTAGGTAGAAGCCCCCCTTCCCCCACCTTGCTCAATTACTTCCCATTGTGGAGGCAATATTGTCACATGCAATTCTCCAAGGGAAATTTCTCTCCAAAATACTGATACTCTTGCCTCTCACAATCCCTGACACATCCCCAAACAGGGCCATCTCAAGTGGTTAAGATGAAATTTATCACCTTCAGTAATGATGATTCTTTGAGGGGAAAGGTATCAAGAGAGCTATGCCTTTTAAATTAAAGGATTACAAGACTGTAATGGAAGTTTGTTTAAATGCATGTTTATTTCTAACTTGGTGTATCTGAGGATACCCGGCATGTATGTGTGTGTGTGTATCTTCTTTAGTAACAGCAAAGGCAGACAAGGAGATGGAGACATATGTGTGTGCATACCAAACATAGCACTATGACACAGAATCAGACTTGCTTTCTCTAGCAGCCTGGCTAGAGGGTTGGGGCTAAGTTGCTTTCTTCAGTATTTTTTGGTTTAATAATGGGACAGGCTGAATAAGTATAAAGGCATAGATTAACTAGCCAAGCTAAAGCTAAGCAGCCTGGAGCCCCAGGCTGGTGGGAATGTCACTCTATTTCCTAGCCCTGTGTTTTGACTCACTCCAGGGTAGCTGTGGTGTGGGGAGGGTTGAAGTCTGGGAGGGTGAGGCAATGCTTCCAGCAGCTCTTTACAGAGGAATCACTGCCGGGAGCCAGCGGCCTGCGAAAGTTTATTATTGTTGGGGAGTGCACAGTGAGCTCACTGTTTTGCAGAAACAGAAATCTGACTGCTTTTGAGATGAAAGAGGGGCTCCCTGGGGCTCTTCCTTTCCCCTTTCTCCCTATTCTTAAAAATTCACCTTCTTTTGCACCCTAGGACCCCAGAATGAGTGGGATATCAGGGTGCTGGGGAGGGCTGAATGGGGGAAAACAGGTTCTGAAGGTCAAGTGTCAAAATCAAAATACTTCTTGTTGCTTCAACTGAACTTTTTTTTACAATTAGTAGTACTAGTAGTGATAAAAGTAGGGATCCTTATGTTCTATGTAATTTACAAAGTATTTCTATACCTTAATCAGCAATAGTACCATCAATACTAATAATAACCAACACTTACGGCTTCCTGTATACCTGACACTGTTCCACACACTGTGTGGCGTATTCATGCTACAGTCTCTGGCAGTGTCAGGTCCACAGCTTCTATGGAAGAAGTAAATGGCACAATCTACTTGGAAGGGGATGGTGCCGGGCAGTTAGGAAGATGTATTTGCATAGCACATTACATGAGAATTGTATGTAACAAACTGGGGGTGTTCCACGCTGATGGAAATTATAAGCACTCCAAAATAACCACTGAGAACATAAACTTGTCAAAAGCAGCATTCAAAACAGATTTACAGTATTCAGATCCCAGTTCTGTCTCTCATGGATGTGTGACCTTGGACAAGTTATTTAACCTCCTTGTTTTCTGAGCTTGTAAAAACACAGTTAGTAGTAGAATCTACCTTGTAGATAATATTGAAGGTTTAATGATAAGTAAACCACCTAACAGTGTCTGACCCACAGCAAGTCAAAATGAGTTATAACAAGAAGTAAAATAACAGCTCAAACATTCCTAATTAAGTTGGGAGCTCGGATCCCATTTTACAGATGGAAAACAGAGGTTATGTTAGGCTAAGTAATAGCTCAAGGTCACACAGCCAGTAAGAGAAAATTCGAAGTGTGTCAGACTCCAAAATCTTAAATTCCATTACATGGCCACCCTTCTCCAGCCTTGCCCAGGATTACCTTAGTCTTCATAGAGAGAAAAAAAAAATTTTAAGTAGACCCGTTACTTGAAAGAATCAGTGGAAATGCCCCTTTGACCATCATATCTGTTTCGCAATAAACACTAATGATGAGACGTGATCTTGTAACCGAAAAGAAATCATGACCTTGCTCAGCCTTCTGGGGCCCTATGGAATGAAATCACAGCACAGAGGAAAGAATTTTGAAAACGGCGGCGGTGTTTTACAAAGCTCTATCGATATTATTAAATGGCTGTCCCCACCTTCTTTTTATCAAACCGGGGAAAACCACTCACCTGTTTGGTCTCTCCAGCACCTCCCCCTCCCTGCCCCCAACTGCAGCTGTGCGCAGCCAGTAGACTGTTTTCCTTAAAGGCCTCCGTGGGTGCTCGTAGCTTCTTTAGACATTTAGCCAAAATTTTTAAAGAGTGCGGCTTGGGGGGAGGGGTATCTCACCCTGAATTCATTTTAGCTCCGTCGCTGAAGCTCAGGTTCCTATACCAGGGCACAAAAACAAAAGCGAAAAGGCAGTTTCTGGAAAATTGGAGAACAGCTAGTTTTGCAGGTGCTTTGGCATCAGGGGTAGTAATGAGTGTAACATTCACACGGGGGGGGGCGTGGATGGGGGGAAAGAGGTTTGATTGCAGATGAAATATGCAAATTTTATATTATGAAATTCACAGCGAAAAAAACCTTGAGACAAGACACATTTAAATTCACTGTCCGGGGGGTGGGGTGGGTGGCGGCGGGGATGGGGTGGGGAGCGGGATCGGAAGCGACGCTCGTGGTTTTGAAAAGCGTTTTAAACTTGGGAAAGCCGGGCGGGGAAAGGAAAGGTCATCGTCTGTTTTAATTTCCAATACCCCCCTCCCCGCCCCAGCCCTGGACTTCCAGTATCAGCTCGCCGGGCCTCAGCTGTTGTACACACACACATACACACACACACGCAAGGCCGGGGGGGAGGGGAGGGCGGCGGCACGGAGGAGGGGCCAACTGGGAGGAATCTGGGCGGCCTGCCGCGCATGCGCTTTTCCGAGCAACAAGTGGGCTCCACGGAGGAAGTGTAAAGGGGAGGGGCGGCGCGGGGTGGGGGGAGAAGTGGTGCAGAGCGTGGTGGTGACGTCAGCGCTCCGCCCGGGCGGCATCCCGCGCGGCCAAGCCCGGGACAGCGCGAGCCGCAGCGCGAGCGGGAGCGCCGCGCCGCGCCTCCGGAACGTAGAGTTTTAACAATCACAACCCCACATTCCGGGCGAGCGCTAGCGGGGAAAGGGATGCGACCCGGGCCGAGGCGCCGCGCGAGCGCCCTGCAGCCAACGTGAGCGCCGCCAGCTGCGGGGGGCCCCCCGGCGCCGCCGGCCAGGCCCGGGGCGGGCGGGCGGGTGGGTGGGTGGAGGGGCTGGGGTCGGCGGCGGGAGCCTGCTGGCGTGCACGCCTTTTCTCCTCGGCTCTCGTGCGTCCTGGAAGCAGTGACCGCGGCGGCTGCACTCGCGGCCGTGCACGCCCAGCCGCCGCCAGCGGAACGGCCGGCCGACCTCTGCGGAGGGGGAGAAGCGCCTCGCGGCTGCCAGCTCCTCCCCCGGCCCTCCGGGGAAGCCGCGACTTCAGCAAGATTGGACCCGAGCGCCGGGTGGCACTGCACACCCTCTAGCCTTCGTCCCGGGGAGCCTGGAGGGGAGAGGACGCAGGTCGTAGGGGGTTCCCCCCCACCCCGCCAACCAGGGGAGAGGAAGAGACAACCCCTTGCGAGCTTCCACGCACCAGCTTATACTCCGGGGAGGGGGCCAAGAGCCAACGGCCGCCAGCACCCGGCCACCCTCGCCCCCTCCCCCGCCCCGGGCCCGGAGCTTCCAGTCTGGGTCCGCGACACCAGGAAGAAGGCGCCGGAGCTCACCTCGCGACGAGACAGCCGCAGTAGGAGGAGGTGGGGGCGAGGAGCCGGGCTGCACTCGTCTGCCGCCCGGGCGGTGGAGTCCCCGGCGGCCAGGCACTTCGCCGGCGGTGGACATTCGCGCTCGCTCCAGCCCCTGGGGCAGAACTTTCTCGCCCCCCCCCCCCCCCCCCCCGCTTCCTCCCCCCGCAGCCGGACTCCTGCCCTAGCCGGCCGGCCCTCCGGGAGGAGCAGGCACCGCGGAGACAGCTCGGCCGGGGGAGGGGGCCTCCCTTCCCCAGGGCCGGCATCATGTCGGCGGCGCAGGTGTCCTCGTCTCGGAGACAGTCTTGCTACCTGTGCGATCTGCCCCGCATGCCCTGGGCCATGATCTGGGACTTCTCGGAACCCGTATGCCGCGGTTGCGTCAACTACGAGGGCGCCGATCGCATCGAGTTTGTAATTGAGACAGCGCGCCAGCTGAAACGGGCGCACGGCTGCTTCCAGGACGGCCGCTCCCCCGGGCCGCCGCCGCCCGTTGGGGTCAAGACGGTGGCTCTGTCGGCTAAGGAGGCGGCGGCAGCAGCTGCAGCGGCTGCGGCCGCCGCGCAACAACAGCAGCAACAACAGCAGCAGCAGCAGCTCAACCACGTCGATGGTTCCAGCAAGCCTGCGGTGCTGGCGGCCCCGTCCGGCCTGGAGCGCTATGGCCTGAGCGCGGCCGCCGCGGCCGCAGTGGAACAACGCAGCCGCTTCGAGTACCCGCCACCGCCCGTGAGCCTGGGGAGCAGCAGCCACGCCGCGCGGCTGCCCAACGGCCTGGGGGGCCCCAACGGCTTCCCCAAGCCCAACCCGGAGGAGGGACCCCCGGAGCTGAACCGCCAGAGCCCCAACTCTTCTTCGGCGGCTGCATCGGTGGCGTCTCGGCGCGGGACGCACGGCGGGTTAGTGGCAGGACTGCCTAACCCAGGGGGTGGCGGAGGCCCCCAGCTCACCGTACCCCCCAACCTGCTGCCGCAGACCCTGCTTAACGGCCCGGCCAGCGCTCCGGTGCTGCCTCCGCCGCCGCCTCACGCCCTGGGCAGCCGTGGGCCCCCGACGCCTGCGCCCCCAGGAGCCCCCGGGGGCCCCGCTTGCCTCGGGGGTGCCCCCGGCGTTTCGGCCGCCTCGTCCTCTGCGGCGTCCTCGACCTCGTCGTCGGTGGCCGAGGTGGGCGTGGGTGCTGGCGGCAAGAGGCCCGGCTCGGTGTCGAGCACCGACCAGGAACGCGAGCTGAAGGAGAAGCAGCGGAACGCCGAGGCTCTGGCGGAGCTGAGCGAGAGCCTGCGCAACCGCGCGGAGGAGTGGGCCAACAAGCCCAAGATGGTCCGCGACACGCTGCTCACGCTGGCCGGCTGCACGCCCTACGAGGTGCGCTTCAAGAAGGACCACTCGCTGCTGGGCCGCGTCTTCGCCTTCGACGCCGTCTCCAAGCCCGGTATGGACTACGAGTTGAAGCTGTTCATTGAGTACCCCACGGGCTCGGGCAACGTGTACTCCAGCGCCTCCGGGGTGGCCAAGCAGATGTACCAGGACTGTATGAAGGACTTTGGCCGGGGTCTCTCCTCTGGCTTCAAGTACTTGGAGTATGAGAAGAAGCACGGCTCCGGGGACTGGCGCCTCCTTGGAGACCTGCTTCCCGAGGCCGTGCGCTTCTTTAAGGAGGGCGTGCCCGGCGCCGACATGCTGCCCCAGCCCTACCTGGACGCCAGCTGCCCCATGCTGCCCACGGCCCTGGTGAGTCTAAGCCGCGCCCCCAGCGCACCCCCGGGGACCGGGGCCCTGCCGCCCGCCACCCCCTCGGGCCGGGGCGCAGCCGCCAGCCTGCGCAAGAGGAAGGCGTCCCCCGAGCCCCCGGACTCCGCCGAGGGCGCGCTGAAGCTGGGCGAGGAGCAGCAGAGGCAGCAGTGGATGGCGAATCAGAGCGAGGCCCTCAAGCTCACCATGTCGGCCGGGGGCTTCGCGGCGCCAGGGCACGCGGCAGGGGGGCCGCCCCCGCCGCCCCCACCCCTGGGACCCCATTCCAACCGGACCACCCCGCCCGAGTCAGCCCCTCAGAACGGTCCGTCGCCCATGGCCGCCCTCATGTCGGTGGCAGACACTCTGGGCACGGCGCACTCGCCCAAGGACGGCAGTTCGGTGCACTCCACCACGGCCTCCGCGCGGCGCAACAGCAGCAGCCCGGTGTCACCGGCCTCCGTACCCGGGCAGCGCCGTCTGACGTCGCGGAACGGGGACCTGAATTTACAGGTGGCGCCCCCGCCGCCTAGCACCCACCCGGGCATGGACCAAGTGCATCCCCAAAACATTCCGGATTCCCCTATGGCCAACAGCGGGCCCCTCTGCTGTACCATTTGCCACGAACGTTTGGAGGACACGCATTTCGTCCAGTGCCCCTCCGTTCCCAGCCACAAATTCTGCTTCCCTTGCTCTAGAGAGAGTATCAAGGCCCAGGGGGCTACCGGCGAGGTGTACTGCCCCAGCGGAGAGAAATGCCCCCTAGTTGGGTCGAATGTACCTTGGGCCTTCATGCAGGGCGAAATCGCGACGATCTTAGCTGGGGATGTTAAAGTGAAAAAGGAGAGAGACCCTTGAACCAGAAGATAACCACCCCTTTTGCCCCAGACCAGCTCCTCCTGTCCAGAGGGCCCCTTCCCCAACCCCTTGACCGCCCCCCTCACCCCTTCGCGCCCAAGATGTAGAATTGTGAATATAACAAACTGCAAAAAGTTAGTCTTATGTATAGACATTATTTTCGTCGTATGTTTCTATATTTTGAAACAAAGGTATGTTAACTTCTTCATTTGAAGGATAAGCTGGTTTGTGTTAAGTATAATAATTGGTTGGGTCATTTGCATCATATTCGTTAGCATTTATTGGTGGCAGAGTGTTTGCCTAGGTACAGAAGTAATAGCCCTTAGCAACGACTGCTGCTGGTGTGTATTTTTGTAAATGTTATGCACTCACTGAAAGGAAAAAAAAAAACACAAAAGAAAGTGACTTTTTTTTTTTTTTTTTGCCAAGGCCAGTGTTGCTGCCTAAAAAAAAATGATGCTATAAAATGGTGAGAGCTTCTTTCTGAACAGCCCCAAGTGTTGGAGTCTTCACTTTATTTTGTTCAGTTTTGTTCTGGTTTTTTTTTTGTTTGTTTGTTTGTTTGTTTCTGTTTCCTTTGCAAAATGGTAAGGGGGGTGTTGGGGGTGGGTGGGTGTTTTTTGTTGCAAGTTGGTGAGGGAAAATGTTTTTTGGTTTCTACTGACCTGAATGTGTTGGATCTTCACGTGTTGTTTTGTTTTTGCTTTATTGATGCACGGATGCTTTTTGAACAGTAGAGCGAAATGCTAGACATGGAGAATCTGCTCTGTTTGTCCTTTATACATTTCTGTAGTTAACAGAACACTGTAATGTGCCTTGGAGCTTAGTAACTTGTAATAAATTCAATTGATATTAATTCTGCCCCGAGTCAGCAAGTGTGTTTTTCCAGGGCTAAGACTGCACAGCTGTACCACAGGGACAGCGCCTCACTACTTCCGACAGACAGAGAGTACAGACGCGCACCGGTGCCTTTGAAAGCCCTCAGCGGTGGCCTCTGTAGAAGGCCCAGTGCTGGCTGACCGCGCCTCCCCTTCTGTACCAGGCTATTTACATTCACCTCTGGGGCGGGACAGTTGCTGACTAAGCGATCTCTGTTTACTCTTCAGCATCTCTGCTTCCCCACCCCAGCCATGCGCACCCCAGCTGCAAATGACTGTCAGGGATGCTTTTTTGGTCCCTTGCCCTGTGACCCCGAGTATATGCTGATACCCAATGCAGCTGTGATTTAGGCAAGTGGGATGAGGGGAAGCAGAAAAAAAACTGGGGTGCTTTGCCTCCTAGATGTGGCAAAAATCACTGTTGTCGTACATTTAAAGCAAAAAGTACCATGGAGCTGGGAGCCGGCAGGAGGGCTGTGGAAGTGGGAAACATCCATTGTACTCAGGAGAGTTCTAGCAGCTTCCAGTTCCTGCACTGGAAGCAGTTTCACTTCATTCGTGACACGTTTCCTTCTCACCGCCCCACATCCCCCCCTCCCCGCCCCGCTTTTGACGATGATTTTTAAAGCAGAACACCTAGTTGGTTGCAGAGTGGGAGAGAGAAGGGGGAAAAAAACCCAAACCCTGTTCCTGGAGCAGTGGTGGCTTATGACAGCAAATAGAACCCATTCCCACTGGTTGAAATGCAGTTATTTATCTAATCAACTTTCTGGTGGCATCTGTGAGGTACAGAAGGAAGGGGATGGGACTGGAACATCCTTTAGGGACTCAGAGCCCCTTGATTGAGCCTAGATGGGAACCAAGGGAAGGCAAACAAACCTAGTTTGAACCTTGTACTTTCCTGGAGAGTTAAATGGAAGGAAAGTAGAAAATGAGATGGAGGAAGCAGAAAACCAGATCCTATCAGAAATCCACTCCTGGCCACACCCCATTCCTGGTGGAGGTAAGCTGGACCTAGACCTTTATCACCAGAGGAATAGCAGAGGCCAGAGGTATAGCAAATAAGGAAAGAGACTGGGCAATCCCCACCCCACTCAAATCAAAGGGTAGGGCAGTGGGTATGGGTACAGATGAGTTCGGGGGAAAAACAAATCACTGGTTGGCCCAGAACACCCATGTGAAGATTGGGTTGGTGTTCTGACTTGCTGTTAATAACCCTTTTGGTTTCTGTTCGTGCTTCGCCACCACCATCCTTGAAGTAGTGGAAACCATGACTCTGTGTGTGTGTGTTTGAGGGTGTGGATAAATGGCAATTGATGGATCTGCAGCAGTCTCTTAATCCTGGTACCCGGGAGGTGCCTGTCTCACCTCTTTAAGAATCTCCCCACATATAAATAGATGTGCGTGTCAGCTTCCTGCAAATGTGTCCTTGCATTTTCATCTGCTGCCAAGTGTTGTATTGGTGCTTATGAGTCATGAAACCTATTTTCATCCTCAGGGGTAATTATCTTGGGGGGTGATAATGCATAGCAGACCGTAGGAAGAGTTAATTCTAAAACCTATCCTCGCCTGGCTACCAATCACACGTTTCACTTAAAGGTCTGGGTTGGCTTTTTCTCATAAGCTCATTAATAAAAACCAAGCATGTTTTGCCTGGAAGATCCTCTGAGGTGCTCCCCACCCCCACTCCCACTGCACACACACATAAAATGGGTAAACCTCAGCAGCCTGAGAATACAGAGATAGAGTGTCACTGGTGTGGTTTAACCACCAGTGAATGAAGGCGCGGTGGGTGTAGCCATTGCCCTTGAGCTGCTCTTGGCACCTTGGGCGTGTGGATGATGGGGTCTAGGTGTGAACCCGGTGAGTACTGCCCAGTGGTTCCAGGGGGACGTTGGCCCTGTTAACCTGCCTCTGTGTGCACATCTGCTCCTGCTCACCTGCCACTGAACGCTTCATTGCTACGGTATTCCTTTCGGGAACTTGAAGGATTACAGGATCCTTGATTTAGTGCCCATAGGTAGACAAGGGGCCTGTCATTAAGAGCTGAGAACTGTAGTTTGCTCTTCCTTCTTGTGGCTGGGTGCATTATTAGCAGAAGAGGCAGAGCTGTAATAACGAAGCCTCCAGCACAGGCGGCCAGTTGGGTTTCACTAAGGAAACCTGCCTTGATGAGACCTGGGGGAAGGGAAGGAGGGAGGTGCTGAGAGGGAGAGCTGGAGTTTGGAGTGGAAGTGAATTATAATGGTGCAGTTAATTAAAGTTTACCATTGCCCAGGGCCATTTGTTAAATGGCGGCTGCCTCTTCGCCCTTCTTTTTTTTGAAACTGTGACCTTTCTCATTGCTCTGACCTATTCAGCTGCTAGTCGGGTTGCCTTAACCAGTCTTGCTTTGATCCCTCAGCTAGATTCCACCCTGACGCCATCCACAATTGTACACCCAGGAAGTGATTTCCTCTCCAGCACAAGAGGATTCTTGTGGGTTTCAGAGGTTCAGACGTAGGTCTCTGATGAGCTAGGCTTCCTTCATCTCCAGTTCACCCTGGATCTGCCCACCTCCTCCATTTCCTGCTTCTCATTGCCTTCCTGCCGCTCCACGCCGAAGTGGCTAACACTTAAAAAAAAAAAAATCCATATCGCTTTTATTTATAGGCATTGTTTGTGCAGCGAATCTGAGCTGGATGTTTCTTTGAGTGGGTACCAGGGCGGGGCAAGGAGGACTTAGTTCAACAGCTTTGACAGAATAGGCTGATGGGGGTCAATTTTTAACCTTGATCTCCACCAGTGAGGACAACTCATCCTGTCAAATAAGTCTGGCATTCACATCTAAACCCTTCAGCTCATGTAGGCATGCACACCTATGCTGTTAAACATGATTTCAGGATGCATTTTCACATGCATTCAGCCCAGGCTGTTGATGTAACGAGTACTGAAATTCACTTTTGTTTTCTCTTAATACTTTGTCAAATCACGGAAATCGGAACAGGGAATGACGCTTATGGGCATCTAGTACAACGTTTTTAAACCTTTCTGGGGTCAGAGCACCTTAGAAAAATTTGATGAAAATGATGGATCCTTCCTTCAAAACTATGTGCCCCCACACATGATCTTGCATACATTTTCTTTCCTTTTTAATACAAATTTTATGTATTTATATTTAAATGGGTAATATGTTCCTTTGGCTCAAAATTCAAAAGATGCAAAGGGGAATACAGTACAACTATAAGGTGTTCATTCTACAAGTGGCCCCTTGGCCACCTAGTTCTCTTCTGGGACGCAACCAACGTTACCTGATTTTTAAAGGGGTTCACGCACATCTAAAATCCATCCATGGACCTTGAGGTTAGAACCTAGGTCTAGTCCATCCACCTAGTAAAAATGAGGACCCCAAGGCACAGAGAGATGACGGAACCTGCCTAAAGTCACACAGTGGCAGAGCCTGGGCTAGATTCCTAGTAGGGAACAACTCCAATGGACTTTTAAATTTAAGGACATTGGGCTTAAGTAGAGCTTTCTATGAGAACAGGTGGTGATCAAATGGGCAAACTGTGAGAGAGTACCTAGTGGGGTGGGGCTCCGTATTTTTAGTAGCTCTTAGAGGACAGGGTGGAGAAGGCCATGGCACCCCACTCCAGTACTCTTGCCTGGAAAATTCTATGGACAGAGGAGCCTGGTAGGCTGCAGTCCATGGGGTCGTCAAGAGTCGGACACGACTGAAGCGACTTAGCAGCAGCAGCAGCAGAGGACAGGGAACAAGCATTTGTCCCTTGGTCTTTTTTGCAGCTATAGCTTTTGAAGAAGGGTATGTTGAGAGGAGTGTCTAGGCTTTTGACTGTAAATATCAGGTGGGTCTTGATTAGTGGAGTCCTCTCTGAACCTCTGCAGAGAAGGCAATGGCAACCCACTCCAGTACTCTTGCCTGGAAAATCCCATGGACAGAGGAGCCTGGTAGGCTGCAGTCCATGGGGTTGCTAAGAGTCAGACATGACTGAGCGACTTCACTTTCATTTTTCACTTTCCTGCATTGGAGAAGGAAATGGCAACCCACTCCAGTGTCCTTGCCTGGAGAATCCCAGGGACAGGGGAGCCTGGTGGGCTGCCGTCTATGGGGTTGCACAGAGTCGGACACGACTGAAGCGACTTAGCAGCAGCAGCTACAGCTCTGAACCTCTGAGCCATGGGCCCACACACCACATTCCCCTTTGCTGATTGGAAACTTTTGAAGGTTTAAAGATGGTCAGATAAGGAACCGTTTGAGTATGGAGATAAGAGGTAGGGAGACCTGAACTCCTGCCAGCTTTTCTTCAACTTGGAGCTTCTCTGTCCCCTCCCTGTCGCGCCTCTCTGCCTGGCCACCTAGGAAACAAGTGGCCTGCCAGGTGCTGGGTAAGTGCACACTTCAGGCCAGCCTGCGAGGAAGGTGTGAGGACCCTCATTTTATAGACATGCCATCTGAGCTCAGAGATGTTAAATAATGAAGGCCATCCTTGGTATTCCATTCAAGCCCAGGGCAGCCTAGAGCCAGAACTCCTCTGTTGCTCCATTCAGGAAGCCTCTGACTTCTGACACCACAGGACCCAGGAAACCCAGCTTCAGAGCTTGAGCCGGTCCCCCAGCCCTCTCCCCATCTCCCAGTCTCCACGGTCTCCAAGGCTCGTGAGTGAGGCTGTCCCCAGGAGAGGGCACTTTCTAGGCTCGCTGTGCTAGGGGCACACTGCAGTGCTGTCCAAGCCATATTTCCAACCAGGGATTCTGGAGCAGGGTTGTTCTTCAGGAGTCTCCCCCCAGCTGCCTCCTACCCCTAAACTTCGGTAAAAAATGATCTGCGACAGCTTACCTCCCCGGGCACCATATTGTGAGCCCACAGTTGTGGATCCGCACTGCAGACTCGAGAGAACTGCCACAAGCTCCCAACTGGCCTCCCATGGCTTCCAGTCTCCGCCCACTCCAGGGCAAGGACTCTGCAGCGGGCATTTCTTTTACATGCCTTTAATATGTCATCTCCTTGCATAGAAACCTCCCTTGGCTCTCCGTTGCCTGCAGAATAAAGTCCAGTTTCTTTAGCACAGCAAGCAAAGCCCTCCACCATTCTTCCATCCCAAGAGTAGAGTATCTTAATTTTTCAAAAGGTATTCCAAATACATGGCAAAAAGAAAAAAAAATCCAACAGCATGAACAGGCACTCAGTGAAAAGTCCATCAGCCTCCTTCCCTTCCAGGCTTTCAGTTCCCCTCCGACGAGGGAAGCACTGTTGACAGTTATCTTGTGTGTATTTTCAACAGTATTAGACGCACAAAGAAGCTCAGATTTATAATATATATCTCTTGGGTGTAGATCTTAGGATAAGCCAAAGACAGAAAGGAAGGTCCAGGGCAAGGAAGTGGACTTGGGTCCGTGCCCCGGTCTGAGTCTGGGGGCAGGGGCGTGTCCTTTCCTCCACAGTCAGGGATTAGCTATTAGGTTGTTTTTTGGCTCCTGGGCAAGTGTCTGTGTGTGTGTCTGTGTATGTGTGCGTGTGCATGCCCTTGGCCCAACCGGTACACTTAAACCTACGTCACTATGGTGCCAGCCTTGGGGTCCCTATGCCAGCCTCACTGTGGCTTGCGGGGGTCTCTGGAAGGAATGTGGGTGTGGAGGAGGGGGCAGTGGCCATGAAGACCAAGTATCCCCTGCAGTGCCCAGCACTCTCCTCTACAGTCGCTTTCCTCTCCCTCTACCATGCCCCAGGGCAACTCGGTGTAGCTGGCAGAGCGGCTTCCCTAGTGACAGACTGACAAACGGTGGCTAAATAAAACAGCGAGGGAGAAACAGTATTGAGTGCAACCTCTGGACCCACAGAGGGCTGGGCTTTGTTGTCTGCTATTTCCTTTAGTACGGAGGCTTTGAGACTGCTTGTTGCAATTATTCTCCTTCGACAGGAAAATACCCACGGTAGGTACTATTATCCTCCCATTTTACAGACACAGTAACCAGGTCACAGAGCAGCGAGTAACCTCCGCCGGCCTGCCCTCACTGCCCCTCTCACTTCTGAAGGTTGTTCACACGCTCCCCAGGCCCCCGGCCCCCACACCTCCCTCTCTACCAGGGCACACCCTTCCAGGGAGGCCTGGGTTTTCCCTGCAAGGAGGAGCCAGCTTGTGAAATCCGGAACCATGGGCAGTGGTTCAGAAACCACAGCTCCAGGCAGGAGGTCCGGACTGCCTTGAGAACAGGTCTGGGGCGCTGAGGGTGCTGGGGGCCCATGCTGGCAGCCAGCACCCAGGGAGAGGCAGCTCTGGAATGCCGAGCCATGTGAACACAGAGGAATTAGCTCTGCGCCCCTGGGTCTCAGCCCAGACAGTCACGTGACCCCCTCCTACAAATCTGCAACCCGCAACCTCCCCCCGTCACCCAGCCCCAGCCACCACCACCGTTTGCCTAGAGTGTAGGCAACTGATTCTTAACTTGGGAAGTTGCCAACATGCCCCTTCCAGTGGGGCGAGGGGACCCAGGGACTAGCGGGGGTGGTGGGGGAGAATGCTGGAATTAGGATCATTTTAGGGGGAGGAGGAGGAGGAGAGACTGCCTGGCTGGGAGCTTCCCAGGGACCAGGGGCCCCAGAGCTGGAGCTGCCTTAGGTTCCCCCCCTTAGCCGGGAGGCTAAAATACCTGGCCAAGCCATCTACCGGGAGGTGGCTCCTCAGACTGCAGGCTGCTTCCAGCCCCAAAAGGCCTCCATGTTTCCTCGGTGACTGAGTAACACAGCCAGAGCTGGGGAAAGGCAGGGTGCCTTAATCCACTCCTACCTGTGCTTGGGGGGCCCCCTCCCCCACAGGGGCAGAAGGGGTCAGCAGGTGGTGGGGGGGTGGGGAGGGCCTCTGAGAGCCTGTGTCGCTTTTTCCTAATCCTGCAATGGTCCAGGTCAAGCCCTTCTCCCTGGGAACCAGCTGAGTCAGAGCCTGCAGACACTCCTTATCCCTTCATCTCCTGTCCCACCTGCCAGTGGCTTCTTCCCAGGGCCCTCTCTCCTCCCCATGCAGGCACAGTGCCTGGAGCAGGGTTCCTGTACCCTCCCCCCTCTCCACCCCCTCCCCTGCCCTGGGCAGGCGGCTGAGGCCGACTGAGGACAACGGCCAGGCCATTGCTTCCATTCGCCTCACCTTCCTTGCACCTCCTGCTTCTCCTTCAACACTTACCAAAAGTCCCTGCTTCCCTGAAAACTTATGTTCACCCAACAGGCCCCATCCATTGACATTTGGGTTAAAAACCTGGCTCTGCTGTTAACTTTGGGTACATCCTTTGATCTCTGGGTCTCAGTGTCCTCCTGGCGGATGGGACACTTCTCACCGGGCTGCTGGGAGAATTAATACAGTGTGTGTAAGTTTGTTGCGACACCGAGCCAGTCGGCGGTTGTCATTACCCTTAGTTGTGCTCCGCTTGGGCCCCACCCATCAATGACAACACTTACCACCACCACCCCCCTGCATACACACTCTCAGCGCAGGGAGCGGATGGCTAAGTGTTATGACCACAGGGCCCCAGGAGCACGGATCTGGATCACTGGGAAAGATGATCCCCCCTTCCATAAAGTGGGGCCTGTGAAGGAAGAAGAGAAGGGGGAGGAAGAGGTTGGGGGCAGGAGAGTAAGTTTCCGCCACAGAAGGATGAAGAGTTAGCTTGGTTTGGCTGGAATGTGGGAAGAAGTGAGGCAGAACCAGCAGGCAAGACCTCCTGAGCAAAGCTGAGGGGCTTGAGATTAAGCCTGCAGGGCACTAAAGGATGTGTGAGCAGAGGGACACTGTCTGATGTGCCATTTGGAAAGATCTTTCTGGCAGCAGCATGAGGACTAGACTATCTGGAAGGAGAAGCAAGCATGAGAAGCCAGCTAGGAGGCGTCTGCAGTGATCCAGGCAAGAGGTGATGAAGCCAATTCAGGAGGGGCTGTGTGGGGGAGGGACTTGGGGAGGGGTTAGGGGTGTTCTGAGAGCTGTTAGGAGGAGAGCTGGCAGGTGCGTGAGGGCAAGGCAGAGGAAGGAAGAAGGCAAGCTCATCCTCAGCTCAGGTGCCCAGGAAATGCCGCCGGTGTAGGGGAAGCAGTCTGGTCAATTTGGGACACTGGCCTGAGGTGCCATGGGGCCAGCTCGGGGCGATGACAGGTGAACCTGTGGCCCTCCGCTCTGCAGACAGGTCTGGGCAGGAACTGAAAGGTGCCATCTGCCTTGTGGGTGGTCGTCAGAGGTGTGAGTTTAGGTGAGGTCCCTGAGCAGAAAAATGAGAAGACAGCGGAATGCCGGGAGCACTCACCTTGCAGGGTTGGAGAGGTGGGCCTGGGAGGAGAAGGGCAGCAGGAGGAAAGGGAGGACAATCACAGGAGGTCGAGTCCTGCCTGCCAAAGCAGATGCCGTGGGATGGGGCCCCAGGCGCTGGGCCGAGATGGAGGAAAGTGAAAGAAGAAAGTGAAGTCGCTCAGTCGCGTCTGACTCTTTGCAACTCCATGGACTGTAGCCTAGCAGGCTCCTCTGTCCATGGAATTTTCCAGGCAAGAATACTGGAACGGGTTGCCATTTCCTTCTCCAGGGGTTCCCCACCCAGGGATCGAACCCAGGTCTGCATTGCAGGCAGATGTTTTACCATCTGAGCCACCAGGGAAGTCCCAAGATGGAGGAAGGTAGGGCCCAAATGGTGTCTGTTGAACTTGGCAGCACGGAGGTCCCTGGAGACCCTGGCCAGAGAGGTTTGTGACGAGCTGGGACACAGTGTATTGGGGGGAAGGCAGAAGGCACAGCTGGTCCCAGGGTCCTCGCTCTGGAGGGAAGGAGCGAACCTGGCAGCCAGGGGGCAGGGGACAGGAGTCTCTCTGATGCAAGTTGAGAGAGATGTAAGCATGTTTACAGGGAAAGGGTCAGAAGGAAAGGTTGAATATACAAGAAGGGGGATGGGTATGAATGAGTGACAGGCTGGAAGAGGGGAGAAGACAGCAGAAGAGGCTGTAGAGGCTACTGGAAAGTCGGATTAATAGTAACTTAAGTGCTTACTGTGCACCGGGCACCATAACGGGCCCTTTCCCAGGTCAGACAGGGCACCTTGTAGGCAGGTATAATAGTAGCTTGTACTGGAGTCAGAGCCCCCCTTGGAACCAGACCCCAGTCTGTTTGCTCTACTGAGTCACCATGGGACCTCCTGAACATTCCTCCTGAGACAGACTGGGACCCGGGACCCTTTGCTGCAGAGCTGCAATACCTGCCCCTGGACACACCTCTCCTTGAGCAACAAAATGCGAAGAAGCTAATATGAGATTAAAAATAACTGCATGCATGCGCAGTTGGGGCAGATTCTGGACTCAAAAGATATAAAGAGACCATAAAGCCAAACTGCCACTTTTGAAGAGCTTGGAGCAAAAGCAGGGAGTCAGGAGCAAAAGTAGGCTACTAGGCATGCCCCCTGCACACAGCAACCTAAGGGGTGGGCAACCCACCTAAGCCACCCCTCTGGCTCACCCCCTGGACAACCCCTACCCTCATTGCATATAAGGAACCAACTTGTCCCCCTCGGGGACTGAGCCAGCAAGGGAACCTGTTGTTTGTTCTCGCTCCCCCTGCTGTAGCAGGGGCAACCAATAAAGCCTTGCCTGAACTTGTCTGGCCTCTAGTCAATTTCTGTTGATTGGGGAAGACCACGAAACCCTGGCTGGCAACACTCTCAGAGCCTTCATCTCTTCCCAGGCCAAAGGGGTGTGTGATGCCCACCTGCCAAACTATGGGGAGGATGAGGTCCCGTGTGTGAGTGGACATGCCCAGAGCAATGTCAGGCACCCAGGTGATGCTTGTTATACAGAAGCTACCTCCACCACTTCTACAAATGTTGGAACAGGGGCCAGGCACTGTTCTAGAATGAAACTGTTAACCCCTGGAGCCTCAGGGAAGGGCCTAGATGGTTAACTGTTCGGCAGATGAGGAAAGAGGGTGTCTCCAGCAAGGATTAGGAACTAAATGAAGGAGGAGGTGCTAGGATGCATTAGTCAGAAGAAGAAAGTAGAGCCTTTGCTCTGTAACCGGGGCTCTCAGATAGCCGCACCCCAGCTAAGACGGCACGCCATGGGCCGAGTTCTCCAGAGCCCTAGTTACACGTGGATGTGACTTGGAAGATGAGGGTGTAGGGTCCTGAACACCCGAGGACCGCCCACTGGGACAACCAGGCCGGTGGGCAGTTTACTTCCCAAGGTCTGTCCTCTTGGGGCCCTTGAAATCCCACTTGGGATTTCCCGGTAAAGGGAGAGTTTATTCTAGGGAGAGTGTGGGTTCTGGGCAGGACAGGTTTCATAAGCATGGACCTGGGCAGTCACACTGGGCACCATGTTTGAAAGGGATAGTTTAATGCTTTTGCTGTCTTGAAATTCTTCGTAATTTTGAACAAGGAACCCTGCATTTTCTTTTCGGCTTGAGCCCTGCAAGTTACATAGCCTGTCACATTTCTAAGGTCAAGGGTGATTGAATGTCCCCTAGTCCATAACGGATGTGGCAGGGCCCACGCTGGCCCCTGGCCCTGGACATGATGGGCTCAGAGAAGGACGAGGGAGGCAGTGTGGGGCTCTGTCCTTCCAGAGGCCCAGAGCAGGAGTGAGTCCTGTGGTATTGAGTGCAGCAGGCTGGACAAGAGTCAGACAACAGGGCTTGTGTCCTCACTAGGCAGCTGTGTGCTCTTTGGCAGGCTCTGGACTTCTCTGAGCCTGTTTTCCCATCCGCAGACTGGGTTCAGAGTGACCACATGACAGGCACTCTGAGGGTTAAATGAGGAAACGGGCAGAGAGTGCCTGGTACGTAGTAGGTGCACAGCGGGTATTTGCTGGTGGGTGCCTCTTGGGCCCAGAAGGCTGTTGCTTTGTGAATACTATGCTCCTACTCTAGGAGACAATGGGAGAGAAGGCACCAAGTCCCTGCCCTACCCTGGAGGAGAAATAGGGGGCTGAGTGCCATCCTGGGAACTGTCTTCCAGGAAATGGGCAGCCAGGTCCCCCTCCAGAGGGGCCACCGTCCTTGGGCACTTGACTGCCAAAGTGAGCAGTTGTTCAGTCACTGAGCTGAGCCTGACTCTTTGTGACCCATGGACTGTAGCCCGCCAGGCTCCTCTGTCCATGGAATCCTCCAGGCAAGAATAATACTAGAATGGGTTGCTGTTTCCTTCTCCAGGGGATCTTCCCGGACCAGGGATTGAACCCGCATCTCTTGCACTGGCAGGCAGATTCTTTACCACTGAGCCATCAGGGAATCCAGGAGAACAAATGCAAGGCCCGGCCCAGGGGTGGCAATTCCAGACTCGCCCTGGGGCCCTGAGCATTCCTACCCCTCACTCACATAACCGTCTCACATCTTAGTTTCCCCAGATCCCCTCCTGCTAGAGCTGTTCTCCCCGTGACAGTGCAGGGCCCTTCTCTCTGGAAGGCCTCCCCCTCCAGGGGATAGAGCTGTGGGCTGAGATCTCCTGCTCCTCCTCCTCAACACCCTCTTGTTCCCTCCCCCACCCCCTTTCTGATCCTTGACTTACTCTGAGCTGGATTAAGACTTCCAGCCTCCCTCAGAGCTGAGAGGTTAGGGTGCAGCCCCCCACCGCACCCACTCAGAAACAAATTCAAAATAAAAACCACCCTAAACCTGAAAATCAGTGTGACAAAGTCTAACCAAGCTCTGATTTTTTTTCCGGGACAACTACTGCCTTGCTATTTTTGAAATACTAAGAATTAGCTTAAAAAAAAAAAGCCAAACCAAACACTTTGTTGATGCCCTTTTGCTGCCAGTGCCCTAAGCACACGCTTAATCTGCCTGTTAGGTAACTTGGCCTCGCCTGCCCCCGCCCCTGTGCCAGAGCGGCACAGAGGCCTGGCCTGCGATACGGGGCATTGGGCCACTCTGCCCGGAGCCTTCCCCCAGGGAGAGGGAAGCCCTGGGCCAATCAGCCCCTCCTGAAGAGGTGATGTCAGGAAAGCCCAGAAGTTTCCACTTCACCCCTGCCACGGGCGCACCCTGTCCTCCCGACCAGAGCAGCCAGGGCCAGCCCTGGGCCCCCTTCCAGTCCTCCAGCTGGCCAGGGACGGTCGGGCTGCATTAGTGGCCAGGCCTGCCTCCCTGCACTCCACACCTGTGGGCAGGTCTCCCTGTCCTAGCGCCTCCCCTTCCTGCTGTGGGAGAGGGAACTTCTGCAGACAGGCTTTTCCAGATCCTGCTTATAAACCCCGGTTAAAAATAATCTCTGCCTGTCTGAGCAGGAGAGGGTAGGGAGGTGAGGTGGTGGGAGACGGAGAAGGCAGGCAGAAGGCCGCAGACCAGCAGGAAGACCAAGCCTCCTTAGCTGATATCCAGCCTCCTAGAAAATTCCAAGTGGGAGGACCTTTCAGAGCACTTCATTTTGCAGAGATAATACAGGCCCAGAAAGGGGGCAGGTCTTTTCCATAATTGTCAGGGGAACAGAGCCCTCTGGGCCTGGCCCTAGCTCCTCCCTTTGCTCTGAGTGAGGCGTGAGGCACTTCCCGATGGCTCAGCAAGTCTAGAATACGCCTGCAATGCAGGAGAAGCCGGCTCTATCCCCGGGTTGGGAAGATCTCCTTGAGGAGGAAATGGCAGCCCACTCCAGTATTCTTGCCCGGAAAACCCCATGGACAGAGGAGTCCCTGGGGTGGCAAAGAATCGGACCCACTGAGCACGTATGCACGAGGCATGAGGACTGCCCCCCGCCTCCGGGGCACCCCTCCCCTGAACACCCCCTGATAAAGCCAGAAAGCGCCCCCACCCACATCCCCAGCATGCCCACTGCTGCCCACTCTCCTGCTCAGCTCTTTTCCTCCCCTGCCTTCAGCACCTATCCAGCTTGTTCCCCTTTTACCTCCTCAAGGAAAGGGACATTTATTACTGTGTCTGGCGTGGTGCATATGAAGCCATGTATCCCTCTTGATAATAAACCAAAGCTGGAGGTCAGATGTTTTCTGGAGGACATTTTACATTCCAGGGAAGAGAAGGAAAGGGTTGGTGAATTCTGAGCAGTTCACGCGTGCAAGGCATTTCCCTTACGTGTGACTTCCAAGCAAGGCTTAGGGCAGAGCTGCAAAGGATAATCCATCTGAGAGGTGAGCCCTGGAGCCAGAGAGCTTTAAGGCACTGGCTTAAGTTCACAGAGGAGCAGTGCTCATTGAAACCTGTCTCCCACCCACTCCTTTGCCTCCACAGCACTGCAGCCTCCCAGCCCAGCTCTAAGGATGTGGTCTGTTGCAGCAAGCACTCTCTGGGCATGATGTGACTACAGTCTCACAGCACCCACCAGAAAGCTACTGCTGCCACCTCTTTTTACAGTGGAGGAAACGGAGACACCGTGAAGTTAAGGGATGGCGATCCCCCAGTAGACAGAGGAGCTAGAATTTGAGGCTAGGGACACTTGGCTTCTTGCAGGCCCGTGCTCTTAATCAGACACAATCTGAGCCCTTCCCGATACTTTCAGCCCCTCATCACCTTGGCCTGGGAGGTGTGGGTTTCAGGCTGGCCTCCTGGAATCTCCTCCTGGCTGTGGGTTCTCATTCTGCAGCCATTCTGGTTAAAGGCTCAGGGAAGGAAGGGGCTGAGAGTGGAGTTTGAGATTTGTGTCTCGCCCCTTTTTTTTAGAGTTTTAGTTTTGTACCTGCTGCTCTGGGGGTGAAGTTTGTTTGTCTCCTTCTTCAGGAGGGGCTTCCCTCCAGAAACGTCCATGAAATACACAAATGTGGATTCTTGGAAAGAGTTCCTTCAGGCTCTGGGATTACACCGAGGGGCAAGCGTTTCTTCTGTACCAGTGTTCTCACTCTGAGCCTTGAATTTCTTTTCTGTTAAGTAGAGAGAATAGTGCCTGCTTCGAAGAAGGCTAAAGCGGGTCAAATGAGATGATAGATTATTGTAAACAGTGAAGTCATTTATGGTCAGTTTTGACGCATTGATCCTCTTACCTTCTTCCTAAAAGAAGAAGTCAGTTTGAGGGGTAGTGAAAGTGGCTGGGGGAGTGACAAGCTGGGCAGACAGGCTGTTGATAAAGTGAATTTTGTCCCAGAGTCCTGAGACCTCTGAGCTACAGGGGAGAGGCTGCAGATGGTTCAAGATTTGCTTTGCCTGTGCCCTATCCCCCGGGGCCCTGGTGGATCAAGAAGCTGGCTTTGCCTGGGCTGCCTTAGGAAGCTGCATTTTCTTACAAGGCCCAGCCTGGAACGCACCCTTCGCCCTTCCAGAGCACAGGGCCTCCGTGCTCACTGTCAGACAACGGCAGTGACATTCTCCCAGCAGATTCCACCCCAGGGTCCCCCAGAGGGGCAGGGCTTCTGGCCTGTCTGGAAGGTTGACAAGTTGCAATTGACAGGAGTTCTTGTTCCCAATCTGCCCAGGTGGCTGCGGGGAGTTTGGAGGCTGGGGGAAGACATGAGGAACCCTCACCTAAATGGAGCCAGGCGACCACGGCACCAGGAAGAGAGAGCCGCTGCAGGTGAATGTGGTCTCACTGGCTTATGTAACCATTCCCCCTGGCCCCCACGGAACATACATAAACAATAACTTGGAATAGGTATCAATCTGGTTGAGGCAGGTCATCAAAACCTGGAACTGTCTCTGCCAAACAGGAACATCCTGCCCTCTCAGCTGAGCAGACGCCTGGCTTATGGGGGGAAGAATGAGTGATGTAATCAGGCTCTTGAAGCCAGGAAGCATGGATTGTCCTTGCTGTGTTGGGTCATCTGCTCAATTATCACTTATTCAGCATTTAAAATGTGGTCATAGTCTATGGCCATACCACCCTGAATGCGTCTGATCTCATCTGATCTCAGAAGCTAGGCAGGGTCAGGCCTGGTTAGTACTTGGATGGGAGAATGTGGTCATAAATAAGCAAAAGTCCATGTTGATAGGCTTACAATGTCTCGGGGAAGAGTTCCAGAAACATACAATTTGGTAATAGAGGGGCAACCACTTTAGCTTGGGCAGTTTGGCTTGGGTTTTGATGAGCAGATAGGAGTTCACCGAGCAGGGAAGGGAAAAATCCCGAGTCTTACTTGTCCACTGGTTTAAGATGAAAACACAGCCTTGTGCAGAATACACGAGTGCTGGGAGGTACACCGAGGTGGCAGGAAAGTGTGACTCAGGAATGAGGTTGTTCTGGGTCTGATGGTAGATCTTCCGGATACAGCAATTTTGGCTTCGGCCCCACTGGTCAGGCCTCCAGCCCTTCTCTGGGCTCTGCTGAAAGAAAACTTGGCCCAAAGCAAATTTCTCTCTCTGAGTGGGCCAACCAGTGCCTTGATAATTAGCAGCACAGAGGTCAAGGGAGGACTTTTATTGGTGCCCTGGAGAATAAAAATACACAGATGGGAGGCCTTCCCCATCTCCCTACCCGCTGCCCTCTTCCCCACCTGCCCTGGCCGCAGCCACCAGGCAACTTCATCTCTCTTAACCTGTTCTTGCTTGGTCTTGAAATAGCTTGGCTGAATCCTTGGTGTGCCCTTTTCTAGGCCTCTCACTTGACTAATGATGGCCATTTCCAGTTATTCCTTAGGTCCTGGCATTGCACACACAGCCTGACTAGCCTGCAGTCCCATAAGGACTCACAGGTAAGTCCTCTTGAATGGCAAAAGCCCACAATCCCAAACCAGCTACAAAAACTGACCACAGGCAGTCACTCCCCCGGCATCCACGCTCGCCATTTTCAGGACCAGGTGGATCAACTGCAGGGCAGAGCTCGTGGAGTAGGCACACCTGAGCTGTTTGTGAACATGGGCCCCTCATCACTTAAACATCAGGGAGTGCAAACCATGCATGGCCTCGGTCTCAGCTAAATTAATTTGTATCTGCCTTTAGACGAGTCACAAATGTGTCTGATTATCATGTAGTGTCTCTTTTCAAGTTAGAGTTTCCCCATGTGGCAAGTAAGAATGGTGCTTCGTCACCTATTTTATCGAAGCAAAAATCAAGACATTAAAGACGGATTTGCTCACAGTTCTTTTATTTAGCAGACACCTATGGAGCACCTACTCTCAGCCATTGTCTCCGCAAACACAGAGCCTTCAGGAGGAAGCAATACAAAGGGCCTGTCTTCAGGAAGCTTGCATTCTGGTGTGGCAGACCAACAACAAATAAATACTTCAAAATGTGTCAGTACATGTCATATACTATTTAGGTGGATAAGGTAGGGAAGGGGAGAGTGGTTGACAGGATGGGGAGAGTGTTGTTTTATACAGTTGGTTCTGGAAGGTGACGTCAGAGAAGAGATGTGATATATACACAAGGCTAGGGTGTTCCATGCTGTGGGTCAACGTCAGAACCACACTTGCACTGCCCTCGTTCTTTTATCTCTCTGCTGGCTCCCTTCAGTGAGGCAGGGACTCTTTGATAAAAAGGGATGACAAGTACTCATCTTTGGGTCTTCGGTTCTGAATGTGACCCAAGGGCTGTTTGCATGTTTCCACCTCCCCCTCCCAGAAGGGCTCGTGAAATACTCCAGGCTCAGTCCAGGAACAGTGCCTGGAATAGAGAATGTTTCTGAACGACTGCGCTGCAGATAGAATGCATGATTAGAAGCCCGCAGTGGGTGGGCCGAGGTATGGGCCTGGGGGACAGAAGCACAGGCTAGGAGGGAGGCAGGAGTGATCTCTAATTTCACTTCCTGGCAGTTGATCCAGTGGTTTCATGTTGGTCTTCTACAGAAAACCAAGGGCAAACATCTGGGGATGACAGAGGATGAGATGGTTGGATGGCCTCACCAACTCAATGGACATGAGTTTGCGTAAACTCCGAGAGTTGGTGATGGACAGGGAGACCTGGTGTGTTGTAGTCCATGGGGTCGCAAAAAGTTGGACATGGCTGAGCTACTGAACTGAATAGTGCTAGTTACTATTTACTAATAGTGTAGTATTTACTAGTAGTGTGCTAGTTACTGTTCTAAGCACTTTATACACATTAATGCATTTACTCCTCATAAAAGCCCTGTGGGATGGATGCTGTTTTATAGGTCAAGGTTCTAAAGCACAGAGAGGTTAAGTGATTTGGCTAAGGTCACACAGCTAATAATTGGTAGAGCCAGAATGTAGACCCAATGTTCTTATTCTTTTTTTTTTCCCCAGTGTTCTTATTCTTACCCCATTGTTTCACACCCCATACCCTTACCTCAGAGACTGGTTTTCTAGATCTTTAACTGAAACATTTGTGCTCTCAGTCTCTGGGATGAGCTAGAAGGTTTTTGAGACTCAGCTTCCACGAAGGTAATAGTTAAGCAAAGGTTTCAGAAAAAAAAAAAAATTAAGTATTTAATTACCAGTAATTTAAGACATTTTTATACTGTAATGATGACAGATATAAAACCCAAAGCCAAGTGAATATTTAAGATAAAAAAGGAGAGAGCTTTCCAGGAAATGCCTGGATGGGGAGTTGATGGGGAGCTGCAGGGTTTCTGTCCCCAGACTCTTCTCTCAGCTCCTAGCCGGGGTGAACTGCTCTTGTCTGTGCCTCTCTACCCTCCATCCTGGCACAAGACGTACACAACTGCATACACACACACACACACACACGTACACAGGGTATCCCCAACCACTGTGACTGTCTGGGTAGAAGGGATCGCGGGCCATGGCAGGCAGAGTTGCCGTGTCCCTTTCTGATTCTCCTTCTGTGGGCCCAGGCAGCTGAGCCAAGAGGACCGTCAGGGAGGCGGTGGGGCCTTGGTTCTCTGTGGGAGCTTGCACAAGGCTCAGACTTTCTGACCTGTGCCCGAGGGGCGGTGTGAGGATGATCTTCCCGTAACACCACCGAGAGTGCCACCCAGGAGGGAGCAGGCGGGAATCTCCCAGTCCTCTGCACCTGAGCTGGAGTCCAGTTCACAGGGCCCAGGCCTTGATGTTCCCTCCTTCAGGCTGAGAGGCGTGTTCCCTGGCCCACATTCTCGGCTTGTCTGTGTGTGTCAAAGCCATGGGCTGCAGAAAGGGTCCCTCTGGGGAGAGACAGGGCCCACGGGAGTTTTAAAAGGCCAAGCACCATGGATGAAAGCGGCCACTTCCGCCCACGATTGATGACAAGGAGCCGAGGTGCCTCACAGAGGACAGGCCCAGGAATTAATGTGCCAGCGTCTTCATTGATAAAGCAAAAATAAAAGCAAACACGCCCGCCAAGGGGGTGAGTCATGCAGTGAGACAGCAGTGGTGGAAGGAAAAGGCCAAGGATGTGTGAGTGTCTAGGGGTGGGAGGAGGGGGAGGAAGGGCTTGGGCAGGGAGAGCTGAGAGGGAGAGAGAAGGAACAGGATCGTCGGTGAGGAAATGCATGAGTGAGAGAGAAAGAAACGGGAGCGGGTGTGTGCGAGAGGGGTGAGGAGAGATGTGCTGTGACTGACAGGAGGTAGGCAGGCAGGGGTGGGGGGCGATGGGCCCCCCACATGCCACCTTCGGCCACAGTGGCTTCTGGAAAGCCCTGCCGTTTGGAGTGAGTGAGGGACATGTGGGGAGAGGTGAGATTTCATTACCTTTCCCTTTGTGTGATATTTTCGTGTTAGAAATCTAAGACTGGAGCTATAAATAATCCAGTCACAGCTGCAGCATCCTGGAGATTTATGGTGCATGCCAATGCCAGCCAGCTTTGGGCTGAAGGGGGTGGGGTGGTGGCTTTACTGAAGCCAAGATGAAAGGCTGGTTCTCCAGCGCTCAGCAGCCCTCCTCACCCGGTCCTGCCCCCCGACCTAGTCAAGCCCTCCCTCCTGACCCACCGGAGACCCTTGGGCAGAGAGGAGCTCATGAAGGCTTAGCCCTGCTTGTCTGTCCTGGGCAGCCTGGAGCCAGGCAGGAGCCCTGAATGGGCAGCTTGGGAAGGCTGGGGAGACAGGGGAGGGCGGGGGAACAGGGTGGGCAGAGGTGGGTGCCCTGCCCTGGGCTTCCACTGTGTCGGCTACCTCAGACAAGGGGCAGGCTGGTGGTCCCCAGTGGGGTCGACAGGTGGCCCAGACACAGATGGGCTTGGGCCTGGTGGGGTCCGACGGTTCCCAATACTTGTTCTCCTCTACGAACTGGGGCCTTTTTCTCTGCGTCTCAGCAAAGACTGCCCAGCTGTGCTCATGCAGGACTCCGTGGGGACTGGGGAGTCTCTATGTCCTGGGACGGGGTGGGGGTTTCCTATTGACCTGAACTTGGGGGCTGCTGGGTGGAATGGTGACACCAGTGGGCAGAGGCAGCCAGTGTGTCTTGGGCCGCGAGAGGGCAGGGCAGGTCTCCCCGGACCAGCTCCGGGGCCCTGCCTCCAGCCCAGCCGTGAGGGCAGATGGAGGAGGTGAGGGGAGACGTTTGGGAGGCCAGCCATGGGCTCGTCCTCCAGGCCCCTGGGGCTGGAGGAAGAGGAGGAAGGTAGGGGTCTCAGGGAGGGAGGAGCTGACTCAAGGAACCCCCGCGACAGGCCAGTGCCTCCCTGCAGCTTCCCACCAGAGCGCTTAACCCGCTGTATCCACCACAAGCCCTAGGGGAAGCTTTCTGAGGGCAGGAACACGCACGTGGGCTCTGACGGCAGCCCGGTGACAGCAGGGGCCCTGGCGCGGGACATCAGTCCTGCTGACCGGTCAGACTCAGTGATGGTGTGTGCACAGGCCCTGTGGACCAGAGCCCCGGGAGTGGGTGTGTGCAGAGGGAGAGACCAGAGCCCCCTGGGTCTCCAGACCCCTCTTGGTCCCTCTGGCCAGTCCTCAGGCTGCCGTGTCCAGCCTTCCTGCTGGCTCTGTGGTCCAGTTACCTCAGGCACCAACCTGTCACTTTGGCGGTTTCCGCTTTGCTTTTCTTCTAATTCCCCGAGCAAATATTGAACATCCAGAGAGACACCCCAATCCTGGGTGGGGCTGGGGGTGGTCACACAGCTGGCTACTTCTTAAGGGCAGTTCGGTCAAGATAAACTCACCTCAGCTTCAGGCTTCTGGAAGAGGGAGGCTCCTGAGGGGTGAGTGGGCAGGGAAGCAGCTTTCCCTTCAAGGATGAGGCTTCCTCCTGGGAGGAGGTGTTTGCCACAGGACCGTTGATTTCAGGGCAGCCACACGGGGTTGTGACAGGGTCTTGGCTTGGGGCCAGGGCAGTCTGTCCTTTAGCCTCCAAAAGCAAACCACGTCTGGGAATGGGATACACACAGGAGGATTCACTTTCCTGGGGTGTCCTGGAGGCAACTCAGCAGAAAACACAGATGACCTCAGAGCAAGCTTGCCTAACATTACAAATGGCAGAGCCATGATGTTCAAAAGGGGAACTGGGAGCCTCTGAGGGCCTCTCTGATGTGTGACTTAGATGCCGCCTCCTCTGGTCATTCCTGGTGCTCCTGTCAAAGGACCACTCACCACTACATGCATCATCACTCTGTCCTCTCAGGGTTCTTACTGCGAGCCCCTGAAATGGACTCTGACACTTCTAAGCACAGGAAAGATTTGTTGGAAGGATCTAGGGATGCTCGCAACATCAGCAGGAAGGCTCGAAAAGAAGGGGGAGGAGCAGGATCTAGGTGATGCTAGGTAGTGAGCAGAGACATTGCTTTACCAACAAAGGTCCGTCTAGTCAAAGCTATGGTTTTTCCAGTGGTCATGTATGGATGTGAGAGTTGGACCGTAAAGAAAGCTGAGCGCCGAAGAATTGATGCTTTTGAACTATGGTGTTGGAGAAGACTCTTGGGAGTCCCTTGGACTGCAAGGAGATCCAACCAGTCGATCCTAAAGGAAATCAGTCCTGAATATTCATTGGAAGGACTGATGCTGAAGCTGAAGCTCCAGTACTTTGGCCACCTGATTAGAAGAACTGACTCATTGGAAAAGACCCTGATGCTGGGAAAGATCGAAGGCGGGAGGAGAAGGGGACGACAGAGGATGAGATGGTTGGATGGCATCACTGACTACATGAGTTTGAGTAGGCTCCAGCAGTTGGTGACGGATAAGGAGGCCTGGCATGCTGCAGTCCATGGAGTCACAAAGAGTCGGACATGACTGAGCGACTGAACTGAACTGAGGTAGTGAACATTGTTGCCAAGGCCACACTGCAGGGCAGTTTGCTTAGCATGCCTTCGCTGGCACCACCCTTCTGCCATTCATGGTGTGATGATGGCTAATTTTATATGCCAACCTCCCTGGGTTACGGGATGCCCTGATATTTGGTCAGACATAATTCTGGGTGTTTCTGGATTAGATTAGCACTTGAATCTCTAGACTGAATAAAGCAGGTTGTCCTTCCTAATGTGGGTGGTCTTCACCCAATCAGGTGAGGGCCCAAATAGAACAAAAAGGTGGAGGAAGGAAGAATGGTCTCTCTCTGCCTGACCGCTTGAGCAGAGACCTCGATCTTCTCCTGACCTTGGAATGGGACTTAAACTCTCAGCTCATAAACACCTCTCAGGAAGGGAATTCCCGTCCTCGGCCCCTAAATAGGAAAGGAACATTCTGGAAGGCTTTGTCAGTTTGCTCATCTAGAGCTCCATCCTCCTATCCTTCCCCGCTGACTTTGAAACCCAGGAGGCTGACCCACGTGGGCCACATCAGCTGAAGTCTCATGCCTTCTGGCTTCTGGTTGGGTCTGTCCAATGGGAGGTCCCATTGGAGGAGTCTAGAGGGTGCGAGGAGAGAGCTTGGGGGCATTTGTTCCCCTTGCCACTTTCCTTTGGAGGTATGGCTCTCTCCAGCTTCCAATCATCTCCCTCCGGTCCATCAGAGTCTTTACCATTCTTTTTCGTTTGCTGTGGCACTGCCTACCCTTGGCAAACAGTCCCTTATTGAAAGACTCCCCTGTTGCCCTGTTTGCTGGTAACACCTCTTTCCAGCTGGAACCTCAAATAATACAGGAAGTTGGGAGACTGGGAGGCAATAGAGCCCCAACAAATGCTCACAATATGGTGGTACCGATGCCCGGGGGGGCAGGCAGCCTGGTAAGGTGGCAAGAGCATGGACTTGGAAGACAGACCTCCTGGAGTCTGAATTTTCACCCCAGATCTCACTACCTGTGTGAACTTGGTCAAGTTCCTCAGCCAGGCTGACCCTCCTTTGTTCTTTACCTGGGAAATAAAAGTTAATCTGTATCTCCTGGGTTTGTCATGAGAACTGAATGAGAGATTTATTAAAGCACTTGTCACACAGGGGACCGGTGATGGCCTAAGGGGTCCACCTTGTGTGCCTGCTCCAACGGACCAGTCATGGCTCCTTGAAGCCCTGTGTGGAAAAGAATTCTGACTCCCCATCCTGGCCTGGAGGTGATGGGCACACTCATGATTGACTGGTGATGGGGGTCATGGTGTGGACTAGAAAGTGGCAGTAGAATGTGCTTACATCTCCATAGTAGACACTCACTGAAGTATGGCTATCAGTTTTCCTATTTCTCTGCTCCTTGGGAGAAGACGTAGGATTCTGCTGGCCTCAGAAAGGCCAGGATCCTGCTGGACCAGTGGCTGTTTCCACCAGCACTGCTTAGGTCCCAAAGTCACTGAGCCTGCTGTCCTGGCTCAGCACAGACTTCTTTGGCAGCAAGGATGCTCCAGCCAGCCCTATCTTTTAATCAGCAGACTGCATCAGCCCTGTCGGGATTGTTTAAGGTCTTCTTCCTCCCGGGACTTTCTTGCTCTTTTCATCCTCAAATGCCAACCTTACCCTCCCTGCCAACAGATCACACACACACACACACACACCCTGCCATGTTCACCACCACGTCCTCATAGTAAGTTACAGGGAATTATTGATATTAACTCAAATTTTTCCACTCCATATCACCCCACTATCCACATCTCCCATTGTCGCCTGCCCCAACTCAGGGGGCCTGACGTTATTCCAGCAACACATATCAGAGTTGGATGAAGGTAGAAGAAGTAGAAATCACAGCCACAGGCATCCTATGGGGCGAGCTGAAGGAGCCTCAGTGATTACCACGTGGCCCCTGGAGTAACTAAAGGAAGAAGGGAATAAGAAATCCTTTGCACACAGAATGTTCTTTCTAGTTTCACTGGCACGTGGAAGGAACCTTTGCTTATTCACTTATTCAAGACATATTTACGGAGCACCTCTATGGGCTGGGTACAGACAGCTGTCTGCCCTGAAAGGGAGACAGCCAAGTAGAAGCCGGTGGGTGCTGAGCAGCTCAGCAGGAGTGCTGAGATGGAGATGAGCACGGTGGGGTGGGGGCGGGGGGATGGGCTCTGATTAGAGCCACACCGTGGGACAGAGACGACTTTCCTGAGAAGGTGGCTCTCCTGAGCCCAGTCTGGAGGGAAAAGGAAGCTGCTCCAGGTGGCAGTGGGGGCGGCATGTGCTAGGATCTGAATGGGTGTGAGTTTGAGGAGCGGCTGGCAGGTCACTGGGGCTGCGGCTTAGAGCCAGAAGGGAAGGTGTTCTGGGAGGAGCCGATGGCAGGGTGGGGTGGCGGGGTAGGGGGGTCCTCCAGGGCCTCTCTGAGGAGTCCAGATTATCCCAGAGTAGCCCCTAGTCCTGCTATGTCCCCACCTTCCAGCCTGTCCTCTGCCCTTCACTGGGCTTAGCAAGCGAGGCCTCAAAGGAAACCTCCATTTTCCTCCTCCTGGGAACTGTAGGCCTTCTCAGGTGTTTGGGGGCTGACCCCATGCCCTGAGAGTCCTTACTCGCAGGACTGATGGATGAGGGGGTGGATGGGCAGGAGGGTGGCTGAGAGAGGAGGAGCTACACAGCTGGAGACCAAGGTAACCTGATAAATGAAGGCTTTAGTGCAGTCTCCCTAGTAACTGGCTGACCCAACCATCAGGAGCAATTTAGGGGAAAGCAGACATGTGTTTGGTCATTTTCCTTCTCCAATGACTAAGTGGGTTCACAGGTCCCTCCTCCTCTCATAAAAACCCTAACACCTTTCCCCAGGCACCTCCCCTGCCCAGACCTGCTTCTCTTTGGAAAATGGGGCTGGTGTGTCTGTGTAGCTGTGTAGAAATGTGTGTAGCTCTGTGTAGGTATGTGCATGAAAGTATCTCATATATGCATGAGGAAGTATAAATGGGAGTGTGTGAGCTTGCAAGTGCATGCAAATATCTCTGCTGGTGCCATGTATGGGGGAGCACTTGTGCATGAGACTCGTCAGCCTCTGTGCACGTGGGGAAACATGAACGCACATATATGCACATGTGTCCAGAAGAGTCTGGGGGGTCTTTATGAGTGCGGGGGTCCTTGAAGCATGTGAGTGCTCGCAGTGAGTGTGCATGGGATTCTATGCAATTGGCCAGCATGATTGTCTTTGAAGGGCAGAAGTTGCTGAGCTGGGATACATCCATTAACCAAAGCAATAAAATGCCCAACTGGTCTCCTTGTTTCCCTTCTTGTAATCCGTTCTCCACCCTGCAGCCAGTGTGAGCTTTTAAAATTGCAAGTCAGATCACGTCATTGCTAGGCTGAAAGCCCTCTGAGGGCTACTGGAATAAATCCAAACTTCTGATTATAGCCTGGCGGATACGTCCCCCATCCCAGTCTGATCTTTGTGGCCTCATCTCCTGCCACTCCGCAGGCAGGCACCTGCTGCCTCAGTCACACAGGCAAGAGCCTTTGTTCTTGTCCTTCCCTCCTCTGGCTCCCTTGGCTGCTGGGCACTCTCCTGGCTCTAGATTTCAGCCTGACATTATCCATGGGGCCTTCTCTGACCACCTCCCTCCAGGCCCCCTCTGTGCTATCACTCCAACTTCTTTTCTCTCTAGCGCTAAGTCAGCTGGGTCTGAAAGAGGTGCTGAGACAGAGTGAGGTGTGCACAGGGTTTTGTGGGGAGCAGCCCCTAGAAAGGAGTAGAGAGGACCCTAGAATGCGCAGGGCAGGGAAGGGCCAGCTGACCACAATATAGACCTGATAAGGTCTCTGCCAGCCTCCTAAGTGCCTGGAGCAAAGACCGTCCACGAGAGGAGTCCTGAACTGGGTGGAAATGGCTAAACCTGACACCATACCTGGCCTCAGTCAAGGGCTGGAACCATCAACACAGAAGCTAAGGTTGAAGAGAATGAGAAGGCAAACCACAGATGAGAAGAATATTAATACTTGCAAAAGACAGATCTCAGGAAGAACTGGTATCCAAAATACACAAAGAACTCTTAAAACTCAGTAAGTTGATTTAAAAAAAAAAAATAGGCCAAAGACCTAAACAGACACCTCCCTAAAGAAAATAAACAGTTGGCAAATAAGCATATGAAGAGATACTTCACATTACATTGCAAATTAAAACAACAATGAGATTTTACTATATACCTATTAGAATGGCCAAAATCCAGAACAATGACAACACCAAATGCTGGTGAGGATGTAGAGCAACAGGAACTCTCATTCATTGCTGGTGGGAATCTAAATGGTACAGCCACTTTGGAAGACGGTTTAATGGGTTTGTTTGTTTTTTTTAACAAAACTAAATATACAAAAAACAAAACCAAAATCTGAACATACTCTTTCCTCATGATTCAGCCACTACACTCCTTAGCATTTACCTAAAGGAACTGAAACTTGTGTCTACAGAAAAACCTGCACACAGATGCTCGTAGCAGCTTTACTCACACCTGCCAAAACTTGGGAGCAAGCAAGATGTCTTTCAATAGGTGAATGGATAAATAAACTGCGGTACATTCAGACAATGGGCTATCGGTCAGCAATAAAAAGAAATGAGCTTTCAAGCCATGAAAAGACACGGAGCAATCTTCAATGCATATTACTAAGTGAAAGAAGTCAGTCTTCAAAGGTTACATAGTGATTTTAACTATATGACATTCTGGAAAAGGCAAAACTATGGAGATGGTAAAAAAGATCAGTGATTTCCAGGAGTTAGGTGGGAGGGAGAGAGGATTTTCAAGGCAGTGAAACTCCTCTGTGTGACAATGTCGTGGTGCATATTGTCCAAATCCATAGGACGTACAACACTAAGAGGGAACCCAAGTGTGAACTATGTACTTTGGGTGATAATAATGTGTCAGTGTAGGTTCATCGATTACAGCAAATGTACCGTTCTGGTGGGGATGTTGATGATAGAAAGGAGGCTGTGTGTGAGGGGGCACAGGAGTATGTAAGAACTCTGTGCAATTTTGCTGTTAACTTAAAAATGCTCTTTTAAAAAGTCTATTAAAAAAGAAAGAAAGGGGACTTCCCTGGTGGTCCAGTGGGTGAGGCTCCATGCTCCCAATGCAGGGGGATTCTCCCAGCGTTTGATTCTTGGTCAGGGAACTAGATCCTACATGCTGCAACTAAGACCCAGTGCAGTCAAATAAATAAATAAAAATAAATTTTAAAAAAAGAAAGGAAGAAAGAAAGAAAGTCCTCAGACTTTTCCCCTGGACACCCTTCTCCTCTCTTCCCACCCTTACCCTTTCCTTCTGCTGTGCAAGCATTTTCTGACTTCTTCACAGGAGGACACATTTGCTAGGCATATCTGTCTGTCTGTCCTTCTCTTTTATGTTTGCCCTAAGTCTTTGTTAAAGATTTTCCAGGGGGTTCCCCTGTGGCTCAGTGATAAAGAATCCACCTCCCAGTGCAGGAGACACGGGTTCCATCCCTGGTCTGGGAAGATCCCACATGCCATTGAGCAACCAAGCCCATGCTTCACAACTGTTGAGCCTGCATGCTAGAGCCCAGGAGCTGCAACTACTGAAGCCCGTGTGCCCTATCACCCGTGCTCTGCAGCAAGAGAAGCCACTGCAATGAGAAGCCCGCACACCACAATTAGAGAGCAGCCCCTGCTCACCACAACCAGAGAAAAGCCCGCACAGCAATGAAGACCCAGCACGGCCAATAAACTAATACATAAATAAATAAAATAGAGATTTTCCAGCTCAGGGGCCAGCCTGACCTGGAGCTTTTTCATCTTTGCCCTTCCTTTGCCAATCTTGCAAGCCCTCATTTCAGCTTCCTCCCAGTCCATGAAACTTCTAGAATCTCACCAACAAAGGACAGCTATGATCTGCTCTAGAAGCCCTGTCCTGGTATAAATATGTCCCCCAACACTCAGCTAAGGAAAAGGAAATTCAAGAGCAGAGAGAGAAGAAAATCTTGGATGCCTCATTAGCAGCACCTCCTGAGAAGCTTTATCTTGCCTCCTTTGATGTCAGAGTGAAGCAAGAGGAAAGACCTTCCTTCCCTGTCTCCAGGGACAGAACTTGAGGGGCGTCCACAGACTGGGCGCCATTTCCATTTCCCAGGCCACATTAAAACTTCTGGAGACATCAAGCTGCAAGAAGGTTAGGCCTTCTCTGTCTCCCTGAGCAGCACACCATAAATCAGTAGTGAGCACAAATGAGTGTGATGAAGTCCTTCAACGTTTTGAATTTTCCCATCACGACTATGGTGAAGTTCTGTGTGTTTTGAAATATGTAAAATTCTTAAATGCTTTTCTTCTTTGCCAGGTCCCTAAGGGTGGGTTTGGTCTTGCCTGTATCTGTAATCAGCCCAGCTGAATTTCCTGTCCCCCACCAGGCCTGCCCTGTGCTGAAGCTGCAGAGGGTGGCTCCGGGCTGACCTTGAGGATGTCAGGGGTCAGTACAGGAGAACAGGCCTGGTGTGGGGTGGGGGTGGGGGGTGGTCATATAGTCAAGCTCAGGGCTGATGAGGAACGAAATAATTAGGGATCAGGAAGGGCAGGGTCTTGGATGAGCCTCGGGACGGGTCTTTCTCCTTGGCTAGGGTAGCTCAGCTTAGAAAATCAAACTTGAATCAAATTAACAGATAGATGCTGAGGTTCATTGCAGACAAAAATCTAGGCTAGAGTGTGAGGCTGGCTGGAAGTGGGATCTAATTATGCCTGGAGGTAGCAGCCTCAGGCTCCTCTGACCTGGGGGCGGATCAGATGGTGGGATGGAATGGTCACGTGCCCACTGTGAGGCTGTCTGTCAGCTCAGGTCCATTCCCTCTGGTAAGTGTTGGAGGATCCTTCCTTCCTTACAGATGGGCAAATGGAAGCCAAGGTCACACACGTCCAGTGAGGGAAGACTCTGGCCTTCTAGCTGAGTCAGTGTGGAGATTTGGCCTCACAGTGATCCTCGGGGTCCAGATTTGGGGTCCCTCATGGGTAACTCTTACCATCACTTGGCTCCTTCTGAGGGTGGAGGGAAAGGGGAACAGTCTACAGGCCTTTCTGTCATAACTGCATAGTTAGTCCTACTATGGGCTACTGAAGTGAAGTGAAAGTCACTCAGTCATGTCCAACTCTTTGCAACCTCATGGAGTATCCAGTCCTTGGAATTCTCCAGGCCAGAATACTGGAGTGGGTAGCCTTTCCCTTCTCCAGGGGACTATGGGCTAGGCACCCAGGTAAATGCTTCAAATATATGGTCTCATCCACACAGCCCCATTTTGCAAAATGGGCCTCATTTTGCAGACACACTCAGAAGGGAAAGGGACTTGCCCAGGGTGACACAGAAAGCAAGTGGTGGGGCCTTCTGGCCCATGAGTAAGTGTGCAGAACCCATCTGGCTTCCAGCTAAAACCCAGGTCATAGCACCTAGCGCAGTGACTGGTGTGTTGTAGGCAAGAAATAAGTATCTGGTAAAAGAATGAATACATGAATGATTGTGCAACTCCTTCTGGTCCCAAGTCTGTGTTCTTTCCTGGGTTTCCACCTAGTCTGGGGATCTGGAAGCTGCCGGCAAAAGCCCTGGGTCTTCCTGGTGGGAGAGGTGCCCAGGGTGGGCTGATCAGAGTACCCTGGGGGAGGGGCTGCAGCAGCCCTGGTGTCACCCTGGCCCTGCACAGCCGCTCCTGCTGACCACGTGCGGTCCCCGAGGACCCCGGAAGGAAGGGGTTCACCACAAAATAAACACACAGGCTGTACATCCAGTGATTCAGAAGATCCTGCTGTGCCTGCCTCCCTCTCCCCTCAAACCTTCCTGTTGCCATGACAACTGACCTCACCAAACTGAAGCTCGCTGAGGCATCCCAATTAACCCTTTTCTGACACAGCAGGGCCCTCCGTCACACCAGGTCGCCTGTCTACGTGGCCTGAATGCCACTAAAGGATGAGAGGTGGCACTGTGAGCGGAAGTGGAGATTTTAGAGGCCCGAGGGCCTGAGTTGATTTTTGGGGGCCAACTGTGTGAACCTGAACAGTCCGGGACCCCCATGGGGTTGCTGTAAGGGTTCGATGAGGAACTCACGGTAATACCCAGTGGGATCCTTGGCTCAGTTAAGGCGACTCACAGGAGGAGCCGCTCTGTGCACAGATCCAGCCTGCTCCTGTTACTGCAGGGCCCCAGGGCACGTCAGTGGGAGGGCACACGCCATCACAGACACACAGAGCAGTGATTCATCTGGAAAAAAAGGAAGCCCACAGCCACTCAAACTGTATGAAGCCTGGAGGTTGCCCTGGGAGATCCCCATCAAATAGCCCATTCATTCCACCTTGAACTCAAACCTCTCAAGGTCCCCCTGGGCTCTGGGACTCCCAGAAAGGGACGGGTCTATGCGCTCAGAGAGCAGGGCTGAGTGGGATGAGGGGAGAAGGTAGGGCAGGGCCTGGAATTCTGGATGTCCACTTGGCAGAAGTGAGTATGGGGCCACCTGCTGTCAACTCCAATAGAGCCAACGGGACCCTAAGGGAAGTGACAGCAGAAAGCCCAACGAGCAAGGCCGTATTAATGGCCACTGTTTACTAAGGGTCAGCCAGGGGCTAGAGTGATCAATGCAAATGAGGCCACATACCCCTGCCCTCCACTGCTTAAAGCTCTTTGATGGGTCCTCCCTGCTGTTGTCACCGGAACCCAAACCCTGCTTGCAGCCCACCAGACCCTCGTGTCCTGGCCGCTGCCCACCTCTCAGCTCACGTTGCCCTCAGCCACTCTGCCCCCAGCACTCAGGCTTTCTTTGGCTTTTGTTTTGTTGGCCTCACCATGCAGCTTGTGGGACCTTGGTCCCCCTGCTAGGGACTGAACCCAGACCCTCAACAATTCTAGCCACTGGACCATCAGGGAAATCCCTGTTTTGTTTTGTTTTTTTTTTCCAGACAAACTGCTTCTCCAGCCTCAGAGCTTTTGCACATGTAGATACCTTTACCTGGATGCGCATTTACTAGCTTTCCCCAGTTTTATCAGTTGTAAGAGACACGCTTAAAAAGACCGACTTGTACTCGGAGATAATTGCGGACTACATAAAAATTGCAAAAAGTAGCACAAATAATTTCCATATTTCCTTCACTGAGTTTCCCCCATCGTTGGTTTTTAGCATGCTTACATTTGTCCTGGTGTATTGGATGCTAGAGCCATTTTTGTGTATTTCTGCCCAACTCCCTGGGTAGGGACTTCATGCTGGTGGCTTGTAACTAACTCGTGTGGAGGCAGAGAATTTACAGAACAGAAACTAGTAATTAGGGACTTTCCCCCTAAGAAATGCTGTTAAACATTTACCACCATGCTACCCTTGTATCAATCTCTTTTCTTTCTCTCTTTGTGTGTGTGTGGGGGGGCCTTCCTAAGGCCCACTTGACTTCGCACTCCAGAATGTCTGGCTCTAGGTGAGTGATCACACCATCATGGTTATCTGGGTCATTAAGATCCTTTATGTATAGTTCTTCTGTGTATCATGCCACGTCTTCTTAATATCTTCTGCTTCTATTAGGTCCATACTGTTTCTGTCCTTTATTGTTCCCATCTTTGCATGAAATGTTCCCTTGGTATCTCTCATTTTCTTGAAGAGATCTCTAGTCTTTCCCATTCTATTTTTTTCCTCTGTTTCTTTGCATTGATCACTGAGGAAGGCTTTCTCATCTTTCCTTGCTATTCTTTGGAACTCTGCATACAGATGGGTATATCTTTCCTTTTCTCCTTTGCCTTTAGCTTCTCTTCTTTTCTCAGCTATTTGTAAGGCCTCCTCAGACAGCCATTTTGCCTTTTGCATTTCTTTTTCTTGGGGATGGTCTTGATCACCACCTCCTGTACAATGTCATTAACCTCCATCCATAGTTCTTCAGGCACTCTATCAAATCTAATCCCTTGAATCTATTTGTCACTTTCACTGTATAATCATAAGGGATTTGATTTAGGTCATACTTGAATGGTTTGGTGGTTTCCCTACTTTCAAACATCTTGAAATGTCCTAACAATGTCCTTTATAGCAAAAAAAAGAAAAAATGTCTGCTGTGTGTATTATGTAAATATCTTGTTTTGTATCCCCTGCTAGTTATAGCATCCACTGATAATTCTTTCCTAAAGAACATTCTTTCCTTCCCCATTCATTTGTTTATTCATTAATTTATTTATATCAAGATGAACTCATGGATTCTTCTTTTGTTTTTTGGGTTATAACTTAGAAGTCTCATGATTTGTTTCAGTGCTCAAATTATGCCAGATTTGTCCAGGAGAAACCATTTCAGGCTGAAAGTGAAAGTGAAGTCGCTCAGTTGTGTCCGACTCTTAGCAACCTCATCGACTGCCGCCTACCAGGCTCCTCCGTCTATGGGATTTTCCAGGCAAGAGTACTGGAGTGGGTTGCCATTGCCTTCTCCGATCTCAGGCTGGCTCCATTCTTATTGACATGTTCTTGTTATTATTTTTTCCTTTAAGCACATCATCACTTTCTGGCACAACAAAATGTTTCAGGTTTGCCCAAGTGAGCCCTGGAATTGGCTGTTTTCCCAAAGTGCCACGGTTCCTTTTAGTGGAGCATGGCATTTAGAAACCAATGTCTGGGAACTGGGGTGCTCTCTGCTTCTGAGGAAGAGACACCTGTTAAATTTCTGACAACAGGATGCATTTTACAGACCACGGTGTGTACCGATCCACTGGTCTGGCATTTGACTCTTTTTCCTTCTGGCTACTTTTCTATTCAACCTGAAGCTGAGCTCAGCAGTGAGTCCTCTGCCAGGACTCCATTCCCACCCTTCCTGCTCTTTTCTCTGCCCAGTTCACACACCCTTCTGTCCTGTCTTCCTTTTCCACTGAACCACAGCCAGAGAGCCTGATTTTACACCAAACAAGCTTGCTGCAGGGCACAGTGGATTTCTCTTGGATTTTACTGTATTCTGATCTCTGTCTTTACAGATCTTTTTTGTTTGAAATTGGGTGGAAGATAGGAAACTCCTCTGGGGCTGAAGGAAAGTCTAAAAGAGTTTTTTCAGTAAGCACAAAATAACATTTCTAAAGGTGAGAACGCTCTGTGTCATGGTTAATTAGTAAAATTTTTCTTTCTTGGTGATATCTAAAATAATATTGTTTTAGGGGACTTCCCAGGTGGTCCAGTGGTTAAGAATCTGCCTGCTGGTGCAGGGGACTTGGGTTTGATCCCTGGTCCAGGAAGATTCCACATGTCACAGGTCAACTAAGCCCTCGTGCCACAATTACTGAAGCTTGTGTGCCCTGAGCTCATGCCCTGCAACAAGAGAAGCCACCACAATGAGAGAAGCCCGAGCATCACACCTAGAGTAGCCCCCACCCCCTGAAACTAGAGAAACAAAGACCCAGCACAGCCAAAACTAAATACGTTAAAATTTTTAGTTATTTTAAAAATAAATATATAAAATAATAGTGCTTTAGATTCGGTGAAAAAGATCACACCTGTTATCCTTCAGAACAGATTTCCCAGTTCTTCCTCATGAGTGCTTTTCCTCCATAGCATTCAACACAATCGGTAACAGATTTTGGGGTCACTATTGGTTCATATGGGCTTCCCTGGTGGCTCAGACAGTAAAGAATCTGCCTGCAATGTGAGAGACCTGGGTTCAATCCCTGGGTCAGGAAGATTCCCCTGGAGAAGCGAATGGCAATCCACTTCAGTATTCGTGCCTGGAGAATCCCATGGACAGAGAAGCCTGGCAGGCTATAGTCCATGGGGTTGCGAAGAGCTAGACATGACTGAGTGGCTAACACTCTCACTTTCACTGCTTAATATTTGTCAGAGCTGTATCATCAATGCCTGGCACATTGATGCTTAGTAAAACTTTGTTGAATGAATGCCTGAATTAATTTTATCTTCTCCATAATCTGCGAAACAGAGATGACTTTCTCTACTTTACTGATGGGGAAACTGAGGCTCCAACAGCCAAGGTTTGTTCAATGCTGTTGCCCCAGTAACTGGTGGAATGGGACTTCAAATCTGGATTTGTTAGAATCGAACGTGCGTGCATGGAGAAGGCAATGGCAAAGTCGGACATGACTGAGCGACTTCACTTTCACTTTTCACTTTCATGCATTGGAGAAGGAAATGGCAACCCACTCCAGTGTTCTTGCCTGGAGAATCCCAGGGATGGGGAGCCTGGTGGGCTGCCGTCTATGGGGTCGCACAGAGTTGGACATGACTGAAGCGACTTAGCAGCAGCAACAGCAGCAGCAATGTGTGTGCAAAGTGTTTCAATGGAGGAGATGCTTTTAGTGGAGAATTGAATTGAGTTTTTATTCCCATGATGAGTTTTGCCGCTGAAGGAGTTTCTAAATTCTTAGAAATTAGGGCAGCACAAAAATGATCCAAAGGAGGACACAGAACAGGGACTGGTGCTGCAAAAGTGGCCACGAGAGGCCCTCTGGGGGACCATAACCACTCATCTCATTGTTTGCCATATTCCCACTGAAGGGCCAGGCAGAGGCAGGCTTCAGGGACTTGATCTCAACCATGAATCCCATCCCCCAGCTTCAGCTGACTAGCTCTGGGGCCCGCCAGGGTGCCTTCTATGGCAGAAGACACTTCTCCCAGGGGCTCCACCATGCCACCTTCCCTGCCTCCTACACATGCCCAGCAGTTGGGCGGAATGGAGGTTACACCCCTGCTTTAAAGATGGGGAAACTGAGTCTCCAAGGATAGAAATACTTATCAGAGAGGAAGTTTCGCCATCTGTACAATGGGAGGATTGGACTTGGTGATGTCCAAGGCGGTTTCTCCAGTTCTCCGGATAGTGGTTTAATGGCCAGTGGCCTCCTCCCCACCTCCCCTCCTCCCAACCTTGGGGCTTTCCTGCCCTGCTCCCAGGGGAAACAGTGCTTGCATCCAATTGCTTCCCTTTGAACTGAAAGTCAAAACACAATCCTCATTTACATTTCAAAGGCCGAAGTGCCTGATCTGGATCAGACACGCCATCCACCTGGTCTCTGAAAGTCCCTGTCTTGGCCTGGCAGCTGGGTTGGCCTCTCAAGAGATGAGTAAAGCACCTTTGGAGACGATTTGAGAAGCGCTGAAAGACATTTCCACTTCTAAACAGATGTCTCCTAGAAATACTACAAAATACAATAGCTACTCACACTTCCACATGTATACATGTTAGATGCCAGGTACTCATTAAATCCTTTACCACAACCCTGCGAGGTGAGTGTTATTATTTCCCCATTTTACAGATGAGGCCACAGAGGCACCAGAAGGTTAAACAACTTGTCCAAAGTCAAGATGGAGAATTTGAACTTCCTGCGTGTTCACTTTCACTTTTCACTTTCATGCATTGGAGAAGGAAATGGCAACCCACTCCAGTTTTCTTGCCTGGAAAATCCCAGGGACAGGGGAGCCTGGTGGGCTGCCGTCTATGGGGTTGCACAGTCAGACATGACTGAAGCGACTTAGCAGCAGCAGCAGCAGCGTGGAGGTGCATGACCACTACACGTCAGTTCAGTTCAGTTCAGTTCAGTCACTCAGTCGTGTCCGACTCTTTGCGACCCCATGAATCGAAGCACGCCAGGCCTCCCTGTCCATCACCAACTCCCGGAGTTCACTCAGACTCCCGTCCATCGAGTCAGTGATGCCATCCAGCCATCTCATCCTCTGTTGTCCCCTTCTCCTCCTGCCCCCAATCCTTCCCAGCATCAGAGTCTTTTCCAATGAGTCAACTCTTCGCATGAGGTGGCCAAAGTACTGGACTTTCAGCTTTAGCATCATTCCTTCCAAAGAAATGCCAGGGCTGATCTCCTTCAGAATGGACTGGTTGGATCTCCTTGCAGTCCAAGGGACTCTCAAGAGTCTTCTCCAACACCACAGTTCAAAAGCATCAATTCTTCTGCGCTCAGCCTTCTTCACAGTCCAACTCTCACATCCATACGTGACCACAGGAAAAACTACAGGTCACTACCCCTGAAATTCCATTCTTGGCTATCCAGGCTCTTATTTGGAATACAAACACCAGGGAAGATAGCCTTGAAACACCAGCAACTCAATGAAAAGCTAGCCGGGGCCTGCTGGGCTGCAGACCCACCGGATGCTTTAGGGTTTTCAGGCCCCGGCCAGCCTTACACACAGCCGGGCCTGCAACACAGGTGAGAGGGGCCGCAGGTGGGCTAGAGATCACCTCGGTTTTCAGACAGGCCTGGGGTTCCCAATGTCATGAAATGTCAAGGGCAGGCCCCCAGCCTGTTCTTCCTGAGGGGCCTGGGATTCCTGGATCATATGCGAACTCTAATTAAAAATTAGAGTTTTCTCGTAGAGTTTTCTAAGAGACCTCCATCGGAGAAGGCAATGGCACCCCACTTCAGTACTCTCGCCTGGAAAATCCCATGGATGGAGGAGCCTAGTGGGCTGCAGTCCATGGGGTCGCTAAGAGTCGGACATGACTGAGCGCCTTCACTTTCACTCTTCACTTTCATGCATTGGAGAAGGAAATGGCAACCCACTCCAGTGTTCTTGCCTGGAGAATCCCAGGGACGGGGGAGCCTGGTGGGCTGCTGTCTATGGGGTCGCACAAAGTCGGACACGACTGAAGCGACTTAGCAGCAGCAACAGCAGCAGCAAGAGACCTCCATGCTGTTTTCCATAGCGGCTGCACCAATTTACATTCCCGCCAACAGTGCAGGAGGGTTCCTCTCTCTCCACTTCTTCTCCAGCATTTATTATTTATGGGCTTTTTGAAGATAGCCGTTCGGATTGGTGTGAGATGATACCTCATTGTGGTTTAGCTTTGCATTTCTCTAATAATTAGCGATGCTGAGCATCTTTCCAAGTGCCTGGTGGCCATCTTTATGTGTTCTGTAGAAAGATGCCAGTTTAGCTCTTCTGTCCCAGCACTATTTGAACCTCTGTTCCATGCAAGAAGTTCACAGACTGAGAAAACCTGACAGTCCTGGTAGAGGAAACGGGTTGGCATTTAAAGTTCATTCAGTCATGTTTAGCAGTGTCTACCATGTGCCAGGTGCTGGGGAGACAGCAGTGAACAGATGAAATGAAGTCTTTGCTCTCAGGGAAGCACCAACCATAGACATCAGGAGGCCCTCTTTGGGGGCCTTTGTGTCTTTCTGCCCCGTTGGTGGTGGACAGTTGTCCCTGGCTCCCTCTCCCTGACCCCGAGAGCCCAGGGAACAGAGGCCAGATTCAGGGCTGCTCACTGAACACTTGTTTTCTACAGAGTCCCCTTAGCTGGGTCTGGTCCTCCACCTGTCCCAGCACCTCTGGCTTTTTCCCCTGGGTAGCTGTCCCTCCTGACCCCACTCCTTCCATCTTGCCTGCCTCCCTCTCTCCCCGACCTTGGGGGCACTGGCCGTGGTTCTCAATCCTGGCTGGCCATCCACGTCCCTGGAAGTAACTTCAGAAAGCACAGGAGCCCCCAGGCATAGTCAAGACTCTGCAGGTGCGAGAGTGCAGTCCTGGCTTGTGATATCTTTCTGGGGCCATTCCAGGTTGAGATCTCAGCTCCAAGGGCCTACAGGGAAGCCCCTGGAGTGACTTCCCCAGCTTTGACTTGGAGCAGCGACGCGCTGTAAGCCAGGGGCTTCGGGAAGAGACTGACTGGGCATCTCAAGGCCAGGTCAGAGGAGTCAAGACTGAGCCCAGCAGGTCCAGAGAGGGATGCTCAGTTATGAGGCTGATTTCCAGGAGGGGAGGGAGGGGTGGGCACACTCTGGCTCCTCCCCAGGCCTCTCCCAGAGCTCTTTGTCCTCAAGGCTGCAGAGGGCTCCTGCAGCACAGGTCAGGGAAGAGGAGGGGAAGACGTGGCAGAGTAGGTAGGGGCAGCTCTGTCTTCTCTCTCTCCTTCCCCTGTTAAGTCCTGCTCGTCTTTCAAGGCACAGTTCTAATTTCACCTCCTCCAGGAAGGCTTCCCTTATTACCCAGATGAAAACCAACCCATCATTTCCTCATAGGACTTCCCCAAGGATTTCCTTGGGATTCACTCCGTATACTTAACTCATCAAACTTAGATTGGGAAATGACTCTGAAGCTAGTCCACTCTCCTCTACTTTGGGCAGGCCTCCATGTATACATCTCATGCACGTGTACCCCTCAGCCTGAGGTCAGAGCCCCCCACATTTGGGGCCACCTGCAGGTATAGGAGCTCGGTTCCTTTGGCCACATCGTTCCTCTGCAGCGGAGGCAGGGCCTGGAAGACTGGGAGCACGGTGTCCTTGGGCCCTCTGGCCCCAGGCCAGGACTCTGTCTTTGAGGACTTTTCCTGGGAGAACCAGGGGAAGGTTTGGCCCATCCAGAGGGACTGGACACTTCAACCAGGAAACCTGCTGTGTGACTCTGGGCAACCTGCCCTCTTTGTGGATATGTAGGGCGGATACCAACCAGGGTTCTTGGCCTTCCCCATGAACAGAAATTGACTAGAGGCCAGAGAAGAAATTTAGGCGAGGCTTACTGGGGATCCTGTACCAGGTATAGGACAGAGGAATAGCAAGTAACAGGTTCCCTTGCTGGCTCCCTGCGGTAGGGGTGAGCCCTGGGGTGAGGGTAGGGGGGTGTCCGGGGGTTGGGCGTGAGGGGTGGCTTAGGTGGTTTGCCCATCCCTTTGAGGTGTTGAGTGTTAGGGGGGCTTGCCCAGCAGCCTGCTTTTGCTCCCAACACCGTTTTTTTTTTCCTCCTGGCTCTTCAGAAATGGCAGTTGTCTGTGTGTGTGTGTGTGTGTATGAATTTTTTGTATCTTTTTGGTCCAGTATTTGCCCCAACTGTGCATGCACAGGGTTATTTTTAGTCCCATATAGTTTCTTTGTATTTTTGAAGCTGGAGGAGAGGTGTGTTTGCAGCTGTCATTGAACAGTCCCAGGTCCAGCCTGGGAGGGTTTCCCTGGGTCTCATTGCCAGACCAGGGAAGGATCAAGGGGCTTCTTCCCCTCACATGGAGTATAAGAAAAGCCCCATCCAAAAATAAGCAAAGAAGCCCAGTGAAGGTTCTGAATTTCTCCACTCTGACCTTTTCATTTTTTTAAATATCACATTTGAAATGTTTTTTCTCGCTTTTTTGGGTGTCTTGCTTTGCTGGTGACCTCAGCAGTACATGTTATTTTGTGTGCTGGGAAATCCAGCTTTTGGTGTTGTGTGTGGGTACAGATTTCTACGTATGGGTTACATTAATATACGCACGCAGCCTATATGCACTGCTGCTGCTGCTGCTGCTAAGTCACTTCAGTCGTGTCCGACTCTGTGTGACCCCATAGACAGCAGCCCACCAGGTTCCCCCGTCCCTGGGATTCTCCAGGCAAGAACACTGGAGTGGGTTGCCATTTCCTTCTCCAATGCATAAAAGTGAAAAGTGAAAGTGAAGTCACTCAGTCCTGTCCGACCCTCAGCGACCCCATGGACTGCAGCCTTCCAGGCTCCTCCATCCATGGGATTTCCAGGCAGGAGTACTGGAGTGGGGTGCCACACACACACACACACAAATCACATCACACCGTGTTGAATCAGTGGTTCTCAGGCCTGCCTAGGAAGTAACAAAAATCCCAGCGTTGCAGTTAAAATAAATCAGAACAAGGAGTAGGGCCCAGGTGTCAGTAGTTTGCAAATCTCCCCAGGTGATTCCCTCTGTGCCATCACAGCTAAGAGGCTCTGATACAGGTGGCAGCTTCCTGACAGAGTGCCTTTATTGAACAGTTAACAAGAGTGAGCGTTCAGACTCTGAAATTAAGGGACGACACTTGGAAAGAAGCAGATGGCAAAAAGGCTTGGGCTGGATGCAGTGTTCTCACCTTGGAACAAGACCATCTCTGCAGTCCCACCCAAATCTTAAAAAATGCTTTGGCTGCAATGGATATACTCAAAGAGGAGAGGAAGGCCTCGTGGGAGAGCCCAGACCCCGCCCCCCACCCCCCCCACCCCCCACCCCCCGCTCCCGCCCCTCTAGAGGCTCACAGGTCCTGGAGTCCTGAGTATCCATAGCTGCTTCCTTTTTTAAACCAAGGGGTATAAACCAAGGGGACTCCTGTGCACCTCCCACAGGAGCAGACAGCAGCCGGTCTGAGCTGCTGGGGAGCCAGGATTAGGGAGAGATTAGTGAGTGTGGTTTAGAGGGGCTCTGGAGCCTTGCAGCCAGCTCAGAGGCCTTAGGTCCAAAGATAGCAAACAGGAGAAGATGAGACAGCATGTGGAAGGGAGGGGGCAATGAGGGAGAGGGGACAGTTGGCAAGCTTATGCTTGGCCCATGAAAAAAATCATTTATTAGCTCCTGTTTTTAAAACAGTTTTAATTACAAAGCTAAGATATGTTTATAAAAACATGGACAATATTGAAGCATACAGAGGAAAAATGAAAAGTTCTTTTTCACCTTTGATTTCCTCCCGAATTCTACTTTCCACTATCATCATTTTGGCATATGTGCTTTCAGACCATTTTCTATATATATGTGTTTTCTATACACATTATTTTTATTGCTTTTAAAAAAACGGATTATTCTCTACATATTATTTTGCAACTTGTGTTTTAAATACTACACCACAGACATGTTCTGTGCCTGTTCCTAAGTCAGAGTTACTTTATTCCTTTTGACAGCTGCCTAGAATTCCAGAGCCTGATATGATTTATGGGACCACTACGGTCAGCATACTTGTTCAACGGTTCTGTCGGATACCTTCCTAAAAGTGGAATGGCTAGTTCTGAAGGCCTGTGCTTCTCTGAATGGAATGGATTTTGTCCAGCCATCTCCCCCAGATCCTTTGCAGACCCACTGATGTTATCTGTAGACCCACTATGTAATCCTCCTCATAACCTCATCTGCATTGGGTATTACCAATTTCTTATACGTTTCCCAATGTAAATGGAGGAGTGTTAACAAAGCTTAAACAAATGAGGCTTAACCTCCAGTTTCCTGTCTTCCAGATGGGGAGGGCGAGAGAAGTGGTATCTGTCAGCTGCCTGCTGGGAGGAGCAAGAGACTCTGGTGGGGTTGCTGCCCTCCCCGGAGCCCTCGCTGGAGCCCTTGAGGTGTTTGTGTGAGGGGCTCCGTGACAAAGGACCCAACAGCCCCACCCAGGGGGTCACAAAGGTCGGAAAATGCCATGTGTCAGGATGGGTCACCTGAAGCCAAATGGTCTCAGCTCAAGTGCCAGCCCGCTCTGCCCTTCCCAGCAGCTCCTTTCAGCCTCTCTCCCCATCTATTAAGTGGAGGTGATGGAGATGCTTCTGGGATGAGGATTAAGCAAATGGATATTTGTGCAGAACAGCACCTGGCAAGAAATGTTAGAGTGGGGTGAGTTTCCAGTTGATAAGGCATTCCCCACGGCACACACACCCCCACCCGACCCTGCTCCCCGGCACACACAGGGTCCAGCTTCTCTCCTTTGGGGTAACCACTGTTAACAGTTGGGAGAAGGCAATGGCACCCCACTCCAGTACTCTTGCCTGGAAAATCCCATGGACAAAGGAGCCTGGTAGGCTGCAGTCCATGGGGTCGCTAAGATTCGGACATGACTGAGTGACTTCACTTTCACTTTTCACTTTCACACATTGGAGAAGGAAATGGCAACCCACTCCAGTGTTCTTGCCTGGAGAATCCCAGGGACGGGGGAGCCTGGTGGGCTGCCGTCTATGGGGTCGCACAGAGTCGGGCACGACTGAAGCGACTTAGCGGCAGCAGCAGCAGCCTATCATTCCAGACTTCTAGGAACATCTAGACACGCGACTTTCACGTGCATGCAGGTACATGTGACAGTTATAAAACTGTCCCGTGTGCACACTCTTTCCCTTACGAGTCTTCTTTTTAAATTTTTTAAAACTAACTTTATTTTCTGAACAGGTATTACATACACATGGTAAAAAATTCAAAAAGTAAGAGGGTAGAGAGTGAAAAATTAGCATTCTTCTTTCCTCAATTTCCTCACTATTTAAGTTCTTATTGTTAGCAATTTCTTGAGTATACTTCAAGAGATACTTTAAGCATTTTAAGAAACATATTTGCTCAGACTTTTATTTTTTCTCACACAAATGGTAGTACACTTGACAGAATCTTCTCCACCCTTTTTTTTTACCTAATGAAATATCTTGAAATATCTATATCTTTTTATATCACCACATGTAGAGTTTAAAAAAAATTTTTGGCTGCATAGAATTTCACCATTAGAAGTTATCATCACTTCTTTAATCTGTTTTTAAGGAAACTGAGATTTTAAAGTATTTGGTTTATTAATAGACTATAATAAATATTCTTATAAGGAGTCATCTTTATAAAGCTGAAGAAAACCTATCTAAAATTGACTTAAACTGATAAACAGTTTGAAGACTCAGTAACTGCACACTGACTTCTGTTTAGCCCCTTAGTCTCCCTGTAGACCTGGCTCTCTGACTCTTTTCTGTCCTTTGATATGTGGACTTTCTCTTTAGGCTCCATTCACCTCCACCAACTTCACCTTCACCAACTCTAGGCTCTTCCTGGGTGGAACAAAAAGGCTGCCACAGTACCAGACCTCCCTCCTCAGATCACACCATCCAAGGCAAGGCAGAATGTGTCCCCTGTATTTTCTACAGGAGAGAAAGGAAGTAACTTGTCCCCAGAAACCCTGCAAACCACAAGCATCTGCTACATTCTCCTATCACTCGCACTTTTCATTTTAATAGTCTATCAGGAACGTTGTTCCTATAGATACATCTATTTCTCTCTTTTTAAAGTGATTTCACGTTCTTAATTGTGTGGAGTTACCATGGCTCCTTTGCTTGCTTTCTCTCTGATAGACATTTAGGCATTTCTGTTTAAAAAAAAGCAAAACAACTTACAAACAATGTTGAAATGAATGTCTGTACTAGCTAGGATGCAGTTCTTTAACAAAGACCCACAGTAACAGGTGCTTAAACACAGGAGTTCTCTCTTCAGTTTCAGTAGGTGTTTAAGCATTCATGGTGGACAGGGTGGCTCCGCTTTAGTCGGGGATGCAAATTACCTTTATCTTGATGCCCTTGTCTATAAATTGAAGAAAACTCAACACCACACTTTCTGGGTCCATATTCCAGCCATTGGAAGTGGAAGAGAGGAAAAATGGAAAGTCACTTCCCCCCAAGCACACCACCCACAAGGTACACATCACTTTGCTCACACCCACTTTTGCCAGAACTTGGTCATGGGGCCACACCCAACTGGAAATGGAATCACATTCCAGTAGGATGTGCCCCACAAGAAGTTGGGGGTTCTATTGCTAAAAGAAGAAGAGGAGAAAATAAATTATGGAATAATTAGCTACCTCTGCTACAACATCCTTACACTTTTTTCTATCAGCAGCCCTGTATTTTGGGGGGATTGAATTCTTTTTATTTATTTGGCTGTAGTGGGTGTAGTTGCTCTGCGGCATATGAGATCTCAGTTCTCCGACCAGGGATTGAACCCATGTCCCCTGCAATGCAAGGTGGATTCTTAACCACTTGACCACCAGGGATGTCCTGGATTGAATTCTTTTTGATGCCCGCCCCCAAATATTTCTACCAGTGTGTGCTCCCACTGGCAGCTCTCGGCCTGATGCCTCGCCACCCCCAGAACTGTAGGAGCAGCCGCCGCCACCACGACTGCAAGCTGCCCAGTCCCTCGCTGGCTGTGCCCATGGCATGGGCTGCTGACTCTGACTGTCCATGCGCCAATCTCGAGTTCTGTGACTGCCCTCAGTCTCCTGACTGTCCTCACTCTCTAGCTCTGTGACTGTTATCAAATTAAGACACTTAACTCTAGTCTGGGTCTGAGAGAATCTCAGCTTCTCTTTCACTCTTGGAGTTAGATCTGTGATGGAGGGAGTGTACCCCGAGAGGGGCAGCTTTGCATAAAATGACATTTAAACAGAGGGAGGTGATGGCCCTACCCTGCACACTGGCAGAATGTAGCCAGTGGGTCATGTTCGGATGATGCTAAGAGCCAACAAAACTGTACTATGGTCAGAAGAGAGCTACCCATGGCAGAAACAGGCCCGAGAACAGAGGAAGAAACGAATGCAGAGCAGCGGGAGTGTTTAATCTAGGGAACAGGAGGCTGAGTATGGCTGGTGAATACTTCCTGGACCGACTCTGGAATGGGAGGGGGCAAGGCCCTGTTCGGAGAAGGCAATGGCACCCCACTCCAGTACTCCTCCACTCCAGTACACCCCACTCCAGTACGTCCATGGGAAAATCCCATGGACGGAGGAGCCTGGTAGGCTGCAGTCCATGGGGTCGCTGAGGGTCGGACACGACTGAGCAACTTCACTTTCACTTTTCACTTTCATGCATTGGAGAAGGAAATGGCAACCCACTCCAGTGTTCTTGCCTGGAGAATCCCAGGGACGGGGGAGCCTGGTGGGCTGCTGTCTATGGGGTCACACAGAGTTGGACACGACTGAAGTGACTTAGCAGTAGCAGCAAGGCCCTGTTAGGTTCCACGTGGCCCCCAGGGGTGGGCATAAAATGAGAAAGACTCTCTCAAGAAATGTAAAGCTATTTCAATGACACTTTACCAGAAGATGAAGAGGATATTTGGGGCCCACCAGGCCCCCCACTGAGCTGACCTAGCCTCAGATGGCTCGCCTCTCTCCCTGCTGCTCTCCAACCTCGAAACCAAAACTGCTCTCTGCCACCACCACCACCGAAACTGCTCTCACTATCAACACATCCCTCCAACTCACGGAAGCTTTGCTGGCCTCATCTTCCTGCCCCCGCAGCAACAGGCCACACCCGGACCACATCCCTCCCCTGGAAGCTTCGGGTTTCCTCCACGCCACCCTGAGCTGTCCACCCCACCTCTTGGCGCTCCCTTGATGGTCCTTTGCTGGTGGCGTGTCATCCTCCTGCAATGACTTCTCTACTGTAGACCTTCACTCCTGCTCACACTGCACCTCACCCTGCCTTCCATTACCATCGCGGGTGGGTGGCAGTGCCAGTCTAGAACTCTGCCCCTGTTCAGGGGCACAGAGCAAGTAGCCAAAAGCTCAGTGTCCCACAGGCATGTAAAATTCAGCTTGTCCAGAAGGACTTTGTCATCCACCCCCTCAGTTCAGTTCAGTTGCTCAGTCGTGTCCAACTTTGCGACCCCGTGGACAGCAGCATGCCAGGCCTCCCTGTCCATCACCAACTCCCGGAGTTCACTCAGACTCATGTCCACCACATCAGTGATGCCATCCAACCAACTCATCCTGTCGTCCCCTTCTCCTCCCACCTTCAATCTTTCCCAGCATCAGGGTCTTTTCCAATGCGTCAGTTGTTCTCATCAGGTGGCCAAAGTATTGGAGCTTCAGCTTCAGCATTAGTCCTTCCAATGAATATTCAGGGATGATCTCCTTTAGGATGGACTGGTTGGATCTCCTTGTGTTGTAGCCACGTGTTCCAGGAAACAAACTCACTCAGAAGGACAATGCAGATAGCGGAGTGCAGTTTATTACACCGGCGGGCCCAAGGCAGAGTCGCCTCTTAGCCAAGGACCCCGACCAGCATTTGTGAAAATCTTTTATACCCCACGTGTACGTGTCTGAACCCACCACTCCAAATTCCTTGAGACTTACATAAACCAAGGAAAATACAATCCCCAAAACCCCATCATTCACATGCTATGTGCTCATGTGCTCAAACCATCAAACAGGCAATAATCAATAAACCCGAGGTTACACTCCGATAGACACAGAAAAATTTATGGCCTGTCTGGAGGAAGGGGTGATTAGTGTATGGTTTCTCTTAGGCAATGAGTAACCTAGATACAATCTTCAAGGTTCCCCTGTCTGGAGGGGGTCTTATCCTTCTGTTGTTGTTTTCATAGGCACTAAACAGAGTTCAGAGTCCATTGGAAAGGTGGCCAAGTATGATCAGCATGAACAGGCCTAAGATGGAGTCCTATGAATTCCTTCTTCACTTGTAGTCCAGGGGACTCTCAAGAGTCTTCTGCAACACCACAGTTCAAAAGCACCAATTCTTCGGTGCTCAGCTTTCTTTATCGTCCAGCTCTCACATCCATACATGAGTACTGGAAAAACCATAGCCTTGACTATACGGACCTTTGTATCCACCCACTACCCTGCCACCCATCTCTTCTTCTGGTAGGGAACAGAGAGGACCACCGTTTAAGCAAGAACTCTGGGTCACCCCTGCCTGCTTCCTTTCCCTAACCTCCGTAGCTAATAGATTCTGCCTTCTCAGTATCTCTCAGGTCCATTCACTTCCTCCCATTGCAACTACCACCTCCTGACTTATCTCTCAGTGTTCAGTCTTGTCCTCTAACCCATCGATGCGGTTATGTCCCTCTGACTTAAGACCTTCCCAGGGCTCCCCATCACTTTCAGGACAGAATCCAAATGGCTTAGCAAGCTTTCAAGGTTCTTTCAGATCTCCCTTCTTCCTGCCTTTGGGGACCCCAGTTCCTTACGCTGCTCCTCTCTCGATGGGCTCCAGCCACCTCACCAAAGATGGTACCACTCATAGGCAGCTCCTTTGGCTTGGAATTACGCCTCTCTTTCTTCCTCTGGCTAACAGCCAATTCCAAGGCCTTCAGGCCTCAATGCAGACTTCTCCCTGCCTCCAGGGAGCCCTCCCTGGCTGCCCCAGGATGGCTTAGCTGTCCCCTCTCCGTGGCCTCCCTAGCACCATGGATCAAGCCACAGAGCCTTTGTGCACTGTTTCTACTTGCTTGATTGTGTCTCTGTGTCATCAGGCTTCTAGAAGCTGGGTGTGCAGAACCTTGCCCAGGTCCCTAGCATGGATCACTTGAAGCCTGGGACAGAATACATTGGATAAATATTTGTGGACAGGTGTTGAATCAAATCCCTTTCTAACTGGGTGCAGCTCAGGGCTTCAGCAGCGGCCCTCACGTTGAGAAAACTGCCAGGGCACCAGGGTTAAGAAGCAGATGGAGAGTGAGAGCGACTAGAAAGTGAAAGTAAAGCTGAGTCGGGAGGAAAGCGCCCAGAGGGTGCAGACTGGGGAGGAGGGGCCGGCCAAGAGTTCATTCAACCTAGTCTAGCGAGGGAGTTGGCGGCTTGTGCGGGGGTGGCGCTGTGGGCGGGGAAGCAAGCGAAATGAAACAGAGAGAAAAATGTGTTTTGTAATTAGTCATTGCCCCCTGGGGTGATGCTGGGAGTTTTCACCGGAGGTGGGTAGACCAGATTTGCAAAATGACAAACAGGGGCTAACCACCAGCTGGGGCCACAGTGGGGCTTCCGGCCCTGGTGGCAGAAGTCGAGCTTTCTAGTTTTTTCTCTGTCCCGCCCCACTATGTTCAAGATTCTTCCAAATTATGGAAATGGGAAGGGAAGGCATCTGAGCAAAGGCTTTCCCAGGGGCCAAACCTGTGTTTCCTGACTTCCATGGAGGCTGGCCTTGGCCTCTCTGCAGGATATTAGGACGAGGGACAGGACAGGTTGGTACTCCCCACCGGGAAGGCTCTGAAACGACCTTGTATCCAAAGACCTTGATTACCTTGCCCAGTGGAGGTTCTTCAGTTCAATTCAGTTCAGTCGCTCTGTCGTGTCCGACTCTTTGCCACCCCGTGGACTGTAACACCCCAGGCCTCCCTGTCCATCACCAACTCCCAAAGCTTATTCAAACTCATGTCCATCGAGTCAGTGATGCCATCCAACCATCTCATCCTCTGAAAGGCAAAGTGGAGGTTCTTGGGAAACAGGAAAACATTCCAGAGGTGGGGATTCCAGAACTAGTATCCCCAGCCCTCCCGTCCTGCTGAGGAAAGCAGCGAGAATGAGCATGGCGAGGTATAAAGGGGAAACCTCCTGTGCTTAGGAAAGTGGGGGTCCACTGCTCCCCACAGACCCTCCTGGGGAGGCTGGAACCAAATGTCAGGACAAAGAGACCCCTGACCCTCATATGCAAATAGGGCGCCCTGTGAGATTCATGCCTTTATATCCAGAGCCAAGTCTTCCAAACTTAAAACCAACATCCTCAGTGAGAAATGCATTTCGCATGAGTGTTTACATACCCTGCAACAAGCTGTAGGAAACTATAGGTAAGTGTTAGTTGCTCAGTCGTATCCAACTCTTTGCAACCCCATGGACTGCAGCCCACCAGGCTCCTCTATCCATGGGATTCTTCTCCAGGCAAGAATACTGGAGTGGGTTGCCATTTATTTCCTCCTCCAGGGGATCTTCCAGACCCAGGGATCAAACCCGAGTCTCCTGTATTGCAGGTAGATTCTTTACCATCTGACCCTCTTTTCTTTTTATCATATGTAACCCATGCTCATGTTTTTCCTTTCTATTTCTTTTTTTAAAAAATTCTGAATGCAATCCACTGAACTGATTTCTTGATCCACTAGTGGGTCTCAACCAGGTTGCACTGGGGATGTTGGTTCTTCACTGTGCAGGGTCTTCAACCCTTGACAACTGGAATTTGTTTCTGCTGAGTCCCTTTCTCCATGGCCTACTTACTAACACACCTTCCACCAGATCTGCAGTCCTCGAAGTCACCACCTTCATCAGGATATCTCATCTGTTCCTCTGATCCCAGGACCTTCAGGATAGGCAGGGAGCCGTGTTACTGGCAGATTATGCGAGATAAGGATAACACAGGAAGCCCACCAGGTTTATATTGGGTGGTCAGGTGGGGGTGGGGGATGGGCCACTCTGGGTTGCAAGATTATTGCAAAAATAAAATACTTAAGCAACAGTAAGGGGTTGGCTAACAAAATCACACACCAGGAAACCTAGAGCTAGGTGGTTCCAGAGTTGGTTAAGCGATCACTTGGCTTTTTTGGGGTTTTTTTGCCTTTGGTTGTCATCTGCCAACCTTTGGGAATGTTTCTCCTTACCTTAGTCTCTGAGACTGCTATGTGAAGGGGCTTTGTGCGTGGCAGGAGAAGGGAAGGGTGGGGCCTAGGTTTCAGCTGGCAGGGTAAGTGAGTGAGTCACTGGGTGGCTGGGCCCCTTCAGCCCCATGTAAGGACAGGCTGCAGCTGCCCACTGCCCGCCTGAACTGTGTCTGGACAGAAATGGGCATGTCTGCTTTGCAAAAGGCCCCACCTCATGTTCGGATAACTCTGTGAATCAGGACGGCCAGAGATGCATATCATCCCTTTTCTCCCCATGAGTCCCAGGCCCCCAAAGCGGAAATGACTCCTGGCCTCACCTAGAAATCCAGGCCTGAGCTGAGAAGAGAACTAGTGTCCTGTCTCCAGTGTGGTACTAGAGTTCCTGGAGCAAGAAGGGCCAATCAGGATAGAGAGAAGCTTTCTGGTGCCCCTTTCTCCTTTAGGTTTGTTTCTAAGTCCCATCTCCAGGCAATCAGACGCCTGGTTGTGTCTCCTGCCCACACGGCCCATTGTCTGCTGGTTTCCCTGGGAGAGGTAGAGGCAGGGCTGGGGCAGAGTGTGGTGGCCATGGAGTGCCTGGGGGTGTCTAGGTCTTTGGTAGCATCTGATGGTATTGACTTAGCTACGATGGAGGTCTGGTAGCCTTTGGGACTGTGTGTGAGCGGGGAGCGCCCTATCTTAGCCACTGGACCACCAGGGAAGTCCCAAGGAAGTCTACTTTTAACAAAGGAGGGCAGGAATTGGCTGGGCCTGGGAAGAATTTGCTATAGGAGCTGGTGCTAGAGAGAGTGTGGTGCCAGCATATGTGGGTGCCTGTGGGTGGGGAGGGAGGGCCACCTGAAGTGTAAGCTGGTGTATATGTGTGTGTGTGTGTGTGTGCAGGAAGAGGGCAGATGATGTAGACATCCAGGACTGGGAACTGGAACACCATGGTTCTTTCCGCCATGTCAGCCTTGTGATCTTGGAACTTAACCTTCTAGAGTCTCAGTTTTCCTAGCTGCAAAATGGGGATGCTAGAAATCTCTTTCACAGGATTGTTAAGATCTAGACAAATGGATGTGAGGGTGCTCCCAGGAACACAGAGGGAGGGCTCCTCTGGGGGCGGGCTGGGGGAGGAGTTCTGCTCCTCCCCTTGGGCCCTATCTGGAGCTGGGGTGTCAGGTAGCACTCAGTTTGAAGATTAGGGCAGGGCAGCTCCAAGCTCCTGGACTTTGGTTTCCTCCCTCGCTTCCTTGACTGCCCCAGGCGGTAGTAAATCAGGTCACCACTTGTCTTTCTTCGCTTTAGCTGTCATGCACACGGCTCCTGCCCTGCTCCCAATCCAGGTCACCATCTTCCATGCCTCTCCCTTCCCCAGTGGCCAAGGAGATGGCCTCACAGTGCTTTTGTTCTTGAGTGCTTGCTGTTCATTAGACCCTGGCTGTGTGCCCGACACTGGGCCAATTGCTTTAGGAAGAAATAGCAGCTACCCTTTGCAGCATGCGATCTGCCAGGCTCCATCATGAGATGGACTTCCCTGGTGACTCAGACAGTAAGGAATTGCAGAAGAGGCCCATAATTCAGGAGACCCAGGTTTCATCCCTGGGTTGGGAAGATCCCCTGGAAAAGGGCATGGTAACCCACTCCAGTATTCTTGCCTGGAGAATTCCATGGACAGAGGAGCCTGGTGAGCTACACAGTTCATGGGGTTGCAAAGAGTCAGTAACTGAGCGACTAACACTTTCACTTTTATCATGAGATTATCTCTTTTAGGGAGATATGATCACGTCTGCTGTATGAGTGAGGAGATGGAGGCTCAGGAAAGGTAAGGATCTCAATCAAGGTCCAGCAACAGAGCCAACGCTGAAACCGAGATCTGTCTGATTCCAGAGCTTGTGTTTTTAATCCCCGAGGTCCTGTGTTTAGAGGACAGTGGACAGAGGGTGCAGGTGGGAGATGGGGCTGCAGGCACCAGGGGAGGTCAGGTAAGGGTCATTCTGGGAGTCAGGGAGCGGTCTGGCGGAAGGATGCTGGGCCTGAAGGAAAGAGGAGGGGAAAGGCCTGCAGTGTGATAGGGAAGTCCACACACACTCACCTAGACGCCCACACGGTATACGACACCCAGACACACACACACACAGGGCAGAGTCCCACATACCCCCACAGACATGTACAAGGACCTCAGCACAGGTGGCGCTAGTGGTAAAGAGCCTGCCTGCAATGCAGGAGATGTAAGAGACATTGGTTCAACCCCTGGGTTGGGAAGATCCCCTGGAGGAGGAAATGGCAACCCACTCCAGTATTCTTGCCTGGAGAGACCCATGGACAGAGGAGACTGAGGGCTACAGTCCATGGAGTTGAAAAGAGTCGGACACGACTGAGCACACATGCATGCAACAGGACACACACACACGCACACGCACCTAGAAGACGCATACAGACCCAGAGGTGCACGCGCACATTGACACACCTCAGACATCCACAGACCCAGTAACACGCAGACTCACGCACACAGGCATAGAGAGGCAGACTCCCACGCGCACACACGTCCTGGAGGGAAGGGAAGGAGCAGCCAGGGCCGCCTCGTTTCCCGGCCTCCTCCTCTAAGGTGAAAGGAAAGCCTTCCCCAGAAACGCTGAGTCAGCAGCGGGTGACAAATGAGCCTGGGGCAGCGGGTTCGGGCGGGAGCGCTTAGCATGCGGACTGCGTCGTGCCAGCGCCAGCCCCAGTGGGCGAGGGGGCAGGGAGCGCCGGCTGCCCGCGGAGGGGGAGGCCCCAGGGAGGAAGTGACTCACTTTGACTTTGCAAACACCGGACCTGCCGCTCAAGGTCAAGCAGCAGGACTGCCAGCCGGCTTCCTGCAGGGAGGAGGGGTGGGCCCAGCTAGTGTGGGGGGTGGGGTGGGGCTGGATGCAGGTGGGGAGGCAGACAGGGGCCTGGCCCTCCCCGCTGTGGCGGGGCTCTACCACAATGGAAGCCGGGAGGGTGGAGGGGGGAGACCCCTGAGTGCTGAGGTTCGGCTCAGGAATGGCCAGGGCTGGCTAGGGGAAGGGGCACTGATCCTCCGGTCCTTCTCCAGTCTCTAACACTGCCCCCACCCACCCCACCCCCCTGCCCGGTGGAATCCAGTGCGAGGGCACATCACAGCAGCCTGAGTGGCCGCAGCCTGGCCGGGCTGTTCTGGCCTCTTGCCCCCTGAGATCTGGCCCCACTATGCCCCAGTGAGATCTTTTCAAGACGTCAATCACATGAGTTCCTCCAACAGCTTCCCGCTGCACCAATAATAAATGCAACCGCTGGTGAGGAGCATCTTCCAAGTGGGTGGCTCTTGACACTGAAATTAAATTTCACTATTAAAAAAACGACACCAGACAACGTGCGTGAATGGGGGTTGTTCCGGGCAGGCAGCCCTGCTTTGGGCTTGTTCGAACCTCAGAGACTTTGTCCTCGCCCCACCTTTGCCGGGCTGCCCCAGCCTCTGGGTAAATGTCTGTCGCCTCCTCAGACAGCCTGTCCCTTACCGTCCTGCTGCCAGTCACGCTCCACGCACGTCCTCTACTTTATTTCCTTCATGGCATCTACTGCTACCTGGATTTATCTTTTTGTTCGTCCATTTGCTTCTTGTCTGTCTACTCCTCCCTCCATAAAAGCTCCTTATAGATACATATGGCTTCCCAGAGTGCTCAGTGGTAAAGAATCCGCCTGCCAATGTAGGAGACACAAGAGATAAGGGTTCGATCCCTGGGTTGGGAAGATCCTCTGGAGGAGGACATGGCAACCCACTCCAGTATTCTTGGCTGGAGAATCCCATGGACAGAGGAGTCTGGAGGGCTACAGTCCATGGGGTCACAGAGAGTTGGACACAAGTGAGCACACACACGTATATACATAGGCCGAACCACATGGCTTACAGTATCTTCCCCCACCAGGGATTAAACCCAGATCACCAAATGAAAGCCTGAAATCCTAACCAGTAGACAACCAGGTTACTGGTCGCCATAAAAGCTTCTTGACAGCAAAGACCTTTTCTGTTTTGTGTGACCCTCCCTGTGTCCCCAGTCCCTAGAACAGTGTCTGGGACAAGTGGTTCTTAGTAACAATCAGTGAGTGTGCAGATGAGGGGAGGCCTAAAAGGGAACACAAGACCTCAAAGGGTAGGCTTGGAGAGACTCCGTCAGGTAAAGGGGCAGGCCTATGGATGTGAGCTACCAGGGTAGACCCGGGCCCAAAAGCAGCAGGATGCCTCTGGAGTAATCCAGACCCGGCAGAGAACTTTTCCTCTCTGTGCCTTTAGCTCAGTTGGTAAAGAATCTGCCTGCAATGCAGGAGACCCCAGTTGGATTCCTGGATCAGAAAGATCCACTGGAGAAGGGATAGGCTACCCACTCCAGTATTCTTGGGCTTCCCTGGTGGCTCAGCTGGTAAAGAATCCACCTGCAATGCGGGAGACCCTGGTTCGACCCCTGGGTTGGGAAGATTCCCTGGAGGAGGGAAAAGCTATCCACTCCAGTGTTCTGGCCTGGAGAATTCCATGGACTGTAGAGTCCATGGGGTCACAAAGAGTCGGACACAACTGAGCGACTTTCACTTTCAGAAAATAAGAATAAATACACTTTCTTGTCTGTGTTATTGATGACTCTGGGTCCCCCACTCCCCAGATGTCACTTCCTCCCTGGAGACACACTTGGCCTGCCTGGGAACCCAGAAGTGGAGAACTCCTTTCTGTAAGGAGCCTCTGGGAGGTGCCAACCCCATTTCCACTCCAGGTCCTGCCAGGCCACAAGCCCCAGTTTCCTCCAAGGCCAACAGGGCCTGAGCAGGGCTCCCTGTTCAGAGGCTGACCGCTGGTTACAGTGAGGTCAGTCCATCAGTTCAGTCGCTCAGTTGTGTCCAACTCTTTGTGAACCCATGGACTGTAGCATGCCAGGCCTCCCTGTCCATCACCAACTCTAGGTTTTTACTCAAACTCATGCCCATTGAGTTGGTGATGCCATCCAACCATCTCATCCTGTCATCCCCTTCTCCTCCTGCCTTCAATCTTTCCCAGCATCAAGGTCTTTTCCAATGAGTCAGTTCTTTGCATCAGGTGGCCAAAGTATTGGAGTTTCAGCTTCAGCATCAGTCCTTCCAATGAATATTAGGGAGTGCTTTCCTTTAGGATGGACTGGTTGGATCTCCTTGCAGTCCAGAAACGAGACGAAGTGTTCATGTCCTGGCTGTGTGGCTGAGGTGTCATCTCTGAGCCCAGAGGACGATTCCTGCTTCTGACTTGTCAGTCCTGTCTTCTCCATCCCCCCTGCCCCAGAATGTGGGTCCAGTAAGATAAGGATCATTACTTATCAGTGCTTTGGAAAGGATTCCTGTCAGAGGAGGCCCGTAAGGGAATATCCTTAGTGGAGATTTACTCCCAGGGGTACACCCGGGGCACAGGAAGCTGCTGAGTCCTCTTTCTCCCCCAGGGCCAGTCTTTCTGCTCCCCCAGCCCTTACTCCATCTCCACGAGCTGGTCCTGAGGCTCTGGCCTGGCCCTTCCTGCTTCGGGGTGGGGAAAATAGAAAGTGAAAGTGGCCCTGGGGAGGAGGTTGCCCCGGGGAGCGTGCAGCCTGCCAACTGCCTGCAGAGGGACCCCAGTAAGGGAGGGCAGCTCCTGGCCCCCAGGCCCCCTGCCCTGGGAGACCTGCACAGCTCTCAGCCTGGCCCGGGCCTGGGGCTCCTTCCTGCGGCAGCCCCGGGCAAAGCAGGATGACTGAGCAGTGAGAGGGTGGCCTGAGGCCACTGCTCCAGAGTCTTTTGTCCTGACTCAACCTCCTGTGTGGGTGAGAGGAGGGGAGGGAGGCCCTGGCAGCAGGGGTTTGTCCCGTGGGGTGGGTCAGGAGCCAGAGTGGCGGGCTTGGCTCCCGGGTCAGGTCAGGATGCTGTCTGTCTCAGCCCAGGCGGCTCTCTGCAGGGCCCCCTTCAAAAGGGAGGCCTGAGGTGTGGGTGGGGGCAGAGGAAAGTGACAACCACAAGACAATAGTCTCAGTCAGCTTCCAGCCAACCACAAGCTGGCCCGCGCCAGCCAGGTGCCTCACGAGATCACAGCCTGGAAATAACACCTGAGCCACTGGCCCATCCTCGTTCTTCTGTTTGTTCAAGAAAAAATTTTGAGTGTTCTTTGTGCACAAGACACTGTTCTAGACACAGGGGGCAAGCCATGGAAACAGACATATAAAAAAGTCCCTGCCTTCATGGAGCTTACATTCTAGTGGAGGGGAAAACAGTCAACAGTCAAAGGAAAATAGTACAGTAAGTAAAATATGAACATAATAAAGTAAAATAACTGAGACGGTACATAAGCTGGTGATAGATGCTGGAGAAAAATAAAGAAGGGAAAGAGGAAAGGGGTGCTGAGGTGGGGACAGGTTTGTAATTTTAAGTGGAGAGGGTACCTTGCTGAGAAGGGGACACTGATTCTGATTCAGTGTCTCTTTAATTCGTGTGAAAAATCAAGGATGCAGATATGATTATTATCATCCCTCTGAAGGTGAAGGAAATCAAACCCAAGGACGAGTCCAAGGTCAAATGTCTGGGAGGTGGAGGAGCTACAGTTTCAGCCGAGGCTGTGTCTGTGTCTGTAACCACCACGTGCTCTTGGGCAAACAGACAAAGAGAGGACAGAATGGAAGGGAAGAGGGAAATAAAGGCCGTATGGGGGCCTCGCAATGGTGGCCATCTGTTTTCCAAACTGAAAATCAGAACACGATCTGAAAAGATTTTCCTGTTGCTCATAATGAGAGTGGCTGCCTGAGAGAGGTGGTTTGGATGCTAGCCTGAATGGTGGGATTTCTGAGACATTCCAGTGGCTTGTGGGGCCCACGAGGCAGTCCAGGGGTAGGGCATTGCCATGGCAACCCCAGCCTAGCCTCAGGGCCAAGAGCCTGGTGCGGGGCCACATGGCAGAGAAGCCACACTGGGCATGGACCCGAGACTCTGCAGGCCCAGGGGCAGCCAACACTGAGGAGACAGTGGAAAGTGGAGAAGGATATGGCCCACAGCCCATGTTCTGGGCCAATTGGGAGGATGGGCTGGCAGGTTCCAGAAAGCCCCCTGGCAGGCATCTGAGAGGCATGTGGGGCAAGAACCTAGGCTTTCCTGTTGGACAAGTCTGGCTTGGAATCCTCCAGCTCTCTGGCCTGGACAAGTCACACAACTTTGATGAGCTTTTTTCTCCATCTGTGAAATGGGGATGTTAACTCGCCCCCAGATAGTTGCAAAGATTATCACATTTTGAGATACTGCATGAGTTGTACACCAGGCTGCAGACCTCAGACGTGGTTCCTGCTGTTTGCCTCCACCCAGTGGGGCACTGGGGACCTACCAAGGTGGTGAGCGGGTGAAAGGGGAAGAACTGTGGGGTTTGGGAAACGGATGGCCCGGTCAACCAGGGCATGGCAGGTTCCCAGCCAAGCCCTGCACGTGGGCTGGGGCTTAGTCAGCAACCAAAGAACAATGTCCGCCCCAAACAGCCAGGCCCGCAGTGCGAGCCCTTCCCCCAGCTCCCACCACTGTGTAATCGTAGTGCCCTGGTCCACAGGCCTCTCCACGTGCTCACCCCTGCTCTGGCATCCTGGGGGCTCCAAGGCCCACCATGCCCTCTGCTCAGGTGAGCAGCAAGATGCCCCCAAGGTAGAAGAAGGCCACGCCCATTGCTCCTGCTGGTGTTGCTTTCCTTTCTGCCAGGGTGCCTGAACTTCCCAGTAAACTCCTGGCTGCCCCCACTACTGCTTCTGGAAGATTGTCCTCGAAGAAGGGAAAGAACAAGGGACTTAAAGGCTTTTGCATCCCTCCCATTTCCATGGGCTGAGCTGCACCTGCTCTGGCCACAGCAATGGCAGAGTTGAGGGCAGCTGGAATCTAGCCCAGTTTTTACCAACAATTCATTGTGTGACCTTGCGCATCCTTTCTAGGCCTCCTTTCCTTCATCTGGACTCGAACCCATATGGCTGGGACTTGAACTCAGCCAAAACCCTGCTTGGGACTTGAACCCAGCCAAAACCCACAGTACCTGGTTTCAGGACCTAATGAAGCTCAGGTTCTTGATGTCTCATCACAGAAAGAATTCAGTGAGAGACAAAGTGATAGGTAAGTGGATTTATTCAGATACAGAGAGAAGCACACTCCACAGACAGAGTGTGGGCCATTGCAGAGGGTGAATGCAGCCGTGAAATTTGGTATGGTTAGTTTTTATAGGCTGGGTAATTTCATATGCTAATAAGTGGGAGGATTATTCCAACTATTTTGGGGAAGGGGTGGAGATTTCCAGGATTTGGGCCACCACCCACTCCTTGGTCTTTTAGCTGTGGAACTGTCATGGTTTGTTGATTGAGGATTAAGGTTTAGTCTTGTCTGCCATCTTGGTCCCATTTGATTCTAATTGGTTTTTGTTGTGTCCTTGGGCTATATCATTCTTTCAAAAGTTGTGCCTTGCCCCTTTCCCTCCTGTTACAATGGCATGCACTGAATTTTCATCCATTTGTTCATTCCTGGCACTTATCACTGTATTTTGTTTGTTTGCTAGTTGTCTGCCTTACTCCACACCAGTTACACGAGGGAAGGGGTTTTGTTTGCTTTGTTCACTACAGTAATTCTGCCACCTCCAAGAGGGCATGATGGAGGGTGGGAGCTTGCATTTGACTGAGTCATGGCAGGAAACCAATGGCTGCAGGCTCGAAAGGGGACCTTTCAGAGAGGCCACCCCTCAGAGACAAGGCAAGGAGGACTGAAGAGTACCCAGGGCTCACCACAGGGTAGGGGGTGGGCCTAAGGAAGTGTGGCCGAGCTGCGCTGTAGGAGGGGACAATGGGGGGACAAGAGCTGAGGCCTGTGGCTGGGGGAAACAGCAGCGTCATCCTATGTCCCAACAGGGAAGTGAGTGGGGAGTAGAGACCCCCGCTCTTTCTCCTCCTGCTTCTTTTTTTTTTTTTTTCTCCTCCTGCTTCTAACCTCGGGCCACAGTATCCTCTTGGCTGAATCCAAGCAGAAGCTAGAGAGCAAGAGAGCTCCCTGGCACAGTCCTTAGAGGTCAGGATCCTGGGCACATACAGGGTGGGAAAGGGCAGACTTGGATCTGGAGGGGGATATATGGCGGCCATTCACCGTGCATGTGATAAACATTGGCTGAGCACTTGCTCCATGTCAGAGTTTGCACACTGGAGACAAAAATGTGATGCGAACGTTGGCAGAGCAAGGGCTCTGTCTGCCCTGAAGGCAGCTCGAACATACCTTGCCTGGATCTGGAAAGAGCCCCCCCGCCACCCCGACACACACACACCCTTCCCTCTGCCAGAGGGTCTCCCTTCACTATCTGATTTGGGGGCAGCAAGTAGATAAATCAGTCTGATTTACAAATTACATTGACAAATGGAAATAAGGGCGAACTGTTGAAGGAGGGGGAGGGGCTCGGGAAGGCAGGGTGTGTAGGGGCTTGGAGTCGGGGGAGGGGTGGAGGGGTGCTGGGTGATGGGAACTGGTGGCCTGAGTCATGAATCAGCCCACAAGAAGGTGACCCTGGAGTTGTGGTTCAGGCTCCAGAGTTTGAAGGGTTCTAATCCCACTCCATCAGTCTTTTGATCTTGGGCCTTGATTCGGTTTCATCACCGCCGAAAATGGGTGAAGGGGTGGATATATAGGGCATAGGAATTTGGGGAGGATTAAACGAGAATCTGCAAAAGGTCTAGCCTGGTGTCTCTGGGGACACCAAGAACACTATTATTATAATTAGAAACAAGGGCCACCATCGCTCCTCCCCACCACTCCCCGCCCCCACCCTAGCACTATTCCATTTCTCACTGGTGAGCGATCGCCACCCCCTCTCCACCTCCATTTAGTTCTGAACGTTTTAGGTCATTCTATGCCTGGCGTTCTGCCAAGGCTCTGACAAAGACAGGAGTTTCTGCTCATTCATCCTAATGCAAGTTTCTGCGTTTAGGACAATAGGGGGAAAAAAATGCATGAAAGGGCTCGCTGCCTGTGGAGGGGAAATCTGCTTAGAATTGAAAATCTGAGTTCTTCCTTGGCCCAGCTCTCTCCTCCCAACGCTTTGGCAAAGGCTGGCTGGGAGAGGAAGAGGAGGGGAGGAAGGAGGGGTGCGGGGGAAGACCCAGCCTAGGACCACAGAAGGGCGGGCTGGGGGTGGGAGGCAGGGGCGAGGCCCCGGCTCGCTCGGGTGAATGGGTTTCGGGTGGCTGAGGAAGCCTGCCAAAAAGGCAGAGGGAAAAGGCCAGGCCCCGGGTGGCGCTGCCGCGGCACAGTTTCCATGGCAACACCAGCGGCGGCCGGGGCCAGGCTCCTGGCCGCCTCCACTCGGTTACCCAGCTCGCAGAGGAGGACGCATCTGACAGGTCGCCTTGGCCCCGTGCGTCACCAGCCGGTGCCACCCTGTTCTAGGCACCAGTGCTGCCGCTCCCTGGGGGAGATGGGGTCCAGGAAGCTGCCCTGCAAGCCTCTGGATAAAGCCCAGGCTTTATCCAGGCTGGGATGGAGACACGGGCAGGCCATGGAGCCAGACAGGCGGAGTTGGGGATGGGGCCATGGACAAGGACAAACCAGGCCCTCCCCAGCCCCCCCCGCACCCCGGAGGCCGGTGGGCCTTCATGAGACATGGCCAGGCCAGATCTGTTTGTTAAAGATGCCTCTGGAGGGCCCTGGAGGATGGATGAGGTTGGTGGAGGTGAGAGGCTTGGTTAGGGTTGGATGAATGAGAGGTTAAGGGGAGGTTACAGGGAAATCCAGCAGAGGGACAATGGCCTGATCTAGGGCACCAGCAGGAGCTGGGAGAGATGAGAGCTCTTTAAGAAGCGACTGTATCTGGTGCTTGGATGCAAAGGGTGATGAACTGGAGGAGCCCAGCACATCTCCCAGAGCGGCAGGTAGGTGGGGCTGTCTCCATGTCTGCAACATGGAGAATAGGGAGAGGAACCCTTTCAGAAGAGAACTCCTTCATACCATTCTTATCTAGCTTCTCCCTCGGCCTCCGAGCCCACCAAGAACTAGATCACAGCACAGTTGTTTACATTTGACAAAAGGGGAAGAGATAAGAAAGTGGGGGAAACAAAATATACAAGGGCGCTCCACTCCGATTGTTTCCGACCAGGGTTTCTGGCTTCCTTAACCAGTAGAAATTGACCAGAGGCCAGACATGAAATTTACACAAGGTTTTATTGGGGCTCTTGCCTCAGCAGAGGGAGCAAGAACAAACAGGTTCCCTTGCTTTCTTGCTCCTGGAGAGGGGGGAAAGCTGGTTCCCTTTTTGGGGTGAGGGTAGGGATGTGTCCAGGGGTCAGGCCTGAGGGGTGGCTTAGGTTATTTGCCCACCGCTTAGGTGGTATCATATGCAGGGGGCATGCGCATGTGCAGTATAAACTGCTTTTGCTCCTGACTCCCTTGTTTTTGCTCCAGGTTCCTCAAACCTGGCAGTTGGTTTTCTTGGTCTCTTTGTATCTTTTGTCCAGAATTTGTCTGGGACTGCCCAAGCACATAGTTATTTTTAGTCCCATATGGTTTCTTTGTATTTTGTTGCTGGAGGAGAGGTGTGTCCAGGTGCAAGCATTGCAGCTCTGCAGCAAAGCGTCCCATGTCCCAGCCTGTCTCAAAAGACACACTGTCCCCTGGATGCATGCAACCTGAAGGAGCCGGTGCTCAGACCAAGCGGTGCTGGCCCCTCAAATGCAGATGGGTATCTGGTGGAATTTTGTTACCACTTTGTCACCAAACAAAATGCAGTCTTTTTGTTTTGTCTTGCTTTGGTCATCTTGGTATCCAAATCATTTGTTACGGTTCTATTTTATTTTTACTCCCTGCGGAATTCCTTTCACAAGCCTTGTGTCAGGGTGGAACCCTGTTTCCTGTGCCCTGAGACAGGTCTACCTGTGAGAGTATCTGTTTGCAGCCCCCTCCCTTGTTCTAAGTAAGTGGATGGGGCAAGTGGGCATTGAACACGGAGGACCTGGCTGTGCTGACCTTGGGCTCTACAGGAGGAATCTCTGCCACTCTCCTTTATGCAATAGACCTCTGTGTCTCAAGGGCTCAGTGGATACAGAACTTCCCAGGGACACAGCTACCTATGTCGTTTTTATGGGGACCCAGCTAGCCAAGGGTGCTCTTCATTGGCTCCCTCCCACCTACTCTTGTCTTTCTATTCATAACTCCTTGATTCTTGGTGAGAAAATGGTGGCGGGTAAGGGGGAGTTTGGGTTATCCAGGGCAGCCCTGTGTTCCCAGCTCTCAGACCTCCCCAATCACCTTCTCTAATATCCTACCTCCCTCTAACTCTACTCCCAAGACCTAGTTTCTGCTTTTGCTGTATTCTCACCACCTTCTGTAATTATTTTGTTGTTTACATGATTATTATCAAAGGTTTATGGTGTGAGTGTACGGTCCTTGCAGCAGGGACTTTGTCAGTATGGTTCACCACTAAAGTTTCAATCCCTTAGAATGGTTTCTGGCCATCAGGAAGTGCTCAGTTTTTGTGAAGGAAGAATTACTAAGTGAATGAGTGGACAGACAAACCCAAGAGAACTGGCCAGTTTTTCTTCAATGCATTCCTCCTCTGATGGGGTTCAGGAGGCCCTTGGGTGATTTTTTCCCATGTTCATCTCTCTGTTTCCAAGGAGGGCTGGACTCCAGATATTCCTGTGTATTTGGCAAGGGTATTATTTATCATCCAACACATATTTGTTGTGTGCCCATGGGTGCCAGGCCCACCGTGAAATGCAGCAAGTTCAGCAAGGGAGCAAGACAAACAGGGTTCCCGCTCTCATGAAGCTGATACGTTAGTGTGGCAGCCAGACAATAACACGAATGAGGGACTAAATACACTGTAAGTGACACAGATGAAATGAAAAAAGCCCTATAATGGAGGATCTAATAAAAGTAGGGTAGTCACAGAAGGTCTTTCTGAGAAGGTAATGCTCTAGCTGAGACCTGAATGTTTGGAAGGAGCCAGGCCTGTGAAGAGATAATGGAGTGATGATGTTCCAGGGAGCGAGACCAGCAAGTGCAAAGGCCCTGAGGCAGGAAGAGATTTGGTGTGCTCCAGAAGGCCGGTGGTCAGGGAGATGGGGCAGAACCTGGTGTTGAAGGGCCTTATAGCCTACGGTGAGAAGTTTGGTTTTTCAATTGAGGTATATTGGCAACCAGACTTCCTTAGTGGCTCAGTGGTAAAGACTGTTGTTGTTTAGTCGCTAAGTTGTGTCCAACTCTTTTGCAACCCCATGAACTGTAGCCCGCGAGGCTTCTCTCACCATGGGGTTTCCCAGGCCAGAATACTGGAGTGGGTTGCTGTTTCCTTCTCCAGGGGATCTTCCCAATCCAGGGATCAAACCCACTTCTCTCGCACTGACAGGTGGATTCTTATGCAGGAGAAGCAGGTTTTATTCTAGGGTCAGAAAGATTCCGTGGAGAAGGAAATAGCAGCCCACTCCAGTATTCTTGCCTGGAAAGCAGGATCTGGAAGTGGAGAGAGGAAGTGAGTGGCAACTTCGGTTAGGGTGCTGGCCACAAGCAAAATGGGTGGAAAAGAGACCTGGCAGGGTTTGGGGGTGGGGGTGGGAACTGAGAGGACCTGTCAGGGTGGGGACGGGGAGGGAATGAGATGCGTCTCCACGATGCCCAGCTCTCTGGCCTGAGGAATCCAATCAATCTGGTGAGCAACACAGGGCTCAGCTGCTGTCAGAGAAAGACCTGGTGTTTAATGGACACGTGAGAACCTTCCCTCCAGAGTCTACTCGGGCTGGGCAGGAAAAGATTCCTCTTCTGCTACATAAAGAGCCCCCCGTGTGCATGGCACGATGTGGGGGTCACGAGCAGAGTTGTTAAGTGTTGGTGTTATCCACAGTGCTGCATGGCTTTGAATCATCTAATTCTTTCCCCAGTTCTGGCGTTTGAAAGCATGCCTGGACCCAATGGTTTGGAGACAGAGTGCTCTACCTCTCAAGGGCCTTCCTGCTGAAGGGGAGCAGCTTCAGGCTCCAGAGGGCGGAACCAGATGGTGGGAGGCACAAGGATGTGGATTCTAGCTCAACAGAGCAAGGAAGAGATGGCTGATAACCAGAGCGTTTTCACAGGGATGAGCCTCCCATCTCTGGGTGTATTCAAGCAGAGCCAGTCAACCCAGGAGCCCAGTCAACAAGGAGACTGGGTTCCTGTGGTTGTGAACACCCCTTTCCTCTAGCCTGCCGCACCCCCTCCCCCAACCCACATCTCAGGAGTTCCTCAGCTGCCGCCTCCCATGGAGGGCACAAAAACCCCTCTGCCGGTTGGCTAAGACTAAGCAGCTAAGTCACAGCTAAGCCTGCCCTGCCTGCTCTGGGTTTAACAGTCTCTGCTTCCTCCCTGTCGTGGCCAGGGAAGAGCAATCCCCAGCGTGGGTGGAGTGGTGGGGCCCGGCTGATGCCTTGCAGGCCTGTCCGAGACCTCTCCGCTTTTCAGGAAACGGTGTTCTCCGTCTGCAGGGCTACTGCAGCCGGGCGTGCTCGCCAGACTCCTGCGGGGGCATTCCAGGGGCCTCGTGGATATGAGGAGGGGGCTCTCCTGCCCTAAAGGATGGGGGGCAACCTCAGCTCCCCGACCTCTCCCATCAGCGCCCCTAGATTGACAGAACTCTACCCGGCGAGTCCTGGGGGCCTGGGACCCGCACAGGCCGGGAGACTACAGGCCGTCTGGTCCCAGCTGCGGCGGAGGGTGGGTTAACACTTCCAGCAGGCTCTGAACTCTGCCAGGCGTGACTGCTTGGCTCCAGGGCCAGTCTCAGCTGCTGCAGTGAATCCCTCTGAGCTTCCAGATGGGAGAGAGTTGGCACGTAGTGCCCCCCTCTGGGGAGGGCCATGGTGTCCTGCTTGTAGGGAGACCAGGATCCTTGGTGTGAAGGAGCTGTCCTTCAGGGACAGGACTGCAAACTCCTCTTCTGTCAAAACGCTGACGATGGTAATGAAAGGAATAACGCCAGGCAGGAGGGAGGGTATGAGTGGCCCTGCTGGAGGAGCTGCCCAGACTTTCCAGTGGGCATCATGGGGAAAGGAGGGAGTAACCTAGCTGGGGTGGGCTTCCCCTTCCTTTGGCTGTGGCCCCACACTTGGGGGCCAGTGTGGAAACAGCAGATGAGCATTCCTGACTTCTCAGATTGGAGGCCCAGTTGAGAGCGGACGGGTGTGTGGGTGGGTGGGTGGGGGTGCTGGCTGGGGCCGCCCTGCAGGGTGGGGGGCAGCGGGGCCTCCAGGTTGTCCCAGCCAGCTGACCCTGTTATTTTTAGCTCTGGAATGCTCCTCCCAAGCCCCCTTCTGTTCTGTTTATCTTGCTTTTGTGTCTGTGTTCCTCTCCAGGAAACCAGTGCAGCAGGAGTGGGATAAAGGGAGGGAAGCGGGGAGGAGATTGGGGAGGGGGGCTGATGGAATGGGAGAGGTTGGCGAGGGCCTGGGCTGGAGGAAGAGGTGGGTGCAGCTCCAGCCCGCCCCTCCCCCGCGCCCAGGGGCTGTGTCTTTCTCTTTTTCTGCATTTCTTGGGGTCGGGGCCCCCAGGAAGCCTTCCTCCTCCTCCACCTCCCCGATACACGCACTTGTTGTCAGCCTAGGCCTTGGGCAGTCCCGTCCTCTCAGCTGTCTCCTTGGGACCTTGGGTGAGGTCAGACCTAGATGAGGGGTGGGAAGGGACAGCCCCCGACTCCCAGCCCTGGGTCAGGACACTCTGGGATCCCCTGAAGGAACTCCTCTGTGAAAATGGCGTGGGCAGGGGCACTGGGTGAACTCGGCTCTCAGTCCTTGTAAAATGGGAATGACAGCCACTCCTCTCTGTGAGGGGACTGTCAGGGCTGCAGGAGATGGATATGAAGCAGTCCTGACACCAAGGGGAAGCTGCGAGTCTGTGCTTAGGGGGTCAGTCGCATCCCATGGGGGGCCTCCCCTGGAGGCGGTTCAGCAGTGCTTGGAGGAAGCCACCTGCCTCCCCACAGCCTCCCTTAGTCGCCGCTTGGCTGCTGAAGCTCTGGTTACAGGCATGTGTCACTCACCCACCTGCTCCTCTCCCTCCCCCGCCTCTCGGGTGCTGGTGTGCACCCTGCTGGGGACAGGCAACACCTGCATGGGCTGCCAGAGGCGGGGGCTTCCAGAAGATGCGCCACCTCCTGCCAGCAGAGGGGAGGGGGCCGTGTGGGAAGGGGAGGGGGGTTTAATCCTGAAGTTTCCACGATGATTTTTCCTGAGTCAGGTGGGTGCACTGTCTGTTCCTGTCTTTTCCTTTAAGCCGCCTTCTAGGGACAGGCCATCAGCCCTCAGGGAGGGCCTGGCGACACCTGGAACCGGAACTCCAGGGAAGAGGCCCCGACAATGACGGTCAGCAGTGAGCCTTGGTCCTCCTGGGGGTGCTGAAGGAGCGGCAGAGGCATTCTGGCCACTAGCTGCGGTCAGAGGGTCAGTTGATAAATGGCTGTGCAGCCTTGGAAACTGTGCACAAAGCGAGGTGGGCTTGCCCAGAGCAGTTCTGGGTGCAGGCGAGGGAGAGGGAACCATCTGGGGCACCCACTGTCCCCGGGGCGGGCAGGGGGGCCTGACACCACCTAGAGATGGAGGAGAGGCAGCAGCTGCTGTCCCCGGAAAGGCACTGACCTTTAGAACAGGAGACAAAAATAGCTGGGGAGAGGAGAAGAGAACCATGCGGGGAGGTGTCCAGGCTGGGCAGGGGCAGGCCCAGACACGAGGAAGGGAAGAAAGCCCTGCTCCAGACGCTCACTGTGCTGGCATTTCACGTGCTTTCACTTATTCCCGCCCGCCCCCCTCTCCAGCCTGAGGGTATTGGCATCACCATTTCGCAGATGAGAAGACTGAGCCTCAGAGGGGGTGTGGCCAGGCTGGTAATCGGCAGAACTGGGACTGAACCAATCCCAGCTGGTCTGGCAGTCCACTCCTCTACAATGCCTCCAGGCCCCCTCCCGTTCCTAATTACCCCACCTCGCTGGGGTGTTGTGGGGTGGGGGTATTTAGCTGAACTGGCACTTGCCGCTGGTCTGACGTGGGGGAAGAGGAAATCCTGTCATTGAGGCCTGCTGCTAAGTCATTTCGGTCATGTCCGACTCTTTGCGACCCCATGGACTGTAGTCCACCAGGCTCCTCTGTCCGTGGGATTCTCCAGGCAAGAATACTGGCGAGGGTTGCCACGCCCTCCTCCAGGGTACCTTCCCGACCCAGGGATTGAACCTGCATGTTTTACGCCTCCTGCGTTAGCAGGCGGGTTCTTTTCCACTATTGCCACCTGGGAAGCCCCAGTAGGGCCTGGAGTCCTTGAAACGTGAACCTCAACTACTGTTGTTTCTTAGGTGACCCCAGAGCCCCTGCATTTTGGGTCCTGTGAGCCCCAAAATCGCCTGTGAGCGATTTTCCTTCCCTTCCTTCCTCACAGAGAGAGGGATGGTCACTAGCTTCCCACCCACTTCCCCTCAATTGTGCTGGGCCGAGTCCCGGAGACCCCCCCCTTCGACAGTGGCAAGGATGAGCTTGTTGAAAGGCCCTTGCTCAAGCCACAGGGGGCCGGAAAGGAAGGTGAGAAGAGCAGACTCAAAAATAATGCCGGCTGGCTGGCTGGTGCCCCCCTCTCCCTCCCCACGGACAGCTCCCCAGCCTGGGCAGCTCCCAGCTGTTTCTGCTTATCTGAAGCCAGGGAGGCTGGTTGCCTGGATACCAGAGCTCCTGATTAGCAGTTAGGTCCTTCTGGGGCTGGCGGAGCTGCGCATCCGCAGCCAGCTGGGCGTGGTATCCCCAGGCTTGGCCGAACCAGCTCTTGGAAAGGTGGTGAAGGAAGATTCAGGCAGGCGGCAGGGATTTGGGTGGGGGGCACACTGAGGAAAAGACCCCCTTTGCCAGGAGTTGGCTCAAAGTGATGCTTTACAGTCAGAGAATCTGGGCCTTGCCACTTGCTGGCTGTGTGACATTGGTCCCATGAACCTCTCCGAGCCTGTTTCTCTGCTTCAAAGAGTGGTTCAAAGAGTAAATATGATGATTAGCTGAGTGCTCAGAGCACGGTGACCTTAACACTTTGCCCCCACCTGCTACAGTCGGGCCCCTGTGGACCCTGTTGTCCATGTCCTCCAGGGAAGCTGTGTGCGGTCCTCCCCGTGGCAGCTAGAGCAGCCTGGGGACTGCAGGCTGTGGAGCCAGGCAGGCGGTGGTCCAGCCCTGCCTCCTCATTTTGGTGCCCTCCCCACTCCTATGTGTAGCTGGGGCCTGGGAGACAGGCCCGGGGGGGGAGTAGAGAAGACTGGACCAGAGGGCTCTCCTGAAACCCATGCAGAGCAGGCCGTGGGTCTGGATGAAAATCAGCAAATGGCTAAAAGGCCCTGGTGATCCTTGAGGTGTGTGTGGTCATCACAGACGCTCGTCTTGACCCTCCTGCCTTAAGAAAAGGGCAGAAAAGGAATGGGGTGGCGGGGGCGAGGAGGGGCACCATTTCCCTGGGGCCCGGCTCTCTCTCTGTCTCTGAATGGGGCAGGAGATGAGGCTGTGTCAGCAGCACAGGGAGTGGAGCCCATGAATAATGCAGAGAGTAGCTGGGGCCACTAGGAAATGGTCACCAGCCCATCAAAGCAGAGAGTGGGCCTCGAATACACAGTGGAGGGGAGCCTGGGGGCTGGAGTGGGAAGGGAGGGCTTGGCACTGCCCTTGGGGCTCTGGGCTGAGACTCGCTGTCCCTGCATTGGTCCTGGGGTTGCATGGATCTCCCCGTGGCACCTAGAGCAGCTTGGGGACTGCAGACCCGGCCCGACTGCTGGCCCGGCCTTGCAGCTGGTTAGGGCAGGAGGCAGTGCCTAGCCATTAGTACTCTTCCAAGCAGGGCAGTTCAGTTCAGTCGCTCAGTCATGTCTGACTCTTTGCGATGCCATGGACTGCAGCATGCCAGGCTTCCCTGTCCATCTCCAACTCCTGGAGTTTACTTAAATTCATGTCTATCGTGTTGGTGATGCCATCCAACCATCTCATCCTTTGTCGTCCCCTTCTCCTCCTGCCGTCAATCTTTCCCAGCATCAGGGTCTTTTCCAATGAGTCGGTTCTTCGCATCAGGGGGCCAAAGTATTGGCATTTCAGCTTCAGCATCAGTCCTTCCATTGAATATTCAGGATTGATTTCCTTTAGGATGGACTGGCTGGATCTCCTTGCAGTCCAAGGGACTCTCAAGAGTCTTTTCCAACAGTTCAAAAGCATCAACTCTTTGGCACTCACCTTTCTTTATAGTCCAACTCTCACATCCATACATGACTACTGGAAAACCAAAGCTTTGACTAGATGGACCTTTGTTGTAGGCTTAGAGATAAACTCGCTCAGGCAAATTTCCAGAAGCTTGGGAACTGGGGAAACTCTAAGGGAGGGGTGATGCTTAAGAGTCAAGGGAAGACAGTGAACCCCATCATGAGGGGTTTGGGTGGAGGAGACCCCCAGCTCTGCTCTAGCTTGCCCTAGGCGGCCTCAGAGTTACACCTTTGGACTTTTTTTTTTTTTCCTGAGTTTAGAGGAAATTATGGAGGGTTTGAATAGAACAGAGACAAGATCAGGTGTGAGTGAGCAGATCCACTCGGGCTGGTAGTAGAGACTGCAGGGTGGCCAGAAAACCTGGAGATGTGGATAATGGGATGGTGTCCTGCAAGATCAACAAACTGTTTATTCTGTACTCACCTTTGCCTCCAGCCCTGCTGGTCACACTGTAATCTGGGAGAGCGGGAACGTGGCGGGGAGTGAAGGGACTGTCAGAGGCGTCCAGGGCCAGAGGCTGGTGTGGCCGAGGGCTGGGCGGGGTTCGGGGATTGAAATGACCACATTGAAGTGACTGGCTTAGTTTGCCTGGTGGGGAGAGAGGCCTCAAAGGAGGCTGCTTGGCTTCTGGACTGGGCAACTGGGTGCTGGGGGTTGGAGATGGGAGCCTAGTATGCAGAAGAAAAGCCCCGAGAGGCTCAGGGAGCTGGGAGGTGATGGCTGGAAATCAGGTCAGGAGTTGGAGACGGGGCCTTGCTGCTGCGATGGGCCCTCTGAGTGGTAGACCAGCAGCCCTGCTCCTGCACACCCCCACCCCACCCCACGGCCCACAGGAAGACAGGGGTCAGGTGAGGCTCCTTTAGAGTCCTTCTGGCTGGGGCCTGGGGCTCTGGGTAATTGCTCAAAGCCCAGGGCACTCCGAAGCTCCCTTCCCTCTGCTAGCCGTCGGGCCCTGGAGCAGCCCCATGAGGCTCTTCCCCGTGGGCAACACCTCAGGAGAAAGGCTTCCTCCCTCACCACCTCCTTCTCTGCCAGCAAAGTGCCCCGAGGGGCTCTGGTGCCCTGGCAAACACCTGGCAAGGGGTGCCCTGGGGTGTTGCCCTGCAGTGGTGGAGGTTGAGTGCAAGCCTCCCCCTCCAGGGGTGAGTGTTTACGCTCTCAGTTGCCTCCCAGCACTCCCTCTCCAAGGGCTCCTGAGCCTTCTCTCCTGGGCCTTCTCTCCCCGTCGGCCCACACACAACTGCGCTAGGAAGGGGTTTCCCGTCAGTCCCCATTCGTGTGCAAGCAATCCAATCACGGGACCAGCAACAGCCTCCAGGGAGGGACAGCCCATGAGTCGCCCAAGCAAGGGAAGAATGGAACAAGATCAGCTAAAATTGGAGGGATGGGATCTTAAGCAGGCTGTTTGGGGATGCCCAGAAGGCCAGGAAAGGCCGCAGAAGAGCAGGGTGCTGGAGGGGAAGAAGCTCTGGGGCTGGCAGGAGACGGAGGGTCCCAGCAAGCTGGTGAAGACAGGTGGGTGTCAAGTCAAGTGAGAAACAGGGAAGACAGATCAAGTTGTGCTGGCAAGGTCTGGGAAATACGGTATTGTTTCTTCCCGTGTGCTTCATTCATGTCCACATCCCTGCTGTGTTCCAAGGAACACTCCAAAGATGCAGAGACGGGACACAGTCCCAGTCCTGGAGCAGCTCCCCAGCTGTGAGGGGCAAAGACTGGGCAAGGCCCTGGGAGTCAGGGCCCAGACGAGGCTAGAAGGCTGGGGGGGGGCGGGGGTAGTGTGTCCGGAGATGGTGTGTGTGTGTGTGTGTGTGTGTGCACTCAGTCGCTCCATTGTGTCTGACTTTTTGCGACCCCATGGACTGTAGTCTGCCAGGCTGCTCTGCCCATGGAATTTTCCAGGCAAGAAGACTGAAGTGGGGTGCCATTTCCTACTCCAGGGCATCTTCCCAACCCAGGGATTGAACACGAATCTCGTGTGTCCTGCATTGAAGGCATATTCTTTACAATGAGTTCCACCTGGGAAGCCCCCTGGAGATGGTGGACCTGACTTAATCTATCTGGAAGGAGAAGTAGCAGACGTCTGGGGAGAGGAGCAGTGGTATGAAGGCTGAGAGGCAGGAAAGAGTTTGGTGCTTCTCAAGAGCCACAGTTAGGTCACAGCACGGCTTAAGAACAATTTATGTTCGTGTGTGTGTGTGTACACGGGTATATGCGTGTGCACCTACATGCACAGAACTTTGAGAGTTGAGTTGGGGGCGCAGTAGGTTAGAGCCACCTCGCCAAAGGTCCTGTGTTCTCCCCTGGAAATTTCTGGACCTTGACTTGAAGGTGGAACATATTTAGATGACATGGAATGACGTGGTAAGATCTGTGTCTCGAGGACAGACGGGAGCTGGAAGCGGCTGGCTCGGGAGCGGCCACAGAGACCCCTGCTCAAGAGGACCAAGGCCTGACATGACACCTCACACTTCTATGGCTTTGTCTGTGCCAGGCGTTGCTCTTTTCTGCAAAGAGGAATTCACTTGATCATCGCGACAGTCCTATGAAGCAGGTTCCGTCATCCCCACTTTGCAGGCCAGGCGAGTGAGGCCCAGGGGGTGAAGTGACATTCTCAGGTTACCACATGGAAACAGGGGAGCCAGGACTTAGTCTGGTCCCAGAGTCGGTGCTGGATGGAATGGGCCCAGCTGTCAGGATGGTGAACTAGGACGGACTGAAAGGATGTCAAGAAAGAAGAACCAGGCTGACTGGAAAGCTTTAGAGGGTTGTGGGAGTACGGGAGAGAGAAATAAAGATGAGGCTGAGGGAGTCACATAAGAGTCCCCCGCCCAAAAGTCATACATACCCGGAACCTGGAAATGTGACCTTATTTAGAAATAGGGTCTTTGCAGATATAATGAAGTTAAAACGAGGTCATACTAGAACAGTGTGGGCCCTAGTTCCAAAGACTAGTATCCTTATAAGAAGGAAATATGGGCCCAGGTACAGAGAGACCTGCAGGGAAAGCCATGTGATGATGGAAGGAGAAACTGGTGTAATCAGTCTGCAAGGATTGCCAGCAACCATCAGAAGCTGAAGAAACAAGCTGCTCACCTCGAAAAGCCTTCAGAGCACGGCCCTGCTGACACCTTGATTTCGGACGTCTAGCCCCCAAAACCGTGAGAGGATAAACGTCTGTTGCTCTAAGTCACCTAGTTTGTGGTAATTTATCACGGCAGCCTTAGGAAACAAATAATCTCTCCCACTTCAAAGGAACCGAGAGGAGGATGCTAACATATCTAACGTGGTCCAGTAACACTCAGCACAGAAGGAAAAGCCAGGCATGACCCTCTAGGTGAGCCTTAAAAGAAGAATGTTGCACCGGTCTGGAAACGAGATTCTGACCGTGTAACCGTGACAGATTCTGATGAGAAGGATAAGGGGAGGAGCCTAAGAGACGAGGTGCATCATCGCAGAGCTGGCGGATGAGCTCAGACTGAGAAGGACACGTTCAAAGCTGGAGGAAGGGCACAGAACCAAGGGCAAGAATAAAGGCGCGTCTGAGCTGGCAAGAATAGAACCCGTCCCGCTGCACCCCGCCTGGGGCTGAGGCTTGCAGAAAGGGCCAAGGGCAAGACAGTGTTTCAGAAGATTGGAGAGGGGAGAGGGAAAGAAGGGAGCTTTAAAAGTTTGCCTAGAATCAGGAAAAGCTGCTTGGGGTGAGTGCTAGTTTGGCTTTCATGGATGACAGATACACCCAGATGCTATTTGTGGTTGATCTTCTCTGTAAGGAGAAAAGAATAAGAAGCATGGCTTTTTTTTTTTTAATGAAAAGAATAGCACAAATATTAGCGAGAGAAAATTGGAACCCAGGATTCGGGAGAGGACATAGCTGTAAGAAGATGAGATCCCCATCACAGGAGGCATTCAAGCAGAGGGTAGAGGAACTTCTCATCAGGGGTGTGGTAGAGGTGATTTCTCTGAGACTTTATAGAGCGGACACAATCCATTGCTGGGCCTTCTGACCCTTGGTCCCCCTCCCACCCACACACCACAGAGAAGGGAAGCTTGACAGTATCCTAGAGGCGCTCTTGCTTGCTTGGCTTTGGTGAGGAGGTGGTATAGAATGACAGCATCGCTTTCAGAGCCTTGGCTCAAACTGGGTACTTCTGGGCAAATCGGAACCTTACGATATGATGGCTTCATGACCTTAAAAGTACAACTCGGATATTCAGTTTGTTTTTTTTTAAACCGCCAAGCACTGAATGCAACCCCTGTCACGAAAAGTCCTGATCCTCCTGCATTCCGTGCCCCTGCCCAGCCCCGACCCTCTGCGCCTCCCAGTCTGTTCTCGGTGGCCTTAGGCCTCACCGAGAAGCACAGAGGAGCAAGGCGAGGGCCTCTCTGCTGGGTGGTGGGGACAGCCAGACCCCGCTTTCCTCCGCCTCTGCCTTTCCCCTTTGTTTTCCTCCTGTCCCCCTCTCTGCCTTTAAGGCTGGCAGGATTAGCTAACAGGGATGAGCCTGGGCCCCTGTCGTCTGTCTGTCCATCCAGTGAGGGGATGGCAGGGACACTCACGTGATCCGTCAGGCTCCCGCCCCCCCACCCCCCCACCATCAAGGATTTCCGAGGTGCCTCGAGGTCTGCTCCCCGTGTGGTGACTGCAGGTGGGAGGGAAGGAGACAGAGACGGGGTCGCCCTTGGCTGAAGGACAAGACTCCGCAAGACATTTTCTTTGACTTTGAGAAGTCCTTCTGTCAGCCCTGCCTCTCTGGAGACCTAGACAGGGGTGTCTGGAACTTACCCTGTTGGTGGGCTGCTTGCACACATTCTCTAGCCCAGTTGAGCCCAATTCCCGGTCAGGGAGACAGGGTGAGTGCAGGGGCCAGGGCCGCTGTGGGTATCAAGGCTGCAGTCACCTTGATACCTGCAGATGTCAGAGTCTCGCTCGGCCCACCCTGCCCTGGGCTGACTGCCTTTCTCCCCTGCTCTGCCTTTAGATCCCAGCCGCCTCTTTTCAGGCCCAGTGGAGCGCCTTCTCACCTCTCTGGGCCCCAGTGTGTGATGCAAGAAGCCGGGTAGTCATGCAGCCGCCTGCTCCCCTTTCAGGAGAGGAGCCTCCAGTCTCTGGCATCTTTAAAGTGCCTTTCCCTTTTTTTTTTTTTAAGATCAAACAAATAAACCTGTTGTTTATTCTTTTTATATACAACATCTGATGGCCACAGAAAAGAAGCGAAAAGGGTGTCTAATAAGAGTCATCACCTAAAAAAGTCACTAGGAGCATTTTGGTGGATGTGATGTTTTCTGTCTTCCCCAGACACTGAGAATTCATCAGAGACAAGTCAGGCAGGGCCCCCGCGCTTTAAGAGCGCACATGTCAGTGGGAAAAATGACACGTAACCTATGTAACATCTACTGACGAGCAAGACAGCTCCCTCTCTCCTCTGCTTCCATCTCTCCTGCCATTGATTTCCTCCCCAGAAGCCTTCCTTTGGTTTCACGCATCTACTCTGTGGCAGGAAGAGGCTTTTGTGTGTAACACGAGGTGCCGGACACACGTCTGGGGTGGGCTGTGTCCTGGGCGGGGAGAAGGCAGCCAGCACCTTGCTGGAGGCAGGACGCTCAGGGCTCCTTGTCTCAAGGCTCCTTGTGCCCCCACGCTGCCTGGGATGGATGGCTGCACCGCAGGGCGTGGAAGGAAGGGCTTCTTGTAGATGTGCCCTTGGGCCAAGTCACGGTGACAGCCAGGCCAGGGACCAAGACTCAGTTGACTACCAAGGTGCCAGTTGCCAGGGCGGGGAGGGCTCCCGTTGCTCTTTCTTGCCTCCCAAGTGGTGTGAAGGGGAAGGAGGGGTAGTGAGGTGAGGAGGAAGGCAGGGAAACTGAGAGGGGAGGGGAGGAGAACCAGCCTCGTTTCTATAGCAACCACACATGTGAGCCAGCTGCTGTCACCATGGAAACAAAGGGGAGCCTGCTCAGAGGCTGAGCGCTCTCAGGGGAAACACAATTTTTGACAAAAAAAAAATACCCTTTGATAAAAATAAAGAAAAAAATAATGAAAGCCACCCTCTCTGGGATTCGGGGGCCCTGCTGAATGAGGTGACAAAGGAAAAGAGGGGGGCTGGGCCGTGGGGGAGGAGGCTGCAGCCTGGCACTTCTGCCAGCTGCAGAGAGTTGCCGAGTCAGTGTTTTTGAGCCAAGGGGGGCTTGGAGAGCACCCCACTTGATGGCTGAGGAAGGGAGGTCCAGGGAGGGAGGCAGGAGGCTCCCTTCGGGTCCCAGGGCAGGAGGACGCAGCTCAGGGAAACCCAGAGGCTCTTGGGAGAAGGGAAGGGACACATTGGTTCCAGCTGGTGGCTGACTGCAGCCTGGGGGTTCCTCTTGAGGCCGTGCGTGGAGATGGGGGCAGGGAAGAGAGACAGAAATGGCCAAATTTATGCCCCTTTCCGTAGACTAGGGGGTATGGCAGATGTTTTGGCCTCTTTCTTCTCCCTCTACTCCATCCCCTCCCTGGTGGCTCAGTGGTAAAGAATCCACCTGCCAATGCAGGAGATTTGTTTGAGTTCTATCCCTCGGTCGGGAAGATCCACTGGAAAGGAAATGGCAACCCACTCCAGTGTTCTTGCCTGGAGAGTCCCATGGACAGAGGAGCCTGCTGGGCTATGGTCCATGGGGTCACAAAGAGTCGGACACGACTGAGTGACTAACACAGACACACACACACATTGCTGCTAAGCTCAGCTTTCCAGGGTTTTGGCTGTCTCTCAGGGGACCAAGCCCAGATGAGTCCCCACCAGCAGGGCTGGAGAGAACTTGCCAGCCAGAGCCCACAAGGGAGCCTCCTAGTCTAAAGGCAGGAGGGGAGGAAGGGTGGAAACGCCCAGAGAAGGATGAGCTGGCTTCTCCAGGGAAAGCCTCACTCAACCTAAAGCATCAGCATGACGGAGGCAGAGCAGCCAGGCAGCATCACGGGGCGCTCGGTTCTAGACTAGATATTTGGCCAGGAGGAGACGCTCTTGGTAAGGGGTCCCGTCCAGAGGCGATCAATCCAGACACAGTTATTACAAGAAGGTGAGGGCTTAAAAAACAACAACAACAAACAATCAAGGCTTTAATACAAGGGTTTCTGAACTGCAGGTTCCTTGCAGTACAGCCGGTCCCCGGCCACAAAGAGATGCAAAGCGGGGGGCTCTGAGTGCCCTCCCAGTTCACCGGGAGCTTCTCTGCTCCTCTCTTTTATATGTTTTTTTTTTCTCCTTTCTCTCACATAGCACTTTCCCAAATGTCATCTCATGTGCTGCCCTCTGAGAACACAAGAGAAGTGGATGTGCTCAAACCCATTGTAAAGTGGAGGACACAGCCTCAGAGAGCTAGAATTCAGACCCCCCCAGCTCCAGAACCAGACGCCAAAGACCCCGTTTCACAGGAAAGGGACGATGAGACGTGAGTGAAGGTGCCCTCCGACTCAGGTTCTCCCGACCTCTCCCTGAAGAGGACAGAGGTGAGAGAGGACATGATCCACGGACAGCTCAGGTCAAGGACCCAACAGCCAGAAGTGATCTTGCTGCCTCTTGCCCTGGAGGTCCCTCCCCTCTCTCCTTGGGGGCTTTGTGGGGTTTCGGCCGGGGAGTGGGGGACCCCCGGGAGGGAGATGTGAAGACCTAAGGGGTGGCAGGGCCTGGGAGGGTGGGACTCTGCCCTCACCTTCCAGGAGCGCCTCTTGCCTGCTTGTCAGCTGCCCTGCATGGCTCTCCCCACCGCCCCACCCCACTCCTCAGCCTCCAAGGCGGAGACCACGTGGGTGAGTTGCCATGGAAACTACGGAGTTCTCTTTGAAAGCCAGGCCGGTGGAATCAGAGCTGGCTGGGGGAAGGGACCCCGGCTGGGAACTGAGGTGGGGCAACCACACCTGTTTGGCCAGTGCCCTCCGGGGCTCAGCCCTTCTCACCAGAAACCGTCTGTTTTTAGGTTTCACCAAGAGCTCTTTCCCCATAGATGACCCACCTCCTGCGGTCCCATGGCTGCTGCCCTCTTTCCCCACACCCGTCTGAGCCCCGTCCTGATTCCCCAGAAGAGAGGGAGTCGATTATCCCGGTTATACAACACCGGGTGGCAAAAACCCAAGAGAGACAATTTTTGCCATACAAGGGGCGGGAACGGAACCTCAGGGACTATCAGGATTAAAGGATGTGTGTGTGTGTGTGGGAAGGAAGGGGGCCCGCTGGGACATGATGCTCCAGAGATGGGAACCCGGACCCCTACCCCATCCTCTCCCCACCTGGTTCAACAGCAAGAAATCTGGCTTGGGCCAGGAAACCAGAAGGCTCGGAGTCTGACCCAAGATGGAGCCAGGGGCTTGAGCTAGCCTCAGTTAGAGTTCCCCCCCAGCCACACCCAGGCCCCCCTGTCCCCTGCGCAGGCCTGGTTTACAGACTGTGCTGGGACTGTGCTTGGGTCTTGCTGTCTGTCACTCTGCCCTGCCCCCCACCACTACCCCCAGTGATAGCAGAGGAGTTAAGAAGTTTTTTTCTGCCCTTTGCTGTGTGACTTGGGGCAAATTGCCTCCTCTGGCTGAGCCTCAGCTTCCACCCAAGAGGTAAAAAAAAATAAATGCCTCATAAGGTTGCCGGGGATTAAAGCAGACAATGCATTCGAAATGCTTAGCATCGCACCTGGTGTCAACAAAAATAGAAGTATGATTACTATTATTACCCATCCCTCAACACCCCAAACAAGCCCCATCTCCTCCAGGAAGCCTTTTTTCTTCCAAGGAGAGAAAACTGGCACTCAGACAGGAGCAGCCACCAGTGCCAAGCACTTCTCGTGTGTGCGTTCTCTCCCTGCGTTCTCGCAGCCACCCCAGGATGGAGGTGCCTTTGTTATCCCCATTGCACAGAAGTGGATGGTGGGGTGCAGAAAGTGTCTTGCTCAAGGTCATCTGCTGCTAAGAAGCAGAATCAATATTTCAAGCTAAGGCCGGTCTGGTTTTAAAGCCTCATGCTTTTTCTATTACAATGTGCCCCTCCTATATGAAACAACCCCCACCCCTCCCCAGCCCTTTGCTTCCAGTTTGAAGCAGGTTATGATTGCTTCTAAGTTCTTCCTTCTCACCTGGGCTCACCAGGGCAGAGAGTAAGAAGGTAAGCAGAACCAGGGAAGGTGAGGATTCAGACACTCCCTGCTCCATGGGCTGCACGCAGCCAGCCGGGAGCTAGGAGCCAGGTGGGGCGTTTGTGAGAAGCAGGTGGCCTGGCATAAGAATCCCGGCAGGGAGAGGGTTCCAGGTGCCCTAGGGGTCGTCTGGATCCCGAGACAGACTCTCCCCAACCCACTCTGATTTTCTGCTCTGCTCTGACCTTGGTTTCTGGACCCCAGTCTCCCAGGCCAGGGCTGGGGAGGGCTTGAGGGATGACCTTGACCTGGCTTTGTCTGCCTGGGGATTCAAAGTGTCTCTTTTAGGTGAAGAGAAGAGAGAGAGGAGGAGGTGGAGGGTAAGCAGGGAGAGAAAGGAGACACAGGAGGGAAGGAGGAGGAGGGAGGAAATGGGGAGGGGAAGGGAAGAGAAGCGAAGCTGCTGGAGGAGCGGGTGGAGGGAAGGACACAGGGGAGGGAGGCAGGCGAGGACGACTGGCTGCCAAGTGTGATTCTGAGCTCTGAGGGAGAAGAAAGGATGAGAAAGCAAGAAATCCGCTTCAAGGGAAGGATGGAAGGGGGAGGGCGATGAGGAAGGGCGAGAAAGTGAACGAGGGAGAGAGAAAGCTGTGGGGGGGGGGGGAGGGGAAGGAAATGCACGGATGCGGCCTGGGGTAGGGGAGAGAAAGATGAACAAAGAGGAGATTGAGCAGCTGCCCCGTCTCCCTCCTGCCAAGGGAAGGCTGTGAGTGTCTGAATGCACTTGGAGCCAGCCCTGCTTGGTCTCAGTGGCTCCTGCCTGGCATCACATCCTTTCTGGCTCAGCAATTTCTTTGGGGGGGTGGTAGAGGGTTGGGAGGCATGGGGACACCGTCCTCCGCCATCCATTCCTTTTCTGGAGCAGCATCTTGTCTGAGGTCCCAAGGAACCTCCCAAGTCTTCATGGCTAGCGCCTGGTCCTCAGAGTTCTCTCCGGGGGCACTGTCCCAGACCACCTTTCCAGAAGCTTCCAAAGAGGCAGAAACCAGTTGCTGAGCAGGTGCGCACGCAGCCAAGGAATTCTCCCTTCCTCTCCCTGCTGAAACGTGACACGTTCTTCTTCGGAGGCAGTGCCAAGCCGAAGGCTCCACTTTAACAAAAGAACTGAAATGAACTGAGATCTTAGCCGGAACTCAGCGGGTTGTGGGTTTCATCTCATCCAATCTTCACAGCAACCCTGAAGAGGTCCATACTGCTATTGTTTCCATTTTCCAGAAGGGGAAGGACAGCTAAGGGGGGCAAATGTTGATCAACAGCTGTTGATTTGCCCAGCTCACACTGAGGAGGGACCTGGGGGTCTAACTGGTGGAGACAGAGGTCAAGGCCTTCCTGAGATTTAAATCCAGGGCAGGGGCTGAGGCTGCAGGATGTGGGTGCAGGGTTGGCAGCTCTGAGGGGCCATGGGGGAGCTCATGGTTTACGATGGTTCTGGCAGGTCTTGGAAGTCTCCGTGCCTCAGTTTCCCCACCTGACATCAGCATTGCGGGAGGAACGTGTTGGAGTGGGGTGGGGGCGGAGGAGCTGGCCTGAGGAGCCAGGGCACAAAGTGAGGCCCTCTGTGAGGGTGGTGTCCACTTGGCAGGGAGGAAGACCTGGCCATGTGGAAGGAAAGCTGTGTAAATAGCATGCCCTTCCCATCAGGATCTCCAGGGAAGTCTGGCTGGGTTGGTAATACAGCCCTGCTTTCATGAGGCTTCCATGAACCTTTCAATAAAGGGCTTTGATCTATGGGCTCACACACACACACACACACACACACCTCATACTTATCTTCACAGCCACCTTCCAGGGCACATAAAGTATGCCTGGCTTTATTTTATGAGGCTGGAGGAAGCCAAGGTCACTCAGCCAGCAACAGGGAGAGCAGATGGAGCCTGGATGCAAGGGCAGTGTGATAAAGTTGCTGCCCTCAAGGGTACCCCGTGGACGTCCAGGGCAACAACAGGTACTCAGCACCCACTCTGCGCCCAGGCCTCATCCCCTTTCCCACCTCCACAATGCCCAGGGGGGTCATTCCTCAGACCCTGCTGGTGCTATTATTCCCTTGGCACTGCCCGGCAGCCTCTCTGAGTCCCTCTCCAGCCTGAATGAGGAGCTTTGCCTGCCCCTCATTGCCCTGCAGGGCCCTGCTAGATTCTTCTGTCACCTTTGGTCAGGGTCCACGTTAGAGTACAGGTTTGGCAAAGGGCTTCCCCTCTGACCCCCCGGCCCTCCTGCCCTGCAAGATGGCAGCTGCCCTTCCCCAGGGACCAGGGATGCAGTCGCTCTTGTAGCCTGTGGTTACCATGGTGATGGCCCTCCCGTTGGTTTCCGTGGGGGGCGGTGGTGAGGGCTGATGTCAGGGAGGGTGTGTGTGAGCGTCTGCATTCTGTGTCCATTTTCAGCTCCAGGTGAGGGGCGGGGGGCCTCAGGGAGTGGGACCCCTGCCTCCAGGGTGGGGGGCTGTCTCTCCCTGAAGCACTGTCTCAATAAGCTCAGCTGCGTCCTGGGGGCAGGGAAGACTGCATGAGAGACTGGAGGCCACTGAAGTGAAGAAGGATGCTCCAGAAGGAAAACGGGAGGTTGGGGGGGCAGGTGGAGATGGGCATGCACACAGTTGTCCAAGGCGAAAGGCCTGGGTGGAGGCGGGGCGGGGTAGGCAGGAAGGAGGGAGCCTGGGTGGCAGAAGGGGGACCAAGAAGGATCCAGAGCCTCAGGGGGCAGACCTGGGGAGGGCTGGGCCCCTTATTTCTGCCATCCACAACCTCCCCCTTCCCGGAGTGGGTGGGGTGGGTGGGGGTCTCCCGCTGCGCTTCCCCCCGGCCGAGAGAAGGTCCCTCTGCTCCTCCGACATGATCTGTAATTTCCGGCAGACATTTGAGGTCCCTGACATCTGCATAATGTGGGCCAGTCTCTTAGCAACGGGGAACAGCTGTCTGGCATTTCCAAGATTAAACTGTAACTATACACGGTCCTTGCCAGGGGGAGGGGGAGGGAGAGAGGGGATAAACACTGCCTCCTGGCATTTTCAAACTCATTTAGCTTTTATTCATTTCCTGCCTCCAGTAAAGAGGCCAGGGATTCAGGCTGGGCCAGGCTGTTCCACCCCTGTCTCTACCACGGTTGCTGAGGTTGCAGATGGCTCTTCACCCAGATCTTTTGGCTCGTGGGGGCGGGGAGAGGGGTCGGGGTACAGCACTAGCCTCTTTGGGTTTTATTGTATTTTTTTTATGTAGGTGTGGTGATCCTGGCACGCGCGGGGTAAGGTGCCGCCCAGGAAGAAAGGCTGTGTGGTCCATCAGTTGAAGCCCCCAAGGTGGCTCCAGCCTGGTTTCATTTACTCCAACTCTTCTCCTAATAGCTCCATGATCTTGGGCCAAATCCCTTTTACCTGTCTGCACCTCCATCTCCCCGTCTGTAAAAGGAGATGATTCTTCTACCATCCCAAGGGTTGCTGTGAAGATAAAACGAACACGCGCTCAGGCAGCGGAGCCCCGATTGATGGTGGTGGTGCCTCTCATCCCTGGTTCCCCCGCCTGCCCATCATCATGTCAGCAACCTCAGGCTCTGCTCTGGGGAACAGAGGCGGACGCAGTCCGTTTCCGCCGGGAGCCACCACCTTGAACTCCTGTTCCCTGGAGCAATGACACTTTAACCCCAAGGGACTGAAGCTGAACTCGGCGGTCCCCAGCAAGACCACCCTGGGCCTGGGCAGCTCCTGTGTCCCAGCCCTGCAGCCGGCCCCGCCGGCTCCTGCCATTTGGCCGCAGCTCCTGAACTCGTGAGAGTGTGGTGTTTTGGTTTTGCAGCGAGAAGGAAAAAATTAAAGGGCGGGTGTGGGGACAGGAGAGGAAGAGGGAGGAGGAGGGAGAAACCCTTGAGCGGCCTGGGCCGGCCAGTTCCAGGAATGCGTTCTCGGACATCAGTGCCAAAGCAGTGACCCAGGCGGGGCGGCCAGGCCGGGAGAAGGGAGAGGCCGGCTCCAGGGCGAGAGCTTGCCTTTTCCCCACCCCCCCAACCCCCCCACCCTGGCTGCCTCTGCTGACTCATCGCTGCTCCAGCTGGCAGGAGCCTTTTCTGGGGATGGCTGTTGCTAAGATTCCTCGGACATGACTGATTACTTCTCCTCGAGCCTGGTGAAAACATGTTTGTAGATTGCACGCAAACACACGCACCCGCTCCTGTGGATACCTGCCCACGTGGGTTTTGTGCCCAAGTGTGTGTCTTCTTCACCCAGGTCACCAGACATGCCTCTTGTTGTTCCCCAAGATTCCCTGACACTTAGCTTAGCTGCTAAGCCCTAGGGTCCTGGAGAAGGGCGCAGACACGCCAGGTTTCCCCCACCCCGGCCAGTAATTCAGGCAGTGGGGCGGCCGCCAGTGTCTGGGCCTGCTTTAATCTGAAGGAGTTTTCAGGTTGCCTTGAACACATTCTTGGCCTCTGTCCCTCCTCCCCTCCCTGGGTTGCTCGGTGGCCTTCATTCTGCTGTAATGATCTAATCTTCCCTTCTCCCTCTGCCTGCCAGTTTTTTTGATGTTTGCTGTTCCAGGCACTCAGCTGGGAGCTGGAATGTTCTAGAGCTGGATTCCTGGCCTGGACCTGACACCCCAGGGGGCTCCTGGCCATGGGGGAGTGGGGAGAGCTGCCCAGTGGCTCTGTTGCCCTGGAGAGGGGGGACCGCAGTGAGGATTCATGGATGACAAGCGCTGGGTCTTTCTCTGGGCTCTGCCGGGCCCCAGAGTCTTGGCTGGGGGGGTCCAAGGGCTCGGAGCAGGGGGTGTCAGCGTGCAGCCCTGGACACCCAGCCTCTGGTTGCCAGCGCCGCGTATGAGCTTGGTCACCTTGGGCTCGTGCTGCCTTGGTTTCCCCACCCGCTGGGCTGAAATTGGACTCCTTGTGGAGCCTGCCAGGGTTTTACCATGACAGGGCTTGGCAGGGTGCTTGGGCACCAGGCAAGGTTGTTTGTCACGGGTTCTCGCCAGGGCGGAGGGGCAGGCGGGCCCGTGCCAGCACGGAGCCCACGCGCTTCCTCTCGCCAGCTCTGCTGGGCTCAGGCTCAAGTGTGGCTTCTTTACAGGGACCCACCCCGGGGGCCCAGATCCCATGAGCAGGCGCTCTCAGCCGTGATTTAGTGGCGGTTGCTAAGGAAGGCCTGGTACCCAGCCTGGAGGGTTGAGCCGTGGCCAACCTGGATTCGGTAGGCGAGGCGAGGCTCCCGCCAACCGCAGGAAAAATCCTCTTTTCTGAGCTCAGGGTCCTCTGGCCTAAGATGAAGACAAGGCCGGGTTCACGGCTCCTGCTGATTTTGACATGAGATGATGCAGGGCAGGAGTGGAAATGAAGAGTAAAGCAACGACAAGATGTAAAACGGGCGTTAGGCATCAGTCTGTTGCCTAATGCTCCTGGCAGCGGGACCCGTCTACGCCAGGGACCACTGATGGGACCCCAGAGTTCACCCTCTGGGCTTCCAAGCACATGAGCTTCCTTTTTGACTGTTTTACCCTGTAATTCCCAAACCTGACAACCCAGATAGAAGCTCTAGCCCCCTCCTGGTGAGAGTAAGGCTAGCAAGCGGGGTGCTGGCTTTGTCCAGTGCGGCTGCAGTTGGGGGTGTGGGCTAGCTATTTTCCAGATAAAGGAAACAGAGGTGCAGAAATGTAAAGAGAGTGAGATTGTTAGTTGCTCAGTCATGTCCGACTCTTTGCGACCCCAGGGCATGTAGCCTGCCAGACTCCTCTGTCCATGGAGGAAGAGGAGTATTTTCTCCAAGGAGTATATATCTCCAAGCAAGAATACTGGAGTGGGTTGCCATTCCCTTCTCCAGAGCATCTTCTTGACCCAGGGATTGAACCCGGGTCTCCTGCATTGCAGGCGGATTCTTCACCGTCTGAGCCACCAGGGAAGCCCTGAGTTGTAAAGAAGCATCTAGTAAGTAATAGGGCCAGGATTCCAGCCACAGAAGTTTGTCTCCAGAGCCCAGACCTTAACCACATCCCTTCATCGTCTCCCCGTAACTGTCGTGTCCCAGGATGGCAAAGCAACACCAGGCGCTTTCACCTTCCCCGCTGTTGCTATGGGCAGAACAGAAAACTATTCCCATAGTCCGTTTCCAGCTCGGCTTCAGCCTCTGCCCTCCGGGGAGCCCACAGATTGGTGTCTCGTGAGATGAGCGTCATGGCCAGTTTTATTACTTCGTTCGCTGCTGAATGACCTGAGGCAGAGTGACCTTCAGCCGCTTGGACTGTCTCCTCCCCTTCTGTATAGTAGGCTTATGGGACCCCTGGCTTCCTTTGTTGTTCTGACATGCAACAGATCTTAGAAATGCCTTCTTCTAGCACAAAGTTACAGATGCTACCGATGTGCCTGCTCTCCGACGCGCAAACACAGGTACACACACGTGCACAGACACATAAAGGTGCAAAATCTTAAACAGACCCTGTGGAATCAGTCAGGCTTCTGGTAGTCTTGACATTTGTTGTATTTTCTGTGGTAGGAATGATCAGGGAGCAGCTGTGAGCAAACACTGAATAGCTGGGCTCTCACACACTTGTAGTTATCACGAGCTTTTTCAGCCAGTGCTGCACACAACACGTGCACACACACACACACACACACACACACACACACGTGTTCTTGTTCCTGAGTCTTGTCTTCCTGTCTAGACCCAGACCATAACGCATTTGGGAGCAGGATGCATCCCCAATATTGCTTGCCATGGTGCAGCCTCCATTGGGTGATCAGTTTGTCTTTGTGCTTTGATGGGTAAAGGAAGGACAGTGGGTGATTTATGCTAACAGAATTTTTTAGTTCGAGGCATCCACCACCCTTCTGATACCTTCAGTAGCCAGTACCCGGACCAAACCCCTCATCCCTCTATCTAAGCAGGCTCCTCACTCAGCTCCCCCACCCCAACCTCCCAGCGCCTGCAAAGGGTGCATCCTGCATCCCTGATTCCCTTTGACCTCTGCCCATCCCCTGCCTTCCTTTTCCATTTCACACACAGGGCTTTGAGTCAGTCACACACATACTGCCTTCTTCTCCCCCTCAACCCCTTTAATTTTCCTTTCCGGGGAAGAGCTAGGTGGAGGCCTCTGCATGGCTGTCAGAAACAAAAAGGCTTGGACCTGAAGGGGCTGAGCCCCAGGCCTGTGGAAGACACGGGGTGAGAGCCTGTGTTCAGTCGCTCAGTTGTGTCTGACTCTTTGCGACCCCATGGACCTTAGCCCGCCAGGCTCCTCTGTCCACGGGGATATTCCAGGCCACCCCATGAGTGCAGTGAAAGGAATACTGGGGTGGGCTGCCATTTCTTACTCCAGGGGATCTTCCCGACCCAGGGATTGAACCTGCACCCACTCCTCCTCATTTAGACATTCCCTCCCTTGAGGCCCGCCTGGGGAGCCAGAAGTACTAGAACTGTAACCGGACCCCTGGGAGCCGCAGGGTGAGCCTGTGGCAGTCTTCAGGAGGGTGGGGCCTGAGGAAATTAAAATGCTCCGAGTCCTGCTGCAATACCCAGGGCCTCCAGTGCGTGGCGCCTCGGGGTTCAGAGGCTGGAAGGAGTGAGTGAGTGAAGTCGCTCAGTCGTGTCCGACTCTTTGCGACCCCATGGACTGTAGCCCACCAGGCTCCTCTGTCCACGGGATTTTCCAGGCAAGAGTACTGGAGTGGATTGCCATTTTAGGTGAGGACAAAACACACGTGCGTTCATCCGTCTCCCTCCACGGCCGGTGGAGGATGGGAAGGAAGCCAGTGATGGGGCCTGCTGGCTTCTGAACTCTGGTTAGGCTGGAAGTGACTAGTCTGAGCCTTCCCTGCCCACCTGACTGTAAACCAGCTTTGCTTGGGGATGAGGTGGGGGTGGGGAGTGGGGGGGCAGGGGCTCTGCTCCCTGGAGCTGAAGAGATGTATACAGTGTACGTGGCCCCTTCTGTAGCTGGGGGGTAGCCCCAGGAAGCTGAGCAGAGCTCCTGGAGCGGGCTTGCTGGGATGGGGAAGTGTGCCCTAGCATCATCTCCCCCTTGTGTCAATTCAGGCCTGGGATGAGACCTCTGCTGTCCCCAGTCTCATGGATCACGACGCGTGTCTTTGTAGGGGCGCTTCTCCTGGCCTTGAGGCCGGGGGACAGGGCCGCCCCTCTGCTCCACCTGGGCTTCCTGCCTTGGCTTCCCCAGTCCCCTAGGGTCGGTGGGTGGAGAAAATCCTCTCGCCATCATCGTCAGCCTGCTGGTTACACAGCGACCCCTGGTGGTTATTGGGCGCCATTACAGGGAGACCCCAGAGGTCTTTTATGGGGTCCTTGGTTCCAGCATGACTGCAGCCATGAAATAAAAAGACGCTTACTCCTTGGAAGAAAAGTTATGACCAACTTAGACAGCATGTTCAAAAGCAGAGACATTACTTTGCCAACAAAGGTTCATCTAGTCAAGGCTATGGTTTTTCCAGTAGTTATGTATGGATGTGAGAGTTGGACTGTGAAGAAAGCTGAGCGCAGAAGTGATGCTTTTGAACTGTGGTGTTGGAGAAGACTCTTGAGAGTCCCTTGGACTGCAAGGAGATCCAACCAGTTCATCCTAAAGGAAATCAGTCCTGAATGTTCATTGGAAGGACTGATGCTGAAGCTGAAACTCCAGTACTGGCTTCCTGATGCGAAGAGCTGACTCATTTGAAAAGATCCAGATGCTGGGAAAGATTCATGGCGAGAGGAGAAGGGGACAACAGAGGATGACATGGTTGGATGGCATCACCGACTCAATGGAGAGGAGTTTGAGTAGGCTCTGGGAGTTGGTGATGGACAGGGAGGCCTGGTGTGCTGCAGTCCATGGGGTCACAAAGAGTGAGACACGACTCAGTGACTGAACTGAACTCAACTGGTTCCAGCACTCCACTGGGCATCTGAGCAAGGGGTTGGGTTGTGTTCGTGTGTATGTGTGTGTGTGTGTTTGGGGTGTCTCAGTCTATTCCCACAAAGCCCACCATTTTCCCCAGCCCAGAGTCCTGGGCACTGGGGGACAAGGAGATAAATCTTGGAAGGATTCAACACCCCATATCACAAGGACTTTTGAGGGCCTGTCCAGGTTTTAATGAGGTAACTGTTGGCCAATAGGATTGAATGAGGTTTCCAGAAAGGTCTTAGAGGGACTTGACCTGGGGTAAGCCCTCTGCTTCAGCTTGGGAATGTTTGGGGGCAAACTTGCCCTCGGGCGTGAGTTGAAATCTGTGCCACGCCCTGAGCCAGAATTAACAGACCCTGGTGGGGACCGGCTGGGTGATCTGATTCCACACAGTTCCTCTGGCAGCGACCATTCCCCCACCCCACCCCCACCCCCCACACACACTAAGGGGCTGCACCTGTGTGCTTTTAGGATCACAGAATGAATGGGAAGGGCTTTGAGCAGCCCGTTGTCCACCTCTTATTTTTCACACGACTTAGGCAAGATATGGGGCTACTGAATGGAGAACGGCCTCTAGGGCACCTCCCTCCCTGGAGGCCAGGCGGCAGCAGGTCACTTCCTGTGGACTGTGCCAAGCTGGAAACCAAGTTGGTCCTCCCTCAGAGCACTGCCTGGTGTCTGAATGCAAGGCCTTCCCTGCCGATTCTCTCCGGAGGTCATAGGCACTCTTGCTTTTCTCTCCTTCCTCAGTTACTCTGGGTTGAGAAGTGCTGGATTTAGACTGGTGGGCTGGAATCCAGTTTTAGAGTATCACTGTGTGACCTTGATTCCCAAACCACTTCGTGCCTCAGTCTCCTCATCTGTATAATGGTCATGCAGGTACCTGCCACTTTTTGAAAGGTTGCTTTATGCCACTTTGCTTTTGAAAAAGACCATTAGTACCTGTTTTTGCTAACTGAAATCCAAAGAGGATTTTTGCTTTTATGATAAAAAAGGTATAAAGAGAAGACAGCATTTAGCGTTCGTTTTGCTGCAAGCATTATATAGAGGCAGTGCACACCCCAAACAGTGAGGGTGGCCCCACCAGGCTCCTTCCCAGGAAACTGTACTCAACATGTCAGACTCAAGTCACTTCAAGCTTTGAACTGTGTCTGAGCATCTGTTTCTTCCTTTCCTCAGTTCAGTTCAGTTCACTTGCTCAGTCGTGTCTGACTCTTTGTGACCCCATGGATTGCAGCACGCCAGGCCTCCCTGTCCATCACCAACTCTTGGAGTTTACTCAAATTCATGCCCATTGAGTCGGTGATGCCATCCAACCATGTCATCCTCTGTCATCCCCTTCTCCTCCCGCCTTCAACCTTTCCCAGCATCAGGGTCTTTTCAAATGAGTCAGCTCTTCACATCAGGTGGCCAAAGTATCAGAGTTTCAGCTTTAGCATTAGTCCTTCCAATGAATATTAGGATGACTAGTTGGATCTCCTAGCTATCCAAGGGACTCTCAAGAGTCTTCTCCAACACCACAGTTCAAAAGCATCAATTCTTTGGCTCATCAATTTCTCTCCTAGGATAGCTACTTTATTTTATGCCATTTCAGCAAACAAAATGTTTCATAGAAATACTCTACTTCCAGGTAGTGGGAGAAGCTTGTAATGCTGCCTACTTGGCAGGGCTGTTATAAGGACTCAGTGAGTTAAAGTATGGAAAATGCTTAGAACAGCCTAGAAGAGACTTCCCTGATGGTCCAGTGACTAAGACTCCGTGCTGCTGATGCAGGGGGGTTGGATTTGGTCCCTGGTCAGGGAACTAGCTCCTGGAGAAGGAAATGGCAACCCACTCCAGTATTCTTGCCTGGAAGATTCCATGGACAGAGGAGCCTGGCGGGCTGCAGTCCATGGGGTTGCAAGGGTCCGACACGACTGAGCAACTACACCCCCCCCCCACCAGGAAACTAGATCTGCTCGCAACTAAGAGTTCGAATGCTGCAACTAAAGATCCTGCAACGAAGAGCTCGGGCAACAACTAAGACCTGCGGTGGCCAAATAAATATTTGAAAAAAAAAAAAAAGGAACAGCCTGGCATGTAATTACTGCTGAGAACGCTGGCTAAGAATCATTTCCCCACCCCCACGTGGGGCCTTCTGGTGGAGGTGGAGGTCGGCTTCGGCTGTCATAGCCACATGTCATAGACTGGATGGCTTAAAGAGCAGACACTTATTTTCTCACAGTTCTGAAGGCTGCCACGTCTGAGATGAGGGTTCCAGCGTGGTCAGGTTCTGCTGAGAGCCCTCTTCCTGGTGAGCAGACGGCTGCCTGCTAGCTTTCAGCTCACGTGGGCGTCCCTCGGAGTCTGTGTGGGAGAGAGATTTCTGTCCTCCTCTTCTTAAAAGGATACCAAGTCTATTGGTCAGGACTCTACCCTTATGATCTCATTTAATCTTAATTTTAAAAAATTTTTTCTTTATAAATATTTTTAACACCAAAAACATGTTGTATTGGGTACAGCCAATTAACAGTGTTGTGATAGTTTCGTGTTGACCTCACTTGATCTTAATTGCTTCTTAAAACCCTTGTCTCCAAACAAAGCCATATTGGGGGTTAGGGCTTTAGCATATGAATTTTGAGAGGAAACAATTCTGTCCATAGCCGAGTGGAACACTGCTCCGAGAACCCAGGTGCGGTGGGCACACCCGCCAGGGACACAGAGACCCAGACCTTTTTTGGCCCTGGGGCAGGAGCTGGTTTTCCAGGGGGAAGAACAGTATCAATCTGCTAGGAATCAACCAGGCCTGATGGGCTCCTCTGTCCATGAGAATTCTCCAGGCAAGAATACTGGAGTGAGTTGCCTTTTCCTCCTCCAGGGGATCTTCTGACCCAGGGATCGAACTTTGGTCTCTTATGTCTCCTGCGTTAGCTGGCGGATTCTTTACCACTCGGAAGAATGCGTTCTAAGCCCCAGGTCCCTGCAATTGCAGTGCCGGGGGGTAGACTTCCCCAATGGGTGCCAAATATTGAGGGCAGAGCTCATGTTGATGTGCACTATACCCCAAGAACCCCTGCTCTCCATCTCTCCAACCAAGGGAGAATCTACTGCTGTAAGCTGTGCATTACCGATCCCACTTGCCTATTTTCCTGGGTGCTGTGTGGCCTGGGCCAAGGACATCCTTTTTCAAGGTGGGTATCAAATTTGAACTAGAAAAATATGCATGGTGGCCTTGGATCTGGGTTAGGTTAGACCTCCCCTTCATAGGGCTGAGGTTGAGCCATGTCAAAACACATGGCGGGTGAGATGTGTGGGGCAGTTCTGAGGTTTGTTGCCTCAGGTATAAGCTGGTAGATTCTGCCCCTCCATATGCTCAATATCCCTTCTCACAGCCCTACTGCTAAAGGGCTGTACTAGTTAGCACTGTTTCCATTGTAGGTTATTGAAACCCAAATTAAACTAGCTTAAGCAAAAAAAAGTATCACTTTCAGGCACAGTTTGATCCAGGGATTTAAACAACTTCATCAGCCTTTATCTGCCTCTTGGGTTCTCCACTAGACTGTGTTCTGTATACTGGCTCTGTTCTAAGTTGGTAGCCTTAGACTCATCTTTCCAACCTAACAAGTCCCTAGAAACATCACTTCTGTCTTCCCTAAACCAGGGAAGAGTCTCAAGTGGCTTGCAGAGGAGCATGTCCATCAGTGAACCAATCAACATGGGGAGGGACCTCTGCCTGGGTGGTGGAGCACTTGCCCATCCCTACACTCTTGAAAGGGGGTTGTTGTTGTTCAGCTGCTAAGTTGTGTCTGACTATTTGGGACCCCATGGACTGCAGCACACCAGGCTTCCTCGTCCATCACTATCTCCTGGAGCTGGGGGTAGGGCAGCATGATTGACAGCTGCCCCGCTACCACCTGGAGAAGGAGAGAAGCTTGCAGGCGAGTAGAGGAAGCAGGAGGGGAAGTGAGTCGCATATGCAAAAGCCATGGCTGCCACCGTCTTCCAAGACCTGCCCAGGCTTTTTATCTACAAATCAGAACGTCAGCGCAGGAGTGTTCAAGCTCATCAAGTCCGCCCCAGTTTACTAGACAAAGAAGAGAGCTGAGGCCACGGTAAGTGCCTTGCTCAAAGTCATCTTCTAGTCTCCTGCAAAGGCATGACATCATTCCTGGCTCCAGCTCTAATTATTCCAGTCAAGAGCCAAGGGCAGTGGCCAGAGGGCTGTTTGAGAATCCCCTCTTCTGCCAGAGAGCCAAGAGGTGAGGGGGTTTGGCAGCGGGCTCTTCGCTGATCAGCCCAAGGCATTTGCCTCCCCTGCTTCTTGCCCTTCTCAGGATTTACAGGCCAGGCACCTCCACCGCCCCCCCCACCCCCCTTCTCCATCTGCCGCCTGCTGAGAACAAGGAGACTGCACATGGCTATCAGGGCCCAAGAAAGTGTGGCTGGGAGACTGGCTAAGAAGGAAGGGGAGGTTACAAAAGCAGGGAGCTAGATCTCCACGTGTGGGAGTGATTCATCTGAGGGTCAGAAAGCCGTGCAGACTTTTAGAGGGGGGTGCCATAGGTTCGAAAAGCGTAGTAAATTCTGATCAACGTGGGACTGATTCTCAACCCAAATCATTTACAGGTGCTGTCTTCATCAGGGGTCCGCACTCCGGGCAGGACATGAAGTTGGGTGAGGAACCAGGAGGGAAGGCAGCCTCATGATCTCAGGTTTTCTCTCCATCTCTGTGCACATGGCCACCTGGACCCACCTTCACATGTCCTCCGTGTGACCACCCACCTCCCACCCTACCTGCGTCATGCCCACCCTTCCGCTAGAGCATTGCTCTGCTTCCCTTTCGCTCCAGAAATTCTCCTGTCTCTGCAGACCGGCTAGGGTCGTGCCTTCTCTAGAGGCTGCCTTGGTGGCTCTGACCCTGCTTTGCACCCCCGGGGGACATTTCACTATGTCTGGAGACATTTGGGTTGTTGCCTATGGAGGGGTACTCCAGGCCTCTGGTGGGAAGAAGCCAGGGATGCTGCTAAAACATCTAATTCTGCATGGGATGGCCCCCACAGCAGAGAATTATCCAGCCCAGTGTATGAATGGTGCTGAGGTTGAGAAATACTGCAGCTTAGAGGGCCTGGGGCCATGTTCCTCAGCTTTGACTCACTTCCCTCAGGCTGAACCTCCTCCTCCAGGAAAGCTGGTTTGCCTGGGTTCAGATCCCAGCACCCCTCCGTCCACTAGCTGGGTAACCTTGGGCAAATAACTCAGCCTCTCTGGGCCTGTTTCTCATCCAAAATGGGGTGTACGAGAGCATCAACCTCATCCTGTTGTGAAGGGTAGGTGACTTTTAGTTCAGTTCAGTTCAGTCACTCAGTAGTGTCCGATTCTTTGTGACCCCCATGGACTGCAGCACTCCAGGCCTCCCTGTCCATCACCAGCTCCTGGAGTTTACTCAAACTTGTGTCCATTGAGCCAGTGATGCCATCCAACCATCTCATCCTCTGTGGTCCCCTTCTCTTCCCACCCTCAATCTTTCCCAACATCAGGGTCTTTTCAAATGAGTCAGTTCTTCACATCAGGTGGCCAAAGTATTGGAGTTTCAGATTCAACATCAGTCCTTCCAGTGGAAGGTGACCTTAGATCATCTATATATTAGAGGACTCTGATATATATACACACACACACACCCACACACACACACACACACATACATATACAGAGAGAGAGAGAGAGAGAGAGAGCGAGAGCGAGCTTGGCTGTGAGAAAGCACTCACTATATGCCAGTGGTATTTACTCAGTGGTCCTCTGGGTTGACTCTCCCTTAGGGAACGTTTTGGAAATTTCCTGTACCTTTGAGGGTGGAGGTGAGTGGATATTGTCTTTTACTGTAGTCTTGTCTGAGCATTTACCTGTTGAAATACTTGTTGTTTTATTAGAAACTTTTTTTATTCCTTTCTAGGACATCAGTTAAGGCATCAGGTTGACAAACAAATATTATGTTTCTAGATAGGTTATACTATCAACAAATTTACTTGCAGGTTATTGAAGTATTACACAGTATTTTTAAACGTTTGCAGGTGTGTTGTTGTGGCTTATAAGTTCGAGGTGACTGAGCTCACGGGACCACTCTTATGATTTTTGAGTGAGACCCCCACCCCCACTCCACCCAGTTACCAACCAGGGTTCTTTGCCTCCTTAATCAACCAGAAAATGATCAGAGGCCAGACGATCCAGGCAAGGCTTTACTGGGGCCCTGCTATAGTTTTTCCTGTAGGATGTGAGAATTGGACTATAAAGAAAGCTGAGCGCAGAAGAATTGAAGCTTTTGAACTGTGCTGTTGGAGAAGACTCTTGAGAGTCCCTTGGACTGCAAGGAGATCCAACCAGTCCATTCTGAAGGAGATCAGTCCTGGGTGTTCATTGGAAGGACTGATGCTGAAGCTGAAACTCCAATACTTTGGCCACCTGATGTGAAGAGCTGACTCATTTGAAAAGATCCTGATGCTGGGAAAGATTGAGGGCAGGAGGAGAAGGGCACGACAGAGGATGAGATGATTGGATGGCATCACTGACTCAATGGACATGGGTTTGGGTGAACTCTGGGAGTTGCTGATGGACAGGGAGGCCTGGCGTGCTGCGGTTCATGGGGTCGCAAAGAGTTGGACACGACTGAGCGACTGAACTGAACTGCTCAAACGGGGGGAGAGAGAAGAAGCAACAGGTTCCCTTGTTTGCTCTGCTCCCCACTCCCCACTGAGCCTGTCCCTTACGTGGGTGAAGGTAGGGATGTGTCCGGGGGTCAGGCCTCAGGGCTGACCTAGGTGGACTGCTACCTCTTAGGCGGTGGTCTGTCCGGGGATGTTTGCAGTACCCTGCTTTTGCTCTCACGGAGAAGGCAATGGCACCCCACTACAGTACTCTTGCCTGGAAAATTCCATGGACGGGGAGCCTGGTAGGCTGCAGTCCATGGGGCCGCTAAGAGTCAGACACGACTGAGCGACTTCATTTTCCCTTTTTGCTTTCATGCATTGGAGAAGGAAATGGCAACCCACTCCAGTGTTCTTGCCTGGAGAATCCCAGGGACGGGGGAGCCTGGTGGGCTGCTGTCTATGGGGTCGCGCAGAGTCGGACACGACTGAAGTGACTTAGCAGCAGCAGCAGCTTTTGCTCTCAACACCCTGTTTTTGCTCCAGGATCCTCAAAAGTGGCAGTTGGGTGTTTTGATCTCTTGGTATCTTTTGGGTCAGAATTTGCCCCAACCACGGCATGCGTGGGGTTATTTTTAGTCCCATACGGTTTCTTTGTATTTTGTTGCTCAGGGAGAGGTGTGTCCTGGTGCAAGCATTGTAGCTCTGCTGCAAAGGGTCCCAGGTCCCAGCCTGTCTCACCCCTACCCTCTAAACTGAAGACTTGGCACAGAGGCACGTGTTGAAGCAACTCTCTGCAGCTCTCTCCTTGCCCTCCAGACACACCCAGGATAAACCTGGTCCAACACTGCCCTCTGCCCTCCTCCACCTGCTCTGCAAGCGCAGGCCCACAAGAGTGGACCTCAATCACGTGGGCATGCAGAGCCAGGCTGGGGCACCCCCAGCAGAGGCAGGCACCCAGCCCCACCTGCTGCCTGGTCTAGAAAAAGTCCCAGTGTTCTGAGGAAGGGTTTTGCTTCCCACTGCACTCTCCCGTCCACTCAGCCCCGGGCTCCTGCATTTCAGTGTTGGTCTGGACTCCATACCTTCCCCTCCCCCCAGAGAAACAGTCATATTTATCCTTGTTATGAAATGATTGTTGTAAGAAAAAATGGACAGTCACAGAAATAGAAATCACGCCTTCTCCTGTTATACAGAAACAATTCTGCTAATATTTTGATTTTTTTTCTTGGAAATCACACCCCTGTGTTCCATTTTATTTTTTAACAACCCATTTGCACATGCTGTTTTGTAACCTGCCTCCCCACCACCCCCCACCGCCCACTCAGCTATATATCTTAAACATCTTTCCGGGTCATTAAATATTCTTCTACCAAGAAATGTCAATGGCCACCCAGTGTTCTATAAATAAACCATTATTTATTTAGCCAGTCTATTGATTGCTGGACACTCTGTACCTCATTGTTGACCTTGTCTGAATCCTGGCTCTGCTACTTAATGGCTGTGTGATATCCGGAAAATCACCTCCTCTTTCTGAGACTCGGCTTGTTGGGCTCTCTGTCCCCTGAACTGTCTACTGCCCCGGTGCCCTGGGGTTTTGCTTTGCAGAGCCCAGGTTGACATTGATGTGGCGCTTGGCATGATGCCCGAGACGCGTGCCCCCAAATGTGTCCTGAGTGTGAACCCTCATCCTTTTCTCTGCTGCCCCTTCTGCCTCTTGTTCCAGAGCTTCTGGTTCATCGTGACCAGCCTGAAAGACTGTCCCAGGGCATCCCTGTGACTGTCATTCTCAGTGTCTCTGGCTCCTGGCTGCAGGAACAAGAGTTTGTTATGCCCTCTGCACTGGAAACTAGCTCCCAGTGGGGTCTAGACTCACGAGCAGGCCAGCTTCTTCCAGCTGACCCCGGATTTCAGAGCAGATCTCTGAGGGCAGAGCCTTTGGGAACTCCCATGATGCAAATCTTCCCACCCTTCACCTCTTCCAGATGCGTGTGCTCAGTCAGGTCTGACTCTTTGCAACCCCGTGGACTGTAGCCCCTCAGGCTCCTCTGTCCATGGAATTCTCCAGGCAAGAATTCTGGGGTGGGTTGCCATTCCCTTCTCCAGGGGATCATCCCAACCCAGGGATCGAACCCCCATCTCCTGCATTGACAGGCATATTCTTTACCCCTGCACCACCTGGGGAGCCCCTGGACTGCAGTACTTCTTCACAAATCAGGGCTTCATGGGCCAGCTCTCAATCTTCCATACCCTTTTAGGGGAAGGAAAAGGGGCATGAGCTGCCCACCTCAAGCATCCCATGTATATGGTCGTCTGCAGCACTGGAAGGGCTCTGACCGGGCTAAGAGGTTCTTACTCCTCTGGACCTACCTGATAAGCACAGGGCGGGGTGGGACTGGGGCAAGGGAGAGGGGGGTGTCAAGGTACTGGGAAGGTAGGAAGGGTCATGGGAGAGCAGGGAGGGTCCGGGCAGGGAGGCAGAATCGCAGATAGGCCTCCAAGTATTGAGAGGATCTTTTCCTTTCCAGAGTCCCAAAACCATATGGAGTCAGTGTCAGTCAGTCAGTTCAGTCGCTCAGTCGTGTCCAACTCTTTGCGACCCCATGAACCGCAGCACGCCAGGCCTCCTTGTCCATCACCAACTCCCGGAGTTCACCCAAACTCATGTTCATTGAGTTGGTGATGCCATCCAGCCATCTCATCCTCAGTTGTCCCCTTCTCCTCCTGCCTTCAAGCATTCTCAGCATCAGGGTCTTTTCAAATGAGTCAGCTCTTGGCATCAGGTGGCCAAAGTATTGGAGTTTCGGCTTCAGTCCTTCCAGTGAACACTCAGGACTGATCTTTAGGATGGACTGGTTGGATCTCCTTGGAGTCCAAGGGACTCTCAAGAGTCTTCTCCAGCACCACAGCTCAAAAGCATCAATGCTTCAGCACTCAGCTTTCTTTACAGTCAGTGTAGAAACCTTTAAAACTGAATGTAACTCATTTCAGTTTAGTGAGGGCCTGCTACGTGCTTGCTAAGCTCTGGCAAAGGATGCTAAAGAGGAGAAAACCCCACATTCTGCCCTCCACAGCGACTGCTGTCACCCTCTGAGGGTAAATAGCCCTCATTTTCTGAGAACTGGCCTTCTTAAATGGGATGGTCAGCTCCCCTCTGGCACTTTGGGGGGATTTCCATCAGCATGGTAGAGGGGCAGGAGAGCCGGCCAGGACAGCTCTGGGTCAGTGGCAAGCATGGTGTGACTATCTGCCATAAGGGCCTCAGCCTTAAGGGCCTGGAAAGATGCTGGGCTCTGCCCCTTTAACTAACTGGCCTTGTTGTCGTCCTTGTGAATATTTTAAAATGGTTTCTTACTCTCTTCTTGTAGCACAATGGTTCTCTGCCTGGCATGAGTTTGTCCCCCAGAGACATGTGGCAATGTTGGGGACATTTTTGGTTGACACAGATAGAGGGAGTGCTACTGACATCTCGTGGGCAGAGGATGCTGGTAAACACCGTGCGATGCACAGGACAGCTCATCATTCGTGATGCGGTGGAGAAGCCCTGCTGTGGCTTATTGGTTCTGGCCACTGTCTCTGTGATTTCTCTAATAGCATCTCTCCCCATTTCCAACTCGGGATTTCCAATCCACCGTGGGCTGGGAAACTGGTTAATCAAGCTTGCTAGTGAGACAGGCTGGGGCCCGGGACCCTTTGCTGCCGTGCTACAGAGTTGTACCTGGATACACCTCTCCTGGAGCAATGAAATACAAAGAAACTGTATGGGACTAAAAATAACTCCATGCACGCTCAGTTGGGGCAAATTCTGGATCCAAAAGATACAAAGAGATCAAAAAACCCAACGGCCACTTTTGAGGAGCCTGGAGCAAAAAACAGGGTGTCAGGAACAAAAGCAGGGTACTGAGCATGTCCCCTGCACTCAGCAGCACCAGAGGGGTGGGCAGAATATCTAAGCCAGCCCTTTGGCCTGATCCCTGGGCCCAGTCCTATACTTAACCCATATAAGGAACAAGCTTGCCTCCCCTCACCATGGGGAACAGGGTGTAAGCAAGCAAGGGAACCTGTCGTTTGTTCTTGTTCTTCCTGCTGCAGTTGGGGCCCCAATAAAGCCTTGCTTGAATTTCTTGTCTGGCCTCTAGTCAATTTCTATTGATTGACCAAGGTCAAGAACCCTAGTTGGTAACACTAAGTGCTTCCTAAATAAAAAGGAAGTGTGGAATCCAGCCCCTTGGACAACTCATGGGGCCAGTGCATGAGCTTCGGGAGCCTGACTCAAGCCTGGCTGGGCCTCGGGGACTCACTGCAGGACTCAGTGACTCTAGCAAAGATGGGAGATGCCAGGGACAGTGGTCCTGGGCCTTCAAGAGGAGTGTCCATTCACAGAGCGCATTCGTCAGGGCTCTCTGGTGCCGGAAGGGTGGCTTCCTCCCACCAGCTTGGACCTTGGCCCACTCCGCTCCTCTTTGACTTCTGCCCATTCTCTTTGATTGCTGGATCCTGGCATCTTTGGTTTCTGCTCCCAACGTTCAATCCATGGCCATTTCCCAAGCTCCACTCTGCTCCATGATTTGTCTCCTCCTGGCCTCACCTCACAGCCAGGAAGACAGAACAACAGGCCCTCTTTCTTCCGTCTGGGTTTTCCATAGTGTTCTGCGTGGGCAAGGGGACACACTCGTGACCTCTGGGTAAGTGAGGCTTTACCGTATTTGGTTTGGGAACGTATCACATGGATGATGTGCCAACGCTCTGTTCCAAATTTTTCAGGACTTCTTTGCTTATGATGGATGGAAATGAACTCTGGCTGAGCTAAGCAAAACAGGAAATCTATTGGAAAGACCCCAGAGGTGTCTCAAAAATTCCAGGGCAGGCCTGCTTCTAGGCCTCAAGGATGTACTGAAACCAGGAATGGGGCACTGTGGAAGCACAGGGAGTCTCTCCTCCCATCTCTGTTTCCTGCCTCTCACTCTCCACCTATAGCCTGTTTTTCTAGGATGTACAGAACACGGGGGAGAAAAGGCAAAGTGAAAACAACATGGCTTCTCTTCAAAGGAGCAACTAATCTGGGCAGGAACCTCTTGGTTCTGATTCAAAACTCCGAGGGAAGGACTTGGATTGTAGGTATGCAAATAAAACCCTAGGTATCCAGGGTGACGCTTATATTGATGGCCAAGACAGGACACTGAACCAGAGCTTGTCACAGATGCAGTGGGAGACCTCCCATTTGGAGTGATGAGCTGTGAATAGCTGGGCTGGGCTGAAATGAAAGCAGAGACACTCAGCAGTGCTAGTCTGGGATGGGGAGGGTCTGGCTTAATTCTACTCAGACTTTTAGGAGAAATTATGATAGCCTCAATCCGCAAGGAGCAGTCCATCTGATGACAGAGTCAGACAGACACGCAGATAGAAAACTGCACACGGAGCTGGAATGTCGAGAAGGGTGATGCAGACAGAGTGCCCTGTGTGTGCCAGAGACAGCAGCATTCCTCGGCTCGTGGTCCCTTCCTCCGTCTTCAAAGCACATTACTCCAACCTCTGCTGCCACCATCCCATGGAATAATGGGATTACCTGCTCTCAGTCTTTGACCTTCTTTCTCTCTTCCGGCTTTGACCTTCTTGTCTCCCTCTTAGAAGGACTCCTGTGATTATTAACACATAGGGGCCCATGCATTATGCAGTATAATCTTCTCATTCCAAGATCTTTTATCACATCAGCAGAGTCCCTTTTGCTACAGAAAGTAACCCATTCACAGGTTCCAAGGATTAGGATGTGGACATTCTTGAAAGTGAAATGTTCGTCACTCAGTCATATCCGACTCTTTGAGACCTCATGGACCATGGCCTGTCAGGGCCCTTGTCCATGGAATTCTCCAAGCAAGGATACTGGAGTGGGTAGGCAGACATCTTTGGGGAAACATAATCTGGCTTCCCGCAGCCTCCTTCACCACACTTCTTGCTTTCCTCCAAAGTGATTGGTTAGTCTGGGGATGGCATGACGCTCCTGGGATGGGCAATGGTCAGCTGCGGTGGGGGAGCAGCTCCAGCTTTGGGCTTTCTGGGTTAAGTCTGCTTAAGCAGGTCCTCTTCCATGGCTGGGTCCAGCCAGGCCCTCGATCCCTGGGTTCCAGATTTTCTGCCTGTGACTGGAGGTTCATCAGGGTTCTGCAGGGTTGAGGAAGGGAGTTGGAGGTCCTGCTAATTCTGCATCCGGCTCTGCTTTAATACAGCTGACTCTGAATGCAGGTCCCTGATTAGCTCCTTCTGGTCTACTGCTGATGGGCCAAGAGCCCAAGGTGGGAAACGTGAATGCAAAGATCCCCCGATCTGCTGTTACCATGTGCTCACAAGACCACCAGAGACATGAGGGAGCATGAGTAAGAAGTACGATGCCCAAAGCAAGGAGGGTAAGCATCCCCACTGTGCTCCACATGGAGGCGTAGTAGAGTTTTACGTTCCACACTGGGGTTACACTTCGGAAAAGACATTAAAGCAGATCCTGGGAGCATGTTCAGGAGGAAAGGACTAGAAACATGTCACATGATGAGCAATGACAGGAAGTAGGAGAAGAATTGAGTGTCTCAGTATTAAGATACTTCGCATGGAGATGCTCTAATCACTCCATAAACCCTTGAGAAAACCACATTTATCCTCTTTAAGAAACAAGCAAACAGGAGCTCAGATTGCTTAAGAGTATCTTCTAGAGTCATTTGGGAAAGGAAGGGGTCAGGCAAGACTTGGAGTTGGGGGGTCTATCTGACCCCCACCCCCTCAAGTTAAGGCATCGACCTTATTCCAATGTTGCTTCTCGATAGAAGAATTTTGTCCAGAGAAAGCCTTTGAAGCAACTTCTAGTTGCCTACCGTATGGTCATTCTTGTTTTTTCCTGTACCAACAGCACTGTCATGAGTCCAGATTTCAACAAATAAGACATATCCTATAGTTCTTTGCAGCTGGTGTAGTCCATGCAACACAATTTCAGCCGATGTGACGAAAGGAGAAGTCTGCTGGATGCTTCTGGGAAAGCTTTGTTTTCTCATTGCTTTCTGTTTCTTTCTTCCTGCCTGGAGTGTGGATTGATGTCTGGAGATGCAGCAGCCACCTTGCAACTGTGAGGCAACCACAAGGATGGGAACTACTAGTGAAGGGTGGTGGAGCAGAGGGATAGAAGGAGGACATCAAGAACCTCACAGAGTTGTTATATTGGCTCCGGGTGGCCTGGCCCTAGAATAACGTGAAGAAGTAGCTACCTCTGCATTCGCTTAAGCTGCTGCGGTCTCTTTCCGTTTCACACAGCTGAACCCAATCCCTGTTAGTAAAATGGGACACAGCACTCTCCATACATGCCTTTGGAAGAGGGTTTAGAATTTTCCTGTGTTGCCAGGGACTGTGGAAGTTTCAGGGAAACAGAAACTGGCTTAGCAAGATGGAGAAAGAAACTTCAAGCTATGTTCTTGGTTCTTGGCCTCAGTGGAAAAGTTGACGAGGAGGTGGGGCAGATCTTACCATGGGAGAGTTTGAGCAGGAACTGAATGATACTAAGTGGGGCCAACTGAAGGGACAATGTTTGGATTTGATCAGGGCTGAACCAGATGAGGTCTGCATAGCTGAGCATGCGCGAAACTCAGTTACACCATCACCTGACCCTCCTAATTATGAGTCTTTGCAGGGTTGTGCAGTGGGCTCTTTCCCACATGCATGGGGAAGGGAGTAAGCCTCCCTTGATAAAACAACTCCCAGGACTGGGATAGCCTCAGAAGGAGAATCGCAGAGGTTGGCTGTGATGAGATGGCTGAATTAGATAATCTGGTTATGCTGACTTTGTGTTTTACTTTTCCCTCCAGATCTCCCACTTCTATCATGTTGTCTCCCAAGAGGTGTACCCTTCAAAAGTTTCTCAATTATAAGTGCCATACAACCCCCAAAAGGGAATTTCTTGACTCAGTTAACTACAAGTCTTAGAGGTTGCTATTTTCAGGTCTGTCTGGATCAGGTGCACAGACGATGTCATCAAGAGCCTGTTCCTTCCTTCACTTTCTGCTGCTTATCCTTGAGCAAGCTTCATTCTCAGCCAATTTTTGCCTGGTGGTGGCCAGACAGCTATCAGCAACCTTAGACTTACATCATAGCAACCCATGCCTGTGAGACAGCAGTTTTTTCTCCAAGGAAACTTGCTGAGGAGGGTTGTGATTGGCCCAGCTTGGGTCACATGCCTGCTTCTGACCTATCATGGTGGTCAAGGATACCCGGTGTTCTCCTTGGTTAGACCTGGGTCGTGTGCTCCTCTTTGGAGCCTGGCAGACTGCTGAGTCTTTCCAGGGCTGAGACAAGGGGTGGAGTCCCACCAGGAAAAAGAATTAGATGCTGGATGGGCTAAAGCAACAGACAGTCTCTATGTTAGGGGTGTTTCTCCCCCTTTCACTCTCTGACTGAAGGCTACACTCTGATGTTGGAGCCTCGTCACCTGGTAAAAACCCTCTAAGTCTTTCCAAGACCATTCTACCTCTCCTGGAGAAAAGGGGGAACATTTTTGGGCTCTTTAGGAAGTATAAACTCAGTTTAGCTTACCAAGTAAAAGCTTATGACTTCAGTATTCATTTCAACTGGGATTGGCTACTGCTTTGTAAGATCCCTACCTGGCTTAGCTTCCTTTGCTCTTATTTTTCACCTGCTGCTACCTAGAGGGCACAGATCCGAAGTAAAGGTGTCAGACCGTTTGACATCTGGATTTGTTGTGACTCTGCCAAGAAGGCTTCTAACTCTACCATCCTCTTCAGGCCCAGTCACCATTCTCTTCATGGAGAAGGACAGAGGTGTCTATATCTGTTAGAATGAATTAGGCAGCATATGGCATAAGTGATGTGATTAAGTCCCTGCAGCTTCCTTCTCATCCCATCTTGGGTCTCTAGCTCTGATGTTGGCTGCTACTTTATAAGCAGCCCTAAGGAAAGGTTCGTGGCTTCCCAGGTGGCTCAGTGGTAAAGAATCTGCCTGCCAGTGCAGGAGACCTGGGTTCAATCCCTGGGCTGGGAAGATTCCCCTGGAGAAGGGAATGTCAGCTCACTCCAGTACTCTTGCCTGGGAAATCCCAAGGACAGAGGACCTGGCAGGCTAACAGTTCATAGGGTCACAAAGAGCCAGACATGACTGACTGAGCACACACACACAAGGAAAGGCCCATGCGGGGAGGAAGTGAGGTCTTCTGCCGGCATCGTGTGAGTGAGCCATCTTGGAGCAGATCTTTCAGCCCTACAGACAGCTTGACTGTAACCTCAGGAGAGACCCTGATCCAAGAACCACCACTTAGTCTGCTCCCAGATTCCTGGCCCACTTATCATGTCACAGATGATAAGTGTTCGTTTTTTTTAGGCCACTAAGTTTTAGAGTAATATATTATGTGGCGGCTGGAGAAGGAAATGGCAACCCACTCTAGTATTCTTGCCTGGGAAATCCTATGAACAGAGGAGCCTGGCGGGCTCCAGTCCTTGGGATCGAAAGAGTCAGACCCGACTGAGCGACTAAACCACCATCACCGTCATATGGCAGTAGGTAATGTATACGCCGCATCCCAAATTACTGTCCAAACCAATGTTGAAGACATCCTTTGAAAATGAAAATCTACTCAAGTAATTTTCCTTTTATAATCCTGTAGCTATCTACAACTTTCAAGGTAAAGCCCTAATTTAAAGCTTAGCACACACGCCCCCCCACCCCCGGTGTCTCTCTGCCCAGCGCCCAGGCTTCATTTCCAGGTGTCCTCTTCACCCACCTTCGTACAGAACTGTTGGCACTTCCTTAACCAGGCCAGGCTCTCTTTAGGCCTAGTCAATGTTGTCTTTCTGCCTGGGTTGCCCCATTTTTTCTCTTTCTTTAGCTAACTAACCCACCAACCAATTAATGAACAAGTGCCTAAGCCAGCCCTTGAAGTCTGTGGCAGATGGACTCTAGTTGACCCTGTTGACCTTCACATCCTGGTATTTTAGCCAAGAGACTATGGCCAAGACGGGGGTGGGGAGTACCTAGAAATGAATTCCTGCTTGGAAACCCTTTACAAGTTGTCCCTGAGATAACCAAGAGCTGCTGGCAGGTTTTGGCAATGCTGACATGTCCTCTGTAATTACTCTCAAGTTGGCTCATGCCTGTGTGTCTTATTTCCATAATACAAGCTCCATGGTGATACCTGTTTACTTTATTCCTTCCTCCTCTGTCACTCCCATTCCACCCCTCCCCACTCCCCCGGGGGTGCCCGGTGCCCACGGTGTACTCACCCAGTGAATGCCAGGGAGGGCTGAATGAGGGGGACGGCTGGGTGGTTTGCTGGCTCAGGAAGGCAGTAGAGCCTTCTGGTCTGTTCCCCTCGCTGTTACAGGCAGCCTTGCTCCCCCATTCTTTTAGGGCAGGTTGCCTAGAAGCAGAGCCTGAGGCGGTCAGGCGAAAATGTAAGCAGGGAAGGGAAGTAAGGGGCTAGGGAGAATGCTTGGCAAACAGGTGGGCTCGGCAGAGGTCTCGCATCAGCTGGTCCCACGAGGAGCTCGGGAGTATGAATGGCACCAGGAGTTTGTCCCTTCCTGAAGCACAGAGACTGGCCTGATGTATTCCGGTATCATCCGATCATTGCTCCTGTCTGGAAACAATCAGCATTTCTGGCCAGACAGCTCCAGTAGGCTGGGGCAATTCTCAGGAGTCAGTTGAGAACAGCTCACACTCACAGCAGCTGGGGTTGGGGTGGGGTGGTGGGGTGGAGGAGGTGGGTGCCAACCTGGCACAGGGAAGCAACTTGGATATGCAGCTCCTGGCCTGAAGCTGCCCCTCTGTATCCACCGACCCCCAGGTTTAAGGCTGCCTGGAGCCTCTGAGGCTGGGGGCCCAAAGCAGCCCTTTAGTCTGCCTGTGGAGCTGTTTATGAAGGAAGGCTTAGTAGAGGGTGGGATAACCACCCACCCCATTCATGTCCACCCGGAACCTGAGAAGGTGACCATATTTGGACATAGAGGCTTTGCAGATACATTAAGTTAAGGATCTCAAGGTATAACTATCCTAGATTTGACTTCCCACGTGGCGCTAGTGGTAAAGAACATGCCTGCTAAGCATGAGATGTAAGAGACACAGGTTAAGTCCGTGGGTCGGGAAGATCCCCTGGAGGAGGGCATGCCAACCCACTCCAGTATTCTTGCCTGGAGAATCCCATGGACAGAGGAGCCTGGTGGGCTACAGCCCATAGAGTTGCAAAGAGTCAGACATGACTGAAGTGACTTAGCATGCAGATTTGGGAAGGTGGGGCTAAATCCACTCTCGTGTCCTCATGGGGCTTCCCCGGTGGCTCAGAAGATAAAGAATCCTCCAGTAATGCCGGAGACCTGGGTTTGATCCCTGGGTCAGAAAGATTACTCCAGTATTCTTGCCCGGAGAATCCCCATGGACAGAGGAGCCTGGCGGGCAACAGTCCATGTGGTCGCAGAGAGTCGGACATGACTGACCAAGCACAGCACACAGTGTCCTTCTAAGAAGAGGAGAGGACACACAGAAACACGGGGCAGAGACAGTGTGATGACGGAGGCACAGGCTGGAGGGATGTGTCTTCAAAGCAAGGAACACGGGGAACCTCCGGAGGCTGGAAGAGGCAAAGAAAGATCCTCCCCTAGAGCCTTCAGAGGGGCAGGGCCCTCCGGGCACCTTGATTACAGACTTCCAGCTTCCTACATTGAAAGTGAAAGTGAAGTCGCTCAGTTGTGTCCGACTCTGCGACCCCATGGACTGTAGCCCACCAGGCTCCTCCATCCATGGGATTCTCCAGGCAAGAATACTGGACTTGGGTTGCCATTTCCTTCTCCAGGGCATCTTCCCAACCCAGGGATCGGACCCAGGTCTCCTGCATTGCAGGCAGATGCTTTAACCTCTGAGCCACCATAAAATTCAATTCCATAAAATTCTCCTGCACTTGGAGAGAAGAAATTTCTGTTATCCTAGGCCACCCAGTTTGTGGTAATTAGGGTAGCCCTTGGAAACTAATACAAGCCCTAAGGCCTGTTGCCGTGGGAAACATAGCCCCACCCCCCTACCCACCCTATCCCTGCCACTCACTTCAATTAGTTCCCCTCCCTGAGCCTCAGTTTCCTCCCTTGTAACTAGAGAGGAGTCAACAAACTGCTGGAGCATTAGGCTCACCAGAGAGTCCCAAGCTTAGTTTATTCAGTTTAATTAGAGACAGGCCAGTTCCCAGGTGTCCTTCCATAAACCCTGCCAGGGCCTGGCCCCAGATCCATGTCAGGTGAGTCTGACCCAGCAGGTCGGCACCTGTACCTGAGGCTCCATACGGACATCCCTGGAATTATAGGAGAGAAGGACACAAAAGAGCCTGCAGATACACGCACATCTTTGATGGGAGGGGAGGAGTGGTTGGCTCTGAAGAGGGGGTCCCAAGGCTGGTGGTTGTCTGCTGTCTGAGGTTTCCCATTTTTTACTCTATGGCTTAAAAAAAAAAAATCAGCATGTTTTAAAACAAAAAGAAAACAGCCCTGGTGCTTGGAAATAAATATTGAACAAAGAGAAGGGAGTTCCTTTGCTCCTCCCTTGCCCCACCCGCTGCCAAGTCTCCTCCAGCAAATCTGGCCACTGGGTCTACTGGTGTATTTGTCTATTTGTCTGTCTGCTGCCATCTGCGGTGCCCAGCAAGGGTGGAGGGCCCTAGGAGGGTGGATGGTAGGCTTGGTGCCCAGGAGCCTCACAGCTGGGAGTGTAGGAGTCTACACACAGCAATCAAGTGTCTGCAACAGAGGCTGCAAAGTAGCCTCGAGAGGCAAGACACAAAGGACGTGTGTGTTTAATGTGACAGTACAAAGCCTTGCACTCAATTATTATTATTATATTTTATTAGCTAAATTGTCAAGTGAGTGGTGGAGACAGAAAGTCCTGTGGGTTCCGGTGAAGGAGAGAGGGCTAAGAATTTGATGGCTGCTGCTGCTGCTAAGTCACTTCAGTCGTGTCCGACTCTGTGTGACCCCATAGACGGCAGCCCACCAGGCTCCCCCATCCCTGGGATTCTCCAGGCAAGAACACTGGAGTGGGTTGCCATTTCCTTCTCCAATGCATGAAAGTGAAAAGTGAAAGTGAAGTCGCTCGGTTGTGTCTGACCCTCAGCAACCCCATGGACTGCAGCCTTCCAGGCTCCTCTGTCCGTGGGATTTTCCAGGCAGGAGTACTGGAGTGGGGTGCCATTGCCTTCTCCGAAATTGATGGCAGGGAGGGCTTGATGGAGGAGGGACGCTTCCAGCTGGACAACTAAGGTAGGAGAGCTGACGTGGGAAGGGGTGTTTGGCGTCTCCTATTCAGTCTTTCTAAGCAGCACATTTTAATGTAATTTGTTGATGCGAGGGTTGCTAAAACCAAGATGAAGAGACGTCTGGAGCGGTGCTTCTCCAGCTCTCTGGGCCAATTGTTTTCTTTGTCATTTCTAATCAATGGCGGGCCCTAGTCAGAATGACCACCGTTAAGAAGTCTACAAGTGCTCGGAGAAGGTGTGGAAAAAAGAGAACCCTCCTACACCATTGGTAGGAATGTAACTTGTGTCAGCCTTTATGGAAAACAGTATGGAGGTTCCTCAAAACACTAAAAATAGAGTTTCCCTACGATCCAACAATTCTCCTCCTATGCATACACCCAGATAAAATCCATATACGTCCCCCTGTGTTCATAACAGCACTATTCACAGCAGTCAAGACATGGAAGCAATCTAAATGTTTATAGACAGATGAATGATTAAAAAAGATGTGGTGCATATTTACAATGGACTATTACTCAGCCATAAAAAAAGAGTGGAATAATGCCATGTGCAGCAACATGGATGGACCTAGAGATTATCATACTAAGAGAAGTAAGTCAGAAAGAGACAAATATATGCTATCACTGATATGTGGAATCTGAGATATGAGACAAAAACAGGCTTACAGACATCGAGAACACACTTGTGGTTGCCAAGGGGGAGGAGAGATGAGGGAGAGAAGGACCGCGAGTTTGGGTTTTGCAGAGACTGTTATGCATCAGGTGGATAAAAACAGGTTCCTACCGTATAGCACAGAGAGCTGTATTCAGTGTTGTTTAGTGGCTAAGTCGTGTCCAACTACTTCACAGCCCCATGGATGGTAGCCTGCCAGGCTCCTCTGTCCATGGAATTTCCCAGGCAAGGATACTGGAGTGGGTTGCCATTTCCTTCTCCAGGGGATCTTCCCAACCCAAGGATCGAACCCACGTCTCCTGCATTTCAGGCAAATTCTTTACCAATGAACCACTGGGGATTCTGTGATAAACCATAATGGAATAGACTATGAAAAAATACATATACATATATGTTATAACTGAGTCATGTTGCTGTACAGCAGAACTTAAATTGTAAATCAACTAGACTTCAATACATTTTTTAAAATGGCCGACTTCTATTGTAAAACATAACACAAAAGAATTACTTGGAAAAAAATGAAATGGACAAGGGACATACAAAATACAAGTAAAATTTTTGTATTATTATTAGATTCAGCTGTCGTAAGTTAACTTTGCCAAACTGATGGGAAAGCATCTAAATGTTTGCAGACACTTTCTGTGCTTGTCCCACCCTGGACCTGAGCAAGCGGTTTGCAGAAGGGCCCTTGACGGCACTTGGAGTAGCCCCTGTTCCAGAGAGAGCCTCAGAAGGCAAGAGGCGGAACCGGAGAGAAGATGGCCACAGGGGATGCCTCGGAGACATGGCTTCCCAGCCCCACCCCGCCCCTACCACTTCTGGGCTTCTCCCCCAACTTTTTCTCTGACTACGGTTCTGCCCAGAGTAGCCCCTGGGGAGGCCCAGGCAGGGATGTGTGGCGTCCTGGTCCATTAATAATTCAGAATGCCTTCACACTGTGTTATTTAAGTTATTTGTTTGACATCAGTTTGAAGGCGAGACTGATCGGGCGTTGAGGCGGGAGGCGGGGCAGGGTAGAGGAATGAGCCTGTTTCTCCTTTACTCTTCCGGGGAATTTGGCCTGACCTAAGCTGCTGACCCCTCTCTAACAATGAACACCTGCAGGACCAGCCCGTCCTCTTTGGAAGGTGCTTCAGTAAACAGCTCTTGTACTGAGCTTATTCGTTGGTGAAGGTCTCTCTCTCCAGCCCCTAAAACAGCTTGGCAAAATGGGTCCTCTTCCTGGGAAGTGCCAGAAAGCACAGCCACCCAGGCTGACATTGGACCCAACGTTTGCACCTTCTCCTGGGTTAGTGCCTGCCCAGTGGGCTCTGTTAGGGGCGGTGCATCCACTCATTTCCCTGCTATGATGGGCACGATGATAAATAAAACCGAAATAAAAATTACTGCCCTCTCTTGACTCTTGACCTCAGACGCTGAACTCAGCACTTGACACTCATCCTCTCATCTCATTCTCACATTCCGAGGAAGGAAGTGTGACTATTATTCCCATTTTACAGACAAGCAAGCTGAAGCCGAAAGTTGTATGTGGCCCAACAAAGTCACACTGGTGGCGGGTGCTAGAGGCAGGTACAGCCTAGTCTATCCGACTGGAAGCTTGTATTCTGGACCAGGGTGTGCAGGCAGGAGTGAGTGGGGAGCAGGAAGAGCCAGAGCAGGCTGAAGCCGAGTTTCTCTGAAAGGAGCTGGACCAGGGACAGTGCAGAAAGCCAGCCTGCAGGGGAGCCCTTTATGGTCTATGGCGGGGTGGGGGAGGGGGGCGGCGAGATCGACCATCATCTACCTTGCCCATCATTAAACATTGCCCATCATTAAACACACACGTTTCCTTGGAAGAGGAAGGAGGTGGCTCTCGGGCCCTCCTGTCCGTGGTTCTGGGCCCCAGCTCCCAGCAGAGGACACTGTAGGTTATGACCTCAGCAGTGGTTCTCGTGGGAGGGCTTTACATTCCTTTCTCTCCCTGAAGCAGTGAGACAACAGGCAAGTCCTAGCTGACCAGCAAGCCTAAGACCCCCCTCAGGCTTGAAACTGCGAGATGATGAATCTGGACGCAGACTTGAAGCTTCTACATTGCTTAACAGTTACAGATGGGACATAAATCAGGCGAGACTAATTGCCACCTTCCTTTGTTCCCCTTCCCCATCACCCAGGGAGGAAGACGGCTGGGCATTGGGTGGGGAACTCAGTGTGCCTCTTCTCACCTCCGCCCTGGCTGTGTGAATCCTCGGGGCCAGACTCTAGAAGCCCTGGTTATATTTGAGTAACTAAGAGTAAAGGGACCAGTGGCTGATTTCTGGCTGTAGCTCTGGGAAGACAGTCAGTCCATGGAACAACTGACTGGTTCAAAATTGGGAAAGGAGTGCGACAAGGCTGGATATTATCTCCCTGCTTATTTAACTTCTATGCAGAGTACATCACACGAAATGCTGGGATGAATGAATCACAAGCAGGAACCAAGATGGCTGGGAGGAGAAATACCTGCAAGGAGATCAAACCAGTCCATCCTAAAGGAAATCAACCCTGAATATTCCTTGGAAGGAATGATGCTAAAGCTGAAGCTCCAATAGTTTGGCCACCTGATGCGAAGAGCCAACTTATTGGAAAAGACCCTGATGCAGAGAAAGATTGAAGGCAGGAGGAGAAGGAGGCAGCAGAGGATGAGATCGTTAGCTAGCATCACCAACTCAGTGGACATGAATTTGAGCAAACTCCGGTAGATAGTGGAGGACAAAGGAGCCAGGAGTGCTGCAGTCCATGGGGTTGCAAAGAGTGGGACACAATTTAGTGACTGAACAACATGGAGTCCTGGGCAACCCCACCGGGAGTCCCCAGACCCCTCCATGGGAATGCACCCCTAGGTCTTTCTGCAGGGGCAAGGATGATGCAGAGGCCGGGCTAGGGGCTGGAGGGACCTGGTGTGGGTGTCAGGCCCAAGGACAGTGTATGAGCTACACAGGGTAGATCAAGACTGAGCCACAGACTCCAATGCACCAATCCTGGGAAACTACCTGGAACCCCAAAATTAGAATCAGCCCCAGAGAGGAGGAGGTTAATGAGGGAAATCCTGATTGTAATGGAGTTTAATCACGAAACAATTTAGAAACCACTGCAGTGACTAAGTTTATCTGGAAGTTATCAAATTAAATTCTGTGTTCTTTGAGATGATAGAAGGATGATCGTGGTTTATGATAAAAATCAAGCTTAGTAATGGGAAAAAGAAAATTTACATGTTTGCATGTCAGAGGGTAAGGAATGTGGAATTGAGTCCAGAAACTGAGTCCAGCCTTGCCCGGGAATTCCTGCCCTGGGGATCCCAGGAGGCTCAGCCTTCCAGTCCACCCCAGGGTGACCACCCTGGGATCTCCACGGATCTCCTGGAGCAAAGGGACTGTGTGGGGGTGACAAGCGAAGATTCATCCTCATGGTGCTTGCCTGCAAAGTGCAGGGGGGTTCGTTCTGGGCAAAGGACAGAGAGAAGTCCACGGGGGAATGTGTGTTTTCATGGTGCCCAGCTCAGGGAAACCGAGCACATATTGAACATCTATGTTTCCGAACTTGTCAGACAAGAACATGTCAACTCAATTCTGCACGAAGAACAGATGTCACGTGCACGCAAAACTGATGAAGCGTAATTGACAACTGACCACACACGAACCCACCATGGCTCAAAGACTACACACAGCGCTCTTCACCTCCACCTGCGAGGCGGGATTGATCCCGGTTTATAGAGGAAGAAACGAATAGCAGTAAGGTCAAGGTCGTGTAGCTGCTGAGTTAAGTGCTCTCGTCCTTTGTAGGGCCGTAGACTCACCCGGCTCCCAGGTGCTGGCTGTCCTTGAATCACAGAGCCTCGTGAGACCTCAGGACCTCCGAGGCTGAGCCGGTTTCCCTCCCGCCCAGCCCCTGGGGAGGCCCTGCAGAGTTGGGGAGCGAGGAGCCAGCACCCCGTCCCTCTGTACTTTCCAGCAGCCAAATGTGAATGCTGTAACCTCCGAGGGGATGACAACGCCCATTCTACTGGCTGTTTCCAAGCTTCACATGCAAAGCCAGCGGCGCTGTCTGATGTCAGGGAGACTGAGGGGGACAGATGGGAGGGGTCAGAGGTGTAGAGGCCTAGAGGTCATGGCTGAAAGTCGGGGGCCAAGAGTCAGGCCTCAGGCAGGAACAGAGAAGTCAAGGCAGGAGGGAAATACGGTTGGGGGGAAGCTCTGCTCAGGGGTTTCTGAGAAGCAGGCAGTGGAGGGCGGAGGGGCTTCTGGTTATGCAGGAACATTTGGCAGGGACCCCTTCCAGGGTCGGCCATGAGGGCCGTGCTTGACTTTCAGAACTTAAAAGCCCTGCGGGTGTAGCGGGGGGCCCTCTTACTCTCCAATGAGATGAGGAGTGAAGACGTGTGTCCTGCAGCTTTGTAGACTTGGGATACCTGGACGTGAGCCAGGGTATTTCTGGATTCTTTCAACGTTGTTATTGTTCAGTCGCTCAGTCGTGTCTGACTCTTTGCGACCCCATGGACTGTGTAGCCAGCCCACCAGGCTCCTCTGTCCGTGGGATTCTCGAGGCAAAAAGTATTGGAGTGGGTTGCCATCCCCCTCTCCAGGGGATCTTCCTGGGCCAGGGATCGAACCTGGGTCTCCTGCATTGCAGGCAGACGCTTTACTGTGGGGTCCTTCGGGAAGGTTCACCCGGCCACTGGGAACTGGTGCTAGCCGTGGTACCGGGGAAGGTGAGGAGCGGAGACAGGCTCCACCACGCTGGGGGCCAAGTGTTCCCGGGGGGGCCTCAGGAGCCCTTTCCCAGGACGGCCGTGTCCACTTCCAGCTTGCTGACACCCCGAGTCTGAGAACCAGGCCCAGAAGTGCTGCTGGGCCATGGAAATGTGGGGGACACAGCTCGGGCCAGGGCCAGGCAGAGTTACCACCATGGAAAAGGGCGATGCCGGCCGCGGGGGCACCCTCTGAGCCAGGCATGGTGCCCAGCCCCCCAGGATCCCTAGTGACACCCACAGCGCCCCCAGGAAGGGGGCAACCATTTCCCCCCTTACAGGTAAGGAAGCAGCAGACGAGAGCTGCCGCCTTCCGCCCAGGCTCCTGTGGCCGGTCAGTGGCAAAGCTGGGCTCTTACTTCGGAGCTCTGACCTGCTCTGCGCCCTCGGCATCCAGCCCAGGAGGGGCCTTTGTGATGCTGGTGGCCCTGGTAGCAAAACCTGCCCTGGACGTGGTTTTGAAACCAGTGAACTCATTGACCCTTTTGTCCCCTTCCTTAAAGGCTTCCCTCGTAGCTCAGCTGGTAAAGAATCGCCTGCAAGGTAGGAGACCTGGGTTCGATCCCTGGGCCAGGAAGATCCCCTGGAGGAGGGAATGGCTACCCACTCCAGTGTTCTGACCTGGAGAATTCCATGGATTGTATAGTCCACGGGGTCACAGAGAGAGTCGGACATGACTGAGCGACTTTCCCTTTACTTCCTCCCCTGCAGAAGTCTCAATGCCAGTTTGACCGAATTCCCTCCCTCACCCTTTCCTCTGGGTCTTTCTTGAGGTTGGCTGGCCACGGCTTCCCGCAGACACAAAAAAGGGAAATGCTGCCAGGGGTTCCAGCCTCTCCCAGCCTCCCTGAGAAAATCTGCTTCTTGATGGGGAGGGGGTGAGCGATCCTGGGATCCTGGGAGATGCTGGGGAAGGAGCCTGGGGTGGGGGTGGGGTAGCCCAGTTCTCACCCTCTGGGCACAGAAGGTTGGGGTGCTGGGTTAGGGCCCGCCCAGGGTTCCTGGCTCCTGCCTGGAGCCTTCTGCCAGGAAGGGCAAGACTCCGCCAGGCTGGCTTCTGAGAACTGGGCCAGGCTCCAGGCTGAGCCTCGGGCAGATCCCCAAGGCTCAGTCTCGCCTCTTTCCCCACCCCGCAGACCAGGCTGGGCCTCCTCTCTGCCCTCTTTTGTGGAGCCGGGGAACCCAGGGCCAGTTCCCTGCCTGCCAGCTGGTTTCCCGGACCCTGGACCAGCTGTGAGCGAGGGGGCGGGAGCAGCCGCTGGCCTCTGGGAAGTGGAAACCAGGAGTCAGGCAGCTGAGGCGGGCGGGTTTAGGCTGGGGCGATGAGGCCAGCAGGCCCGGGCAGCATTCTGGAGGAATTTCTGAATTACCTCCTGGCTGGAGACTGGAGGCCAGAGCGGGGGCCCTGGGCTGGTCCTGCTGGCTGCAGCCTTCCCGCCTCGGGCCTGTGTCTCTGCCCGCCTGCCTAGGCATCGCAGCATCCTCTGATGGACCGGTGAGAACTCAGCTCAAAGGGGTGGTCAGGGCTCCCCCTCCCCTATTGTGGGGAGGGGGGGAGGGGGAAAAGGGGGAGGGGTGAGTTCTCCCCTGACCTTGGCCTCGCCTGCCCCTGCTGAGCTTAGGGCTGCTCTGCATCTACCCTGCCCTCCAGAATCATAGGTTCCACCTGGCCAAAGTCGAGAGGAGGCCTCTGGTGTCTTCATCATCACTGGAGTGTTTAGGGGGTGGGAGGTGGTGGTTGGCTGCTCCAGCACCCCCCAGTTCTGTCCCCCAGATGGGACGGCTCTTGGTGTGCCAATGTCAGGCAGGACCGGCCACAGAGTCTGTGGGGCTATATCTGTTAGAAAATTATTAAGAGTCTGACGAACGTGACAGCAGAGCAGGAAACCAAGCCCCAGGGCTTCCTAATTATGGAGCCCCCCATCCCTTGTGACCACACAGGCCGCACCCATGAAACCAGCCTTGCTCCCAGAAAGTCCTGGGCCCTCGAGGCACCACCCCGTCTGTCTCCTGGACCTTGGCTGGAAGGCAGATCTGACCAGGAAACCCCAGACCCCCCGCCAACCCCCTCCTCTGCTCCTTCACATCTCATGCTGAAATCAGTGTCATCAGTGATGCCCCATCCTGACCTCCCCCCCGGGGAAACTGAGGCAGCAGGAAGGGCCTGGGAACTCCCCCACCCCTGATGGTGGGAGGAGGGATGGTGGGGGTGGCTGAGCCCAGGCTCCCCTCAGCGGCCCAGGGCTCTGGGCAGGACTCGGTGGTGGGGTGGTTGCCGCCCTAGCCTTCAGATCTCCATCAGGACCGTCCCCTCTGCATGGGAGGTGGAGCCGGGGGCGAGGGAGGTGTTCAGGGTGGCTTCGCCAGCTGCAGACCCGGCATCCGCCCGGCCAAGCCCGGTCGCTTTGTTCTTGGTCTCCCCGGCACAGCGGCTGGCTCAGCCGCCCCCTGGCAGGATGACTGCCGCTGGGGGACGGTGGGGCCCGATCCAGGAGTGTACTGACCTGGAAATTGTGCTGGGCTCTGGCAGAGGCGGCTGGCCAAGGTCAGGGAGCAGGCGGGAAGCCGGCCCTCCAGTTGCAGGGGAAGGCTGACTCCGGAGGGAAGGTGGGCCTGACCCCGCTCCTCTGCCCTGGCCTCCACAGCCTGGGCGAGCTCCTTCTGACTGCAGCCGTGCCCCCAGGCTCCCACCAGCCTAGGGATGAGAAAGCGCGGCACCCTCCGCTTAGGGTGCACGGAGGGCCTGGCCGGGGTCCCCGGCGGCCTCTGTGCGGGGTCCCATCGGCTCTCATGAAGCCGTAGGCGGCAGGTCTCACTGTTACTGCCACAGTGAGAGTCAGATTAGCTGGGAAGCTGGTTCTAGGCCACAGGGCTGCCTCGCTGTCCCCACGCTGCCCTTCTTCTGTGGCAGTCATCAGAGTGGCCCTGTTGGCGTGCCTGTCTGATCAACGTCTGCCTCTCTGATTGGGCTTAAGCCCTGTGTCCCTGAGTGGAGCTGCCCCTTGAATTCACATCTGGCCCATGGAGATGCTCAAGGCTCTGACCCTGGTGCCACACACAGGGCCTGGCACATGTAAGACCCCCAACAAGGGAAGGTGGGAAGGGGTTGCGTCAGGAGTGCCACATGGGTCGGCGGGACGCCCAGCCTGCACCCCTACCCCCTGGCCTGCCCCTCACCCCTGCTGGACCAGAGTAGGGCCAGTTGGGGCTCTGCATTGGCCAGGGGCTGGGAGGGGGGCAGAACTGAGTGTGGGGTCACCCTCTCCACCACTCTGTCAGGGTGCCCACCACTGAGGCTCCTTCACGGGAGACACCCCCCCACCCCGAGCTGGCTGGTTCCTGGCTGATTTATTGCCTCCCCAGCTCTGTGAGGCCGGGGTCGCGGCAGTTGGGAAGTCCGTCCCTGTGAGGTTCGGGGGCCAGGGAGTGTGTCACCAGGGGGGCCTCTTCTGGAAGAAACACCCGTGTGGATTTTTCCCTGCGGATCCGCCCTGGGGATCTCCCAACGGGTGTCCAGTCCCCTGCTTTCCCGGTGCCCTTGGAGCGTCTGCTTCCACCGATTGGCTGGAGCCACAGCTCGGGGCCAGTCATCCTGCTGTTGGGAGCCTCTGTGGGCATTCACCCCAAACACGTCTGCAGCGGGCACTGCCAGGGTGCCCGGGAGCGTGTCTGCGGGAACAGTTCTCAGGAAACCCCGCAGCGGGGCTGCTGAGAGCAGGGACCGCTTTGCTTGTTCTCCCATCTTTGACTGTGTCCACTGAGTATCTCTGCGTTTCCCCCCTGCTCTGCCCCAGGAATGGTGCTCAGCGTGGGGGTCTACGTGTGGACAGTTCAGCCCAGACTCCAGGGGCTCACGGTCCAGTCTGGGATGAGTGTACTATGCCTGACATCATATTTGTAAATTTGTATTTTTTTTTTAAAGAGGGCCCCTAAAAAAAAAAAAAAAAAAAGAGGGCCCCTGTTTTGTAAGCTCAGGCTTCAAGAACCTGCATCGACGGTGAGGGGGCAGACTGAGGGTTCTGACCCAGGCCACTCCTGTGTTGCTGAAGCCAGCTGCATTGCTGCCTTTTTGCAGGCACCCAGTAAGAATTCCCAGGTGGCTCAGTGGTAAAGAATCCACCTGCAATGCAGGAGACATGGGTTTAATCCCTGGATCAAAAAGATGCCCTGGAGAAGGAAACGGCAACCCACTCCAGTATTCTTGCCTGCGAAAATCCAAGGACAGGGGAGCCTGGCAGGCTACAGTCGAATGGATCTCAAAAGAGCTGGGCCCGACTTAGAGACTAAACAACAGTAAGGATTTGATTTCCCTGAGCCAGTCTGGAATCCTGTTTTCTTTTAGTGTTTTTCCCCAACCCTGCCTTAGAGCTGAGACCGCGGTCCTGAGTCAGAGGACTTGTGGGATTGGAGCGCCCTCTGCTGGCAAGATCGAGGTACAGCCGGGAGAGTGGTACACCCCCAGGAGCGGCTGCATTGAAACCTTGCTGTTAGGATGCTGGCAGGCGGGTCTAGGGGTTAGTACACAGGCAAGCCTTTCCTGCTGGGCGTGGACACATTCAAGGACACATACCATGCCCTGTAATTCAGATGCGAGCGTGTCTTTGCGTACACATCTTCCATTTCTGCTGCACCTGGGATGACGTCACCTGGGGTCTGCCGCAATGCAGTTAATGGAGTTAGCGTCAACTCCACAGGTTAAGCACTGGGTCCCCCACACGCTACCCCACTGTGCTTCCAGCCACAAGCGGGGTTCCCCAGGACCAGCACGTCTGACCAGCCAGAAACAAAGTAGTGAGTTCCCATGACCCTTCAGGTTTGGTAATTCACTACCCTAAACCCTCAGAACTCACTGCTTAAGTGCTGTTCTGTTGATGGCAGTTTCATTTATTTTATAAAGGTTACAACTCAGGAGCAGCCAGATGAAGAGGCCTGCAGGGCAAGACCTGGGGGAGAGGGTGTGGAGTTGGGGCACGTCACCTCCCAGGATGCTCCCCAGAATCCCCCACCCCCGTGTCAAGCGTTTTCATTGGGGTTTCATTACTTCTCACGGTGTAGGCGGGCCTGATTGAACGCTGCCTAATGAGTGACTCAGTCTCCAGCTCCCTGTCCTTCTATTGGCTGAACAACCGGTCAGCTCACACCTGTGGTCTATCTAGGAAGCTATCTAGGTGGGGCCCACCCTGAGACCCCTCATTAGCATAACAAAGGCACTCCCCTCAGGAAATTCCAAGGGCTTTTTGAAGCACGTGCTAGAAACTGGGGAAAAGACTTGTTCTTTTCACGTTATACCATAGCACATGGGTGCACACACCAGGGCTAGTTTCATTCATCCCAGGCACATCCAGCCAGTCAGCTTCAGTTCAGCCGCTCAGTCCTGTCTGACTCTTTGCAACCCAATGAACTGCAGCACGCCAGGCCTCCGTGTCCATCACCAACTCCCAGAGTTTACTCAAAATCACATCCATTGAGTCGGTGATGCCATCCGACCATCTCATACTCTGTCGTCCCCTTCTCCTCCTGCCTTCCCAGCATCAGAATCTTTTTTTTAAGGAGTCAGTTTTTCGCATCAGGTGGCCAAAGTACTAGAGCTTCAGCTTCAGCATCAATCCTTCCAATGAATATTCAGGACTGATTTCCTTTAGGATTGATTGGTTTGATCTCCTTGCTGTCCAAGGGACTCTCTAAGACAGACTCCCTAAGAGGTGGCAAAACAGCAGAGAGGTCTCCCAGGATCACAACACTGTCCCTCCTTAAAAGGCTGAGCCCCGGAAGCCGCTCCCCCACCCCACCCCAGCACCCTCAGTTTCTCTTCTTCTTCAGAACATCTGCTTCCTGAAGGAGTGCTGTCCCTTTCCTCTAGTTCAAGGTCACCGTTTCCCTTTAGTTCAAGGTCAGTGTTTAGGACACAGGCTTGCCTTGCCAATCATTGCTTTCTTTTGTTTAAAAACTAAACCAAACAAAACCAATCCCAAGCCAGGTCCCCGCTTGGCAGGGCAGCCTGGTCCCCTGAGGACACCACAGCTTGCCACCACGGGCACCGCTGACCCGTGGGTGGCACTCAGAACCATCCCCTCCTCCCCACCACAGCTCAGGGGCTCCATCCAACCACACAGACACAGATGCCAGAGGGAGGTCTCTGTGGCCTTAGCTTCTTCGGCTGCCAGCTCCTGAATCGAGCCCAGAGTGCGTGTGTCTGGTGTAGGTCCAAGCTACAAGTCCCAGCTGCCCCTCCCAGAGCCTGTAGGGTGGGACCCTCCCAGCCCAGGAAGGGGCTTCAGATCTTAGGAACCAAGAAAAAGGCCAGATGTCCACCTCATCCCGTGTTGCCCACAGCACGCTCCTGGTCCCTGGCCCTCCTGCCTCCCCCTAGTTCTTAAGATTCTGGACATATTCCTTTGATTTCACTCAAGAGTTAAACCAAAGCCTGAGACTGGAATGCTTCCCGCCGTGTTTCAAAGACCCAGTACTTGGGTGTTTCAAAGATGGCTGCTCAGTTTGGCTCCTAAGGTGCCTGCAGGACCTTCAGCTCCCTGCAGACCTCCCTCAGAGGAGAGGAACTCCGCTGTGATGAGGGCATGCTTATATTAAGGACTTTCTGTGCCAGGCCTGGGGTTCAGCGTTTCACACGCAACTCTGTGGGGGAGTGGGTACCATTATCATGCTATTAACAGATAAGGAGATGGAGACTCAGGGAGGATGAGTGACCAGCTCAGGGTTACAGAGCTGATGTAGGTCTGAATCTCAGCCTTGCTTCTTACTAGCAGAAGACTTTGGGTGAGATGCTCAACGTCTCCATGTCTGTATTCCCTCAGCTATAAAATGCGGATGATCACAGACCTCACCGCACAGGGTTCCTGAGAGGATGTAGTTAGTGCACATATGTCTGGAGAAAACCATAATTCAAAAGGATGCATACACCCCAATGTTCATTGCAGGACTATTTACAATAACGAAGACGTGGAAGCAACCTAAATGTCCATCGACAGAGGAGTGGATAAAGAAGATATGGTATATATACACTGAAGTATTACTCAGCCATAAAAGTGGACAAAACAGTGGCATTGGCAGCAACATGGATGGACCTAGAGATTGTCGTACTGAGCGAAGCAAGTCAGACAAGACAAATACCATGTGATGTTGCTTATATGTGGAATCTTACAAAAATTGAACAAATGAACTCATTTAAAATCAGAAGTAGAGTCACAGATGTAGAAAACAAACTTATGGTTACCATGGGGGAAAAAAGGAGGAAGAAAAGTTGGGAGTTTGGGATTGATATAACTCCCAACTTTTCTTCCTCCAACAGATAACTAATAAGGACCTGCAGTTTAGCACAGGGAACTCTACTCAGTACCCTGTAATGATCCATACGGGAAAAGAATCTAAAAAAGAGTAGATATATGTATATGTATAACTCATTCACTTTGCTGTACACTTGAAACTATCTCAGCAGTACAAATCAACTAAACTCCAGTACAAATTAAAACAAAACAAAAAGTTAATGCACAAAGCCAAACTGAGTTGGAGAAACTGAAAAACGTAAACTTAATGAAATGGGTCACTGAATATGAAATAGAAAAAGTGAAACAAACTGGATAAAAGTAAAAGGTCCTCCATCTCTTTTTTGGTTGTTGTTCTTTCTCAAGCCTTTATCAAGCATGGTAGAAAAGCTTTTGTGTGTATGTATATATATAGGGTATATAATATAAACATAGATTTTAGAAAATATATTAATTTTTGCCTAGCTAAAAAATTTATGACATTTTGATTCTACTTGTTGGACTTAGTATGAATAGAATGCTCAATTGCTAATTTATATTCACTCAAAACTTTGATATAGTTCCCTGTATTTTGTCATTTAGTGTTACTGCTGAAAGTCTGGAAAGCTTATTATCTTAGTGATTAAAAAAAAATTGTATGAGGCTTGAAACTTCGAATCCAATTTTGAGAATATAAAGAAATACTATGTTGTACAAAAAAAAGCCAAAACAAACAAAAAACCCAGGATATTAGCATGTGATGGGCTTCCCTAGTGGCTCAGATGGTAAAGAATCTGTCAGCAATGAGGGAGACCAGGGTTCAATCCCTGGGTCAGTAAGGTCCCTTGGAGAAGGAAATGGCAGCCCACTCCAGTATTCTTGCTTGGAGAATCCCATGGACAGAGGAGCCTGGTAGGCTACAATCCATTGGGTTGCAAAGAGTTGGACATGACTGAGTGACTAACACACACACACACATACACACAATTATTACTGAAGCACAAATTTTGTTCAAACTTCATAAAATTTTATGCTGGCGTCCACTATTTGCTTTATGAATCTTATTCAAAATTCCACATTGTATTCAGTTGCATTGAGCTTCTTCAGCTGCATGCAGCAAATTCTGGTAAATTCTCTTTTCATTTTTACAAATATGTTCTAATTTTCCTTGTTACAGTTTCTAAGATACACCCATCATTTAAAAGTTGACATGTAATTTTCAAATACATGGTTTTTAAAATAGTATGTTTGATATTAATTTCTCTTTTAGGTGTTTTTCTTCTCTGCAATCACCCTTGTTGGTTTTTTGGTCTTCTGCAATCACTTTTGGTGGTTTTTCGGTCTTCTGACTTTCTCGAGGCTTTCAATGGCTAAATCAAAGACTTCTCTTGGTAAATGTCACATCGTACTTGAAAATATGTGTTATTTTCAAATATCTTTTGATATTGATTTTGAACATAATTCCACAGTGATAACAGGCTGTATGATTGCAATACCTTTAGACCATGAAATTTTTGCACCTCGTTTCATGTCCCTGGATGTGTTCTAGCGTCTCCAAGTTTATAGTCTATGGAAACTTGAATGGAATTTGTATCCTACTGTTGTATGAAAATTGTATAAATCTTAATTATGTTGAATTGGTTCATGGTGTTTTTCAGGTCTACTATATCCTACTTTTATATATTTTCATTCTATTAATTTTTGAGAGTTCGATATTGAAATTCCAACTAAAAATCTTAATTTATCTACTTAAAAAATAATTGTAATATATAGTGGAACTGTATGTAACTTTGTCCTGTATTTTCCAAGTCTCCAGTAAATGTATTATCATACTTTCATAATAAAAAAAATAGCAAAGCTACGTTATGCAGAATACATCATGAGAAACGCTGGGCTGGAGGAAGCACAAGCTGGAATCAAGATTGCCAGGAGAAATATCAATAACCTCAGATATGCAGATGACACCACCCTTATGGCAGAAAGTGAAGAAGAACTTAAGGGCCTTTTGATGAAAGTGAAAGAGGAGAGTGGAAAAGTTGGCTTAAAGTTCAACATTCAGAAAACTAAGATCATGGCATCCGGTCCCATCACTTCATAGCAAATAGATGGGGAAACAGTGGAAACAGTGGCTGACTTTATTTTCTTGGGCTCTCAAATCACTGCAGATGGTGATTTCACCCATGAAATTAAAAGATGCTTACTCCTTGGAAGGAAAGTTATGACCAACCTAGATAGCATATTAAAAAGCAGAGACATTACTTTGTCAACAAAGGTCCGTCTAGTCAAGGCTATGGTTTTTCCTGTGGTCATGTATGGATGTGAGAGTTGGACTATAAAGAAAGCTAAGCACCAAAGAATTGATGCTTTTGAACTGTGGTGTTGGAGAAGACTCTTGAGAGTCCCTTGGACTGCAAGGAGATCCAACCAGTCCATTCTAAAGGGGATCAGTCCTGGGTGTTCTTTGGAAGGACTGATGCTAAAGCTGAAACTCCAATACTTTGACCACCTCATGCGAAGAGTTTACTCATTGGAAAAGACCCTGATGCTGGGAGGGATTGGGGGCAGGAGGAAAACAGGAGGACAGAGGATAAGATGGTTGGATGGCATCACCGACTCAATGGACATGGGTTCAGGTGAACTCCGGGAGTTCGTGATGGACAGGGAAGCCTGGCATGCTGCGGTTCATGGGGTCGCAAAGAGTTGGACATGACTGAGCGACTGAACTGAACTGAACTGAAGTTGGTCATGGAAGGAGGGCATGCCCTGCGTTCCTGCACTTCAGCTAACCCCCTTTGCTACCTGGCCATCTTTGACCAGCCAGCCTCTCTTACTCCTGCCTGGCCCCTCTCCTTCTACCTTGGTCCTCAGCTTCTGCTGGGGTCCTCCTGCCGGCAGCCTCCTGACATGGCAAGTTGCTAAAGCGCGAGTCAGTCCCTCGTCAGTGCGTGGGTTCCTTGTGTAGTGTTCCCTAAAGGGATCAGGGCTCTTCTCAGGTCTTGTCGAGCTCCGAGGTGGGCTGGCTGGGGGTGGGGGCCTGAATGTTTCTGGAGCTTGTACTGAGCACCTGATTTTCTTCCTCACTACAAGGGTGCAAGACTTCCTGTAGCTCAAATGGTAAAGAATCTGCCTGCGATGCAGGGTTCAATCCCTGGGTTGGGAAGTTCCTCTGGAGAAGGGAATGGCAATCTGCTCCAGTATTTTTGCCTGGAGAATCCCATGGACAGAGAAGCCTGGGAGGCTATAGTCTGTGGGGTTGCAGAGTCGGACATGACTGAGCGACTAACACACACACACACACAAGGGTGCATGGTCGATGTGAGTGACTTTGCTTCATAATGAGGACAGGTATGTCCAAGCATCAGGCTGCTGGATGCTTTGGGGCTCTGACATCATGCCAGGCTCCTGGGGGCAGAAGTTTGGGAAGTCAGAGAAAGGGCAGAGCAAGGACCACAAAGCAAGTGGATTCACCAGTCCTCAGGTGGACTTTTGAAGCTGACCTGACACCTAGTGGCCATAAGTAGCAACTACACCACACCTGGGCAGGTTCCAGAGTTGCTGCAGGCAGGGTTTCAGCTGGGCCTCTGTGATGCGGGTGTGTGTCAAGGGGTGGGCCGGAGGGTCCCAGATGGTGGCTTCTCCATATGTCCATCATTCCTCCAAAACTACACACGCAGAAATAACTTTGATAAGAAAATGTGCTGCCTTTTCTCTTTTAGGCAAAAGGTGAATAAAAACATTTTGAGAAAACTTTGCTGTTTTCATTGATCCCTTGAGAGTCCCTTAGACAGCAAGGAGATCCACCAGTCCAACCTAAAGGAAATCAGCCCAGAATGTTCACTGGAAGGACTGATGCTGAAGATGAAGCTCCAGTACTTAGGCCACCTGATGCGAAGGACTGACTCATTGGAAAAGACTCTGATGCTGGGAAAGACTGAAGGCGAGAGGAGAAGGGGACGACAGAGGATGGGATGGTTGGATGGCTTCACCGACTCAATGGACATGAGTTTGAGCAAACTCCGGGAGATAGTGAAGGGCAGGGAAGCCTGACGTGCTGCTGTCCATTGGGTTGCAAAGAGCTGGACACGACTGAGTGACCAAACAATGAATGAACAACTGTCTACAGTCTGTAACAAATTTTGATGTAATAGCCTCATAATCCTCGGGGTTCCACTCAGACACCAGTAATTATTGGATGCTCAGTTATGAGCATGGACTTGATGGAGAATTTCAAGGTTATAATAGTCTTAAAAGGCAAGCTCCCCGACTTCAAGGGGATACGATTTATTTGGGGAGTCCAATATATCTACATACCCTGATGGGTGGGGTAGATGTGAGTTTCAGCTCACAAACTCCTTCTATTGCCTTCTTTTCTTTTCATCATCCTAATTTTGACTCTGAGACCATAAAACAGTCTAATTAACAGAAATTGAACTTTAGGCTAAGACTCTGAATGAGGGAAGGGAGGGGAAAATAAGCTGTGGGGAGGGGTACAGAGATTTTCAGATCATGATTCCACCACATGTGCAGAAAGGGCTTAACATCACCTCCACCCTTGATGAAGAAGTAAAGTGAACCCCGAGGGCTGGTGCCTTGATTCCCAGGTGCCATTCCAGCACTTCCCTGGTGCTCCAAAGTGTGGCCCCTGGGCACCCCCACTCTTTCCCAGCTTTCCCTCGCTTGCCCAAAATAATTGCCAAGTGCACGAGTTTTTTCATCTCACCCTCTTGTTTTTATTGAGCACCTACTATAAGCAGGCACTGTACAGGTACAAAGGACAGTTCCTGCCCTTGTTCGTCCCAGAGGCGGCTGGCGGGCTTAATCAAAACCCCTGAAGGCACCCATTCCCCCTGCCGGCTCAACATATGCTGTTCTTGGCTACACCTGCTCTTCTTTTGCTAAGCTCCTCATGCCTCCTCCGTTTCCCAAGCAATTTTACAAAGAAATGCAGGATGGCAGATCCCTAGAACTGACGGGGGATCTTTGGTTTCAGCTGTCCCACTTTTCAGGTGGAACCACGAGGCTCCAAGGTCAGGTGGCCAGGCCGTGTCAGGCTACACTGGATGCCAGCTCGCTCCGTCTCCCGCCCGGACTCTCTCCAGGTGACACCCTGGCCTGTGCGTCCAGAGGCCCCGTCCTCACTTCCTGAGCACCCGCTCCCTCTGCCACTTCCTGCCGAGTCTCAGCCATGCCCCCTAGACACAGTTTACAAGCACGGTGGCAACTGCTTGCGTGCGCTGACCTTTCCCCCACTGCTCTCATTCTGTCGCCCAACAACCCCACGCGCTCCCAATCTGTCTCATGGCTCTTGATGAGGCCGCCAAGGACGGGCTCCCTAAAACCGGAGGGTGCTCCCAGGGGAAGGGCAGGCCATCAGCAGCCCGGAGACCCAAGCCAGACTTTATTGGCTGGCTCACAGCCCTGGCCTTGGGGTTTGTCCACCGAGGTTTCAGCCAGCTCTCCGCCTCCTCCCCTGCCACCAGCCGACGTGCCAGGAGTTCTCTGTCGCCAAGACGTCTTTCCAGACTGGACGTGTTGCTATGACCTCGTCATTTTCAAGAAACTGGATTGAAAGGTAAGGGGATAACGCTGAGCGCCAATGCAGCCTAGTAGCGGCTGATTGCCGAGAGTGTTCAGACAGGCTCGAACCCCAGTGAGACCATGTGTAAACCCATCTCTCGTCTTGGCAAAGCAATGCCCGAGGTGAGGTTCAGCATCCGGACAGGGATGAGGGTGGGTTTACGTTGTCAGCTTTGGCAGCAGATTTAATTTTAGAATGTGGACATGCTCATCCTGGGTCTGAGCCACCCAACCCACATTAGACAAACAGGTGTGCAGACACGACATACGAAAGAAAGTTGGTGACTGTTACTCGTGGCAGCAAAACTTTGGAAATAACCTAACAGTTGGTAAGAGAGTCTCTTTCTGCACGATGATATACCACGCGGTGGTTGAAAAGGCTGAGATAGATCTAAAGATACTAACGTGGACAGTTCACCAAACCATACTGTAAGGCAGAGCAAGGTCAGAGGACTGTGATTGTACGGTTCTGTGCATGTGTGTTAGTCGGTCAGTCGTGTCTGACTGTGACCCCATGGACTGTAGCCCACCAGGCTCCCCTGTCCGTGGGATTCTCCCGGGAAGAATACTGGAGTGGGTTGCCATTTCCTTCTCCAGGGGATCTTCCCAACCTAGGGATCGAACCCGGGTATCCTGCATTGCAGGTGGATTCTTTACCATCTGAGCCACCAGGGAAGCCCTGGTATGCTTCTACTTATGATAAGAGACTCTGTGTGTGTGTGTGTGTGTGTGTGTGTGAGGGTCAAATAATGTATAGTAAAATACTGTGAGTCTACCACATGCCAGCTAGTGTTCTACGTGCTTCATAGGCTTTAACTCATTTAATCCTTGAAAGCTCCCAGCCCTATATACAGATGGGGAGACTGAGGCACCTGGAGGTTGGGTAAACTGCCCAGTTCCACAGGAGTGGAGCTGGGGTTGGAACCAAGGTGGCCCAGTCCCAGAGTCCATGTTTTTAATACTTGGAGAGCGCACACACACATACACACACACGTTTGCAAGTATGTGGGAAAAGTTCCCGAAGCATGCACCTGGGCTTGCTCACAAGTGCACTCTGGGGGCAGCGGGAGCTGTTGGGGGCAGGTGAAAGAGTGCCTTCATTTTCTCTCTACGGCACTTCTGTGGACTTAGACCTTTTACAAGTAGATATGATTTGTAACAAAAAATGATAATTTCAAGCAACAATAAAAAAGAAAGATAACTCTGCTCTTCAATCGGAAGTGACAGAACTGCAGTGTGTGTGACCACAGGGGAATTCGAGGTGCCCGCTAGAGCTCCCCACTTGGGTCCTGAGGCCCCAGCTCCGCCTCTTGATGGCCACACGGCCTCAGATGAAAACTGGAGGGTTGCTGGACCCCGACCTGATTTTCAGCCCTCTGCCTTGGGCTCCTCCCACCAGTCCCAAGGAACAGGAGGTGGTGCTTTAGAGAGGGCAGGTCGGGGTGGGGGGCCCTCGAGGTGGGGTGCACGCCTGAACCACCCTGCTGGGGCAATGCTTGCTGGATGATGGTGTTGCTCCTGACCAAGAGCATCACATGCCAGCCCGTCATGCGCATTGTCTCCACTCGATTGTTACGAAACGCTCTCGGGTGCTGTGGTTATCACCCCATTCTAAAGACTTTGAGACTGAGAGCCCTGTGCACAGCCTCACCCTTACTATTAGAGCCCAATACAGCGGTGGCAGCAGCTCCTCCACGCATGAGGGACGCTGACAGAGGCAGGGACAGAGGTCCCGGGGGAAGGCCGTGGGGCAGGATCAGACAGGGGCCTGCTCCGGCAGTCTCCTTAGGGCTTCCTCAAGACACGCAGCTGCAGGGCCATGTGCAGACCAGTGGGTCCTGCAGCCTCAGCCCGGAGGTCTGGCACAGGGAAGCAGGTGCCCGGACCATGCAGACCTGGGTCCTAAGGCTGCAGCTGCCCCTTTCTGGCCGCAAGTGCTTAGCTCCATGCCTTCCTTCGCTGAAGCTCTGTTTCATCCTTCACAGTAGGGTGGGGAGCACGCTAGTGCCCGTTGGGTACTGTGAGAATCCGGGCGCCTGTCTGCTGACTGGTGGAGTACTTGGCATGTGGTAAGGGCTCATGGATGTTGGCCCTGTTATGATCATTGTCAAGGTCCTTGTTGGTCTCTTCAAGGAGTTCCTCACCTGCCTGGCTGCCTATGCTCCAGGAAAGTTGAATGACCCGCGGTTCCCCAGGGCGCCTCTGTCCTCTCGTCTGTCTGTCTGACACCCCATCCCCACCCCAGGGCCTTGCCCTCTGCTCCATGCATCCCCATTGCTCCAGCATGGCCCCTGGAGCCAGGGTGCCTTAGACGGAACTGGGGGCCTTCTGAGGGGCAGAGGGGCAGCCCAGAGAGGTCTGGGCAGTGGGGCCGGGCTGACCTGAAGTCCACCATGCCTGTCTTCTCGCCCAGCTTCTTTATCAGCTCCCTGACTTGGTACCGGTTTATGGGGACCTTGTTCTGCTGAGGAGGTGGACAGAACATGCAAGGTCAGTGGAGCTCTCTGCTCCCCGCCCCCGACCTCCCCATCACATACACACACACGCACACATGCGCACACACGCCACAGTGCTTCACTCACTCGCCTTGGGCCCACAGCTGGCAACTGAGAGATCTGAGGGAGCTGAACCCACACACCCTGCAGGGCAGGAAGAAGTGCCCCCGACACCCGGGGGTCACTGCCCAGACCCCCGAGCCTCTCCTTTCAATCTGGGGGGCCCTGTGGGGGAAAGAGGTGGGAGTCCAGATGGAGTGGGCGGCAGTGACTTTGCAGCGTGGGAAGTTCCTCCTTCCCTCCCTGGTACAGAGTCTAGCCAGCCCTCTTCACCACAGGCCCAGCTCCGAGGGTCCTATCCCCGCTCTGGACCCCCACAGAGTCCTATTCTTGCAGGGCCCATCCTTCCTAGGGGTGCTCTGAAGCCAGACCTGTTCACATTTGCATTTCAAGGGTTCCTCAGCACCTCCATCATATCCTGCACTTGAAGGTGTGGGATTTCAGCCAAGACGATACAGCCTGAGGTAAAATACTGGGGCACTGGGATGTGGTCTCTTATCCTACTCCCTTGTAGAATCTGCCCAGTAGCCAAATGCAATGGGGAGAAAGACCTTGAAGATGAAGAACGTGTGTCTTTGGGCAGCATCTTGGGTCACCAGTGGCACCCAGCCATGCAGTAGAGAATGACGTCAGGGGGTGATGGAGGGAGGTTTAGCTGTGCCTCTGGGTCTTGATAGAGGAAGTGGACCAGCTGGCTCCTCACAGCCAACGGGGAAGCTCTGTGAAATGCTCGTGCGTGTCTCTGTCTGTCACACACCGCGCACACACACACACCCAGTGCTTGCGGCCACGAGGCATCCACCTACCTGTATCATGGCTTTCCGGAACTCGCCCACAGGCATCATCATCTCTCCACTAGGGTTCAGGCTCCTGAAGAAGTCCAGGACGGAGATTTTGTTTTGGTCTGCGTAGCTCTGGGAGAAGCAGGAGACACCACGAGCTTTGTAACATTTGTATGAACCCCCCCACCCTCGTCTCCTGCCCCACCTCCGACCCTCCACCTGCCCAGACCGAGGTCCGGCAGAACCGCACGTGATGCTTCCCACGTGTCTGTCCCACCCGGACGGAGCAGGCTGTCCTGCAGGTCCACATCCCAAGGGCGGAAGGATTGTTGCTGAGGCTGTTAAGCTCCCACAGCATGGAGGGAATAGGGCGGTGATCATATGTATGTGCACTATTTAGCTTTGAGGTCGCCCCTGCTAAGACTAGCGGAGACGGTGCTCTGTGGATGTGAGAGGGCTGTTGTCAGCTCAGAGACCCAAAGACCAAACCAGAACCATGTAGTGGGACGGGCAGAGCAGGCTCCTGGAATTCATAGGATTCTCATTATTTCATCCGAACATCCTCATATGGAGACGTACTGTGTTAGAGTATTTTAAAAATGATATGTCATTGTTTTCCATTCAAAGATAGTAGCTACTCACATTTTAAGGTAATTTTAGATTAATAGAAAGAAGAAAATGAAAAATTACCCATAGTCCAATCCCACTGCCCAGAGGTAACATCTTGATGTACATTTTTTTTCATCTGCCTGCCTATCTATCTAACATCTTTCTACCGTACATAGTTTAATAAAATGCACTGTATTATATATTGTGAGCTCCTTTCCAGTATCATTAAGTGTTCTTTTGGTTCCTTTTTAGTATCTTCTGGTTTATCTTTCCCTCTGACTCTCAAAAGCCGAAGGCAAGGCGCAGCTGTGCTGACAGGTATTTCTGCAGACACCCTTGCTCACAGAGGAATTCCTCGGGGATCACTCTCCTCTCCCTGTACCTCCCTCTCAGCTGTACTCTGCTGACCCCACCCCGGGGTAAATCCCAGACCCCCATCTCTAATTCCACATCCCCAGCAGCTGCTCGCCAGTCCATACTGAACCCCACTGACACCTCAATCCAACAGGTCTGAAGAGAGCCTGAGTCAGCTGGATTCTGTGATCCCTGTTACTGAGGGCTGCAGAAGCTACACCCACTCCAGTTCCTTCTCACCCACCTCTATAATGTGTTACAGAGGCTGGAAAACCAAAGACCGCCTTCCCCAAGCCCCCTTGAGGCTATGGGTAGGAATGAGATGGTTTCACCAAGCCGTTTGGTGAGATGCATGTGTGACCCGAGTGCTTTGGCAGCTTGGGGGGGTGGCTTCCCGATTCCGCAGGTGATTCCTGGTTGGGTGTCTTCCTGCCCGAGGCAGAAGGGACAGCCCTCCTGGTAACCCAGTTGGGGTGTCTGGCAACCTTTTCTGGAATCTAAACGTGGAGGCTTTTCTTCAGCCCTCTCATGTCTCTGGGGTCTCTTTCTGGTAATTCATTCCTCTTTGCTTAACCTAGTGGAGTGGATTCTGTGGTCTGCAACTAAGAGCCTTGACTGGCGGATGGGCCTGTCACTTTGGGAGGTGCTTTTGGCAAGACCCAACATAGTTCCTGCCCTGGAAGAGTTCAGTTTTGTGGTGAAGCAGAGGGCTGTGGTAGTGTGTGCCAAGGGCATTGACTCTTGACTGGGGAACCTGAGAAGGGTTGCCCGAGGAAGGGACACTCAAGTGCAGACCAAGGGAGTGCGGAGGAGGGGGTGAGACACAGAGGGCAGGAGGAGCAGTGTTCCAGGCAGAGGGACCCAGAGCTGACTTTAAGGGATGCAAAAAGCAAAGGGGAGAGATCCAGTGGGGCTGAAATGGGAGGGTGGGGAGATGGGAGGGATGAAGTCAGAGTGGGTAGAGGGGGCAGGGGCAGCTTCTTTTCCCCACTGGACTTCCCTATTGCTGGCAACATTACCATCATTCTTTTAGTCCATTGGGCTTGAAATTTGTAGTTATCTTCACCTCTCTCCTCTTCCCACAGGTCTCTCTTCTCCCAACACACACACACACACACACACACGCAGACGCAACCACTCACCAAGTCCTGGAGATGCTCCATAAGGATATCTCCACTCCCATCTTCCTTTTCAGCCAAGTTGCCGTTCTATATCTAGAATACTACAAGCGTGTCCTCATTGATTTTCCCATTCTTATATTTACCCCCTTCAGGTCTTTTCTCTCCCTGTTGCCAAAAATACTCTCCCTCAGTCCTGCTGGATTCACATCACACCCTCTGCTCAACAACTCTCCCTGGCTCCCTGCTCCCTGACTTCAAACCCAACTCTGAGCCTACAGTCTGAGGACTGCCGCGTCCAGCCCCAGCCTCCCTTTGCAGCCTTGGTTCCCAGGCTTCCCTGTGAGACTGGAGCCAAGTGGTTCTGTTCCCACCCCTCCAGACACACTGCAAGTGACTCCCTGTCCGCTCCTTTGCTGGTGGGAGTCCCCCTCCGTCCGTCCCTCCCTCTGGGGCTCACCTGTACCCTTTCTGCGTGTCAAGGCCCTTGCTTCAACCCACCTCTGCCAGGAGGCATCCTTTCCTGCTTGCCCAGTCCTGCAGTGACCTCTAGTTTGGATTGTACTGATACTTGCTACCTTGGTCACTTGTTTATTATTTATCATCTGACATTTTCTATTGGAAATGACTGTGTCTATCCCGTCTTCCCAGCCAGATTTTTGGGCCCCTGAGGGGAAGGCCTATGGTTTACATTGTATGTGTGGTTGGGTCTCTCCTCTGGGATTCCTTTTCTATGTTGTTTTAAAACAAGGAGCAAGGGCACTTTGCACTAGATAACTCCATTCCCACTCTACTTACAAAACAAATTTCTCCTCTGTTCACTTGACATCGACTGACTCATAAAGATATAAAGATACTTGATACTGCTTTGCTTTCTAGAACTTTTCCTACAGTGAGAATTTTCATGCAAGAGCTCTCCTATTTGGTTCTGAAACTAAGGCACAGAGGTCCTGTGGCACATGCCATGCGGAACTGCCTTTGCAGGGCACCCTCCCAGCTCCTGCTGCCCCGGGTGGTAACAGTCCTGCCCCCAGCAGCAGGCCCCTCGCCTGTGCGTCCAGGGCAGAGCCGGGAGTGAAAACCCCAGGCCTGGACAGTCACTGCTCTGTGAGGTCATTGGACCAGAGGAGCTATAACATTCCCTCCAGCTCTAACACTCTCTGAGTTTTATTTCCACTGTTACATCTTTTTCCTCCAACTGCCAGACACAATTTAAGACTGGAGCCAGGAGCAGGTGACCTCTAGATATAAAAGACTTACAGATTTCTCATTAGTTGAAGCCACCAAATACCCATGCTGACCACAGGGTCAGGATGTCTTTGCATCCTTACCAGCTATTGGAAAGAGCCTCTGTGAATTGTGTGCTGGTCACATGCCAGGCATTGTTCTAAGTCCATCATGTGGAGTATAGAATTTAACCTTCACACAGCCCTGCTGGGGTGGGTACTATTATTATGCCCATTTTACAGGTGAAGAGACTGAGGCACAGAGCAATTCAGTGACTCTGGTTGCAATGGAGGAGCCTAGCTGGTAGAAACCATCCTGTTCCACGGCCCTCCCTCTTTAGCCAGTTCCAAGCACTTCCTTTCCTCTGGGAATCAGGAAGCATTGCTGATGGATCTGAGAGTCAGAGGGGATATCCTGCAGCTGAGAAGTCCCTTGTCAGACAGGACCATGAAGACGCTCTGGGGGAGGAGAAATTCTGGGAGCTGAGCCAAAGGTTAGCTCTCTCCGGGGCCTCTGGGGGCTCTTAGAGGGAAGCAGGGCTCACCTGGATCAGTTTCACAGGGTTTGTCCACGTGAAGAGGGTTTTCTTGGCCGAGAGGGCTTGCACTGACTTGTATATCACATCCAGCTGGGGGTGGATGGCACACACCCCATCCAGGATTTTCACGAACTGCTCGGACACCAGGACATTCTGCAGCAGGGAGAGAGGGGACCCATCGGGCAGCGGGCACTGCCGTCACGCCATCTCCCAGACCAGCGGGCTCCCCCCAAGCAAAGCATGTGTTGTCTTTTCTAGTTTGTTCTGCAGTGCTGCTCCTAGACCGGGACGGCTGTCCTTTGCTAGCACTGGCGGTTTGGCTTGTGAGTTTCCCACGTGATCTGGATCAGGTGTCCTAGCTGGGCGCTGGTGGCCTGTCACCTCCTGTCAACTCACTCTGCTCTCAGAAGGTGAGCCTAGTGTCTGTGTGTGACAGACGGGCACAGCTGTGGGGTTACATGACTGGCCCCCAAAGGGCCTGAAAAGCCCATTTCTACCCCAGTGTTGGTCTTCAGAGCTGAAGCCCTAGCAGAGAGCCCCTCATTCCAGCCATCCGGTCGCACATGGGGAGCCCCCGCCTTGTGGAAGGGCCTCCATGCCCACTTGGAGGCTGCAGGAGAGCACGTGCTCTGTGTGATGCTGTTTGATCAAACCTGGCCTCCGTGGGTGTGCTCCACCTGCTTCATCCCTCAGCTGCAGCTCTCAGTATCTTTTGCCTTTTCAAAGAACTCAATTTGTGCTAAGGGCTGAAGACATACTCCCTCTCCTTTGTAGGTATTCTAGAGAAAGTTCTAGAAGCGTCTACAATGAAGGGATTCCAACACCACTTAGAGTTATGGTGGCATCATGTGGAGTGGCAAGAGAGACTCCAGCTCAGGGGTTTATATGCCACCTTAGGGTCTAAACAGCACCAGTCTGACGTTCCCTCAGACACCCCAAGGCAGTGCTGGAGTTCACATCTTCCAACCTGCACTGCAGGGGGGTGGGAGGAGCCGAACTCTAATGAACTCTGGACCCAGGGGCTGAGGTCAGAGGCAGCAACACAGGGTGCAGGTCAGAGCTGTGGGACAAGCAGGGAGCAGACCTCTGAGGAGGAAAACCGGAGAACAAGGAGGAGCCAGGGCTGGGGAGGAGGAGACGAGGGAACAAAGTGCAAAGGACAGCAGGTATGTTTTTATGACACTTTATAATCTGTGGCAAATATAAACCCAATTTTTACTCATTATTCAGTTCTAAGAAGCTTGGGTTTCAAACGCAAACATCATTCCTGATAGACTTGCAAGGTATTAAGGTCTTAACAAAACCCCGTATTAGTGTGGCGTTAAGCAAATGTAAAAGGACTTTTCACACTGCACCTTTACAGAACTCTAGAGTGGGAGGCAGAAGCCCTGCTTTACTCCTCACTGCGTTTCACACCTGCTGCGTGGTCCTGGCCGAGTGGCCTAACTTCTCTGTTTCAGGTTCTTTATGTGTAAAGCGGGACAATGAGGACAAGTACTAGTCATGGGTTGAATCGTATCCCCACAAAAAAGATGCTGAAATCCTGACCCCAGTACCTGTGAATACGACCTTATTGAGAAATAAGATAAGATCTTTGCAGATGATCAAGTTAAAATGAAGTCGCTAGGGTGGGCCCTAACCCGACATGACTGGTGTCCCTGTAACAAGGGAACACTGGGATACAGAAACAGGGAGAGTGACATCTGAGGCTGAAGGCAGAGATCCAGGGTGAGGTTTCTACAAGCCAAGGAACAGCAAAGATTGCCTGCAATCTACCAGGAGCTAGAAGAGAAGCAGGGAGCAGATTCTTCCTCACAGTCCTCTGGAGGAATCGACCTGACCAACACCTTGACCTTGAACTTCTACCCTCCAGGACTGTGAGACAAGACACTTCTATCACTTGTCACTTGCTTTGTGTACTTTGCCTTGGCAGCCCTAGGTCACGAATACATTCTACCTACTTCCCAGAGTAGAACTAAACGAGTTGGCGCCTATAAAATGGCTTTGGGGCTTAAAAAAAAAAGAGTATAAACTGGTAGACAAGTATAGGATATTGTTGGCAACAGCTCCCACCTCTGGGATGATTCAGGCCAGAGTACCCACAGAATGGAGTCACCTCCCCAAGCTTCCCGCCTCCATCAAGGTTTTTTTTTTTTTTTTACACTCAAATACTACTCTGATTAGAGTAGGCTGAGTCATGAAATGAAAACACAGATTTGGACGTGTTTTCATACTCAGATTCTAAAAATCCTGTGATTGTGGAAGCATTCTAAGGCCCAGAGGCATCCATTGACAAAGCTGACTGCAGACAGGTCCGTTCTGGGGTCCCCCACCTTTGATTCTGGTGTTCCTCCTCTCTGCCCTCAGGCCTGCTCTTGGGGGTGCAGGTCCTGGATTCCCAGGATCGGGCAAATAATTTTATACCATGATGTTACTGACTGATTGGCTACTCCGATGGAAAGGACCTCTGGAGAAGGGCAGAGTTGTACCCCAAAAGGAGCGTTTTGTTTTTTCTTCTCCTGGAGCATGTAGGCCCTGAGGCCCAGAGCTGTTGGCACCTGGCACGGTGGCCATGGCAACTGGCATGCTCCCTGAGTGTGAGCGAACCATCAGATGACTTACAGAAATGTCAATATCCTCCATCCTGGATTTGGGGTTCCTCTTGATGGACAGGATAAGTAACACAGCCCCATCCATACTTATGGGGTTCAGGAAAAGCTGTGGGAGGAAGGGCAAGGCAGAAGGAGGCAGAGATGGGGGCAGAAAAGGCTGGTTCAGAGCACGGTTTCCATAGATCCCCGTCAAACCACAGTCTATGTCTTCCTTCCATATTTCTCTGTAAGCACCCATCTCCCTGTCTGTCTGTCTGTCATCCATCCACTTGTCCATCTCACTGCTCATCCATCCATCCATCCAACAAACATTGACTGGGGCCCTGCAACATGCCAGTCACTGGGATAAGCACAGGCAAGCATGACAAGGATCTAAAATGAAAATATTTGGTCATGGTAGAAAAAATTTAAAAGCGGTAGAAAAAAATGTTGAAATCACCTATATTTCACTAACCAGAAAAAAATCTTCGTGGCCATTTTGCTGAGCTAGTTTTTTAGTCTTTTAGAAGTCAGAGTCTCTGAACTTTCCTTGGCTTCGTTGGCCCCCAAGGCTGAGTCTTTGGCAGGCTGAGTCTGTTCTTCCTGTCTGAATCACACTCGGTGCCCATCCAGGCAGGCCAGCCTCTCAGCTTCCCCAGTCACTAGGCAGCCACCTGGAGTGGTCTGCCATCACCAAGCTACTTCCACTGGTCAGAACCTGACTCCCTCTTGTCACCGCAGCTCTAGGGTGACTGCCCTCTTGAATGGCAGCTCATCTTCACTGATTCCTAACTCCTGTTCTTCTTCCACCAGCACTCCCACGTCTGTGGTCCCCCCGAGTCACCCACATATCTTGCGGGAGTTGGAACTGCAGTAGAAAGCCAGGTAGAGCTGACTTCCCTCTGCCTCTTGCTAGCTGACAAGTCACACAGCCTCAGTCTTTTCATCTGACAAGTGGGGTTACTGGAGCCCACTTGATGGGGCTGGGCCAGGAATAAGGAGACAAATCACTTGAAACAGATCCTGGCTCAAAGTAGGAGCCCCAGAAAGGGGACCTGTTAATACAAGGCCTCATTTTTCATCAATTGCCAACTTCCCAGGAGCTTCTCTGTTATAAATTAGCATCTATAAGCAAATTAATTTAAAATGAAATACATATTCATTCATTTACTTAATAAATATTCATTGGGCATTCCATGGACAGAGGAGCCTGGTGGGCTACAGTCCATGAGATCACAAGAATTGGACAAGACTACTATCCTGTAGACTCCTGTAGTCCTGAGTCCTAGCAGAGTATTATATCCCCTGTACCCAGGACTCTGCTAGGTACAGGGGATATACTAATGGGCAAACCCGAATACGTCTTTGTCCTCAGGAAGCTCTCAGGCTAGTGCGTGACAGACAAGTCACTCAGAACGAGAATATAAAGAGGAACTCTGGGGAGTTCTAGGAGAAGGGGTGAACAGGATCTGAGGGTTCCCTGGGGGTGCCTAGGGTACTGGGGCTCCCACTGTGTTCTGAGGCAGAACAGCAACTAGGCCAGTCAGGGGAGCACTGTGGGCTAAGGAAGCGGTGTAGGCAAGGTCCTGCAGGGAGGGAGATGGAAAAGCCCCTGCGGTCTCCTCTGGTGGTCCAGTGGTTAAGAAGTGAAAGTGAAAGTCGCTCAGGACTCTCAGCAACCCCATGGCCCGTACAGTCCATGGAATTCTCCAGGCCAGACTACTGGAGTGGGTAGCCTTTCCCTTCTCCAGGGGATCTTCCCGACCCAGGGATTGAATCCAGGTCTCCCACACTGCAGGCGGTTTTTTTACCAGCTGGGCCACCAGGGAAGCCCAAGAATACTGGAGTGGGTAGTCTATCCCTTCTCCAGGGATAGACTTCCCAACCCAGGGATCGAACCGGGGTCTCCTGCATTGAGGGTGGATTCCTTACCAGCTGAGCTACCAGGGAAGCCCATGGTTAAGAAGCTGCCCGCTAAGGTAGAGGGTGCGGGTTTGATCCCTGGTCCGGGATGATCCCACATGTCATGGAGCTCCTAGAGCCTTGTACCACAACTACTGAAGCCCGCGTGCCTGGAGCCTGTGCTCTGCACCGAGAAGCCACCACAGTGAGAAGCCTGTGCACCATAATGAAGACCCAGGACAGCCAAAAAAAAAAAAAAAAGACCCTGAGCCATTGGCTGGAGCATAGGAGTTGGGGGGAGGGTAAACTTGAAACACACTGGGGGAGAGGACTGGGTTTGAGCCATGGAGGCCCTGGGGGATGGGGGGCTTAAGCTGGAGTAGAGTAGGTAGGGGTGGGGTTAGAAGCCAGATTTACACTCAAAAGGCACACTCTGGCTGCAGTGTGGAGAGAAACTGGAGGAGGGGATTCCCTGGCAGTCTAGCGGTTAGGACTTGGCGCTTTCACTGCCCGGGCCCGGGTTCAATCCCTGGTTGGGGAACGGAGATCCCGAAAGCCACTTTGTGAAGAAAAAAAACCTGGAGGAGACCCAGATGGGAGAAAGGAAAACCAGTTAAGAGACAAACTGCTACCCTGTGCCAGGTGAGAGTGGAGGGTGTGACACTGAGTTTACAGAATAAAGCCAGCCAAGAATGTAGATTTTTCTCTCCAGCAACATCCCAACCCACTCCCGCTCCCCCCTGCCCCCCCCCCACACAGATACACACGTGCATGCACACACAGGGACGCAGGGACACATACACAGATGCACACCCACTGACGCACACATGCATGGGTGCAGAGACACACAGATATGCAGTTATACACACACGGAGGCACACACACACACACACACACGTACACACAAGCTGTCCTGTCGCCAGCCCGGGTGAAGACTACCTTCAGAACTTTGAGGCTTTCATTCAACTCCAGGGCTCTGCTGATTTTGGAGAGCCCGTCGTTGGTGATGTTATTGCTGCTGAGGTCTAGGTAGGTCAGGTAGCTGTTGAGTCTGAGGACCTCCCCTAGGGCTGCAGCCCCCTCGTTCCCAAAGCTGTTCATGGAGAGATTGAGTTTCTTCAGCGACACGTTAGACTGCAGGGAGAAGGGAAAATAGCGCCAGCATCAAGGCTGCAGGCAACTCATCCAGCCAGCGGGCCCCCATTTTTGTCCCTGGCCGGCTTCCAGACAGAGTGCTCAGTGGTCCCCGGGAGAGAGGCGGCCAGATCTTTCCAGATCCCTCCCAGCTGGGCTCAGAGTCTCAGAGCTCATTCTCTTTGGGTGAAGGTCATTCCCTTCGCCCTGAGTTAAACTGCCCCTTGGAAGTTACCCCCAGAGGTGTGTATGAGGCCCCAGTAGGGCAAGTTTTCCTGGGAGGGATTTGTACTAAAGGAGGACACGCGTTCAGGAGTTGTGGGAGGCAGACTGACTGTGAAGAGCACCTGAGGAGGTCTCAGATCACTGTCCTCAATGGTGACCATGGAGAAGGGGTTCAAGATGGTGGACAGAGGGCCTGGTCATCCTCACCCGGGCTCAACCCTGGCTCTACTCCCGCAGGCTTACCCGGAGACCACTGCACAAGGCCACCACTCCCCGGATGTAGAGGTGGTTCCAGCTCAGATCCAGCGACTGGAGCCCTACATTGATGGCTGAGGGAGGGGAGGGCGTCATCTCAGCCTCCCCCACCTCCCGGAGAACCCAGGCTCTGGGTTGGCCTGAGATCCATGAAACTGGGGGTAAGAATGGCTCAGTCCTCATGCAAAGCAGAACACTGAGGCAATAACTTGTCAGTTATCCATTTAAACACAAAATTACAGGGGGATCCCAACGCCACAGAATCGTGGTAAGATACTCGTACATTGCAGGTGGCAAGCATGGGATATACTCTGAACTGTCTGGTCAGAGATGTTTTCCTACTAAAATCTGTTTGCTCCATCTCACGGCAATATCCCTTCTGAGACTCTTCCTAGGGAGACAGTATAGTATGTAAGGTGAGTGACGCTTGCAGATGTTTACCATGGCGTCGCTTACAAAAGTGAGGTTTGTGACTCACAGGGGAGGGGTAAAGCATAACACAAATATCCACCTGGTGGAAAATCACACAGTCGTTAACATAGATGGAGACAGCATGGGAAACAGGGGTTGTTTACGTAGCAAGACTGCAGTGGGCATGGTGAGGTCTATCATGTGGTATTTTCATGGAGACCTATGGGAGCAGTGGGGCCACAGAATGTCCATCCAGGAGAACTTTAGGGATACAGCCAGGTGGAAGCAGGGCGACATCAGGCTTGTCTAGAAGTTGGGTTTGCACTGAAATTGCAATTTTTAAAAAAAACTTAAAGGTGCTTTTGATCACAGACATTCTATTTAAACACATCGGCTTTGTCATTTTTATCTGGGGAGGGCGGATGTGCTGAGGACACTATTGGGAAGAGAGACTAAAGTGCTCTTGAAGGACACTGAGTGGGAGGAACCGCCTTCAGGCCCAGGAAAATGTGTTTTTCTGTTTTACTTTTTTATGGACAGAGCGCTCTGTACTGATCATGTCTTTCTCTTGTGTCAACCACCAGGACAGACTTTTAGGAAAATGCACACCACCTTCCATTGTATTGAGAACAAACTTTTCTCCTGCTTTCATTCTCTCCCTGGCTGTCTCCCTCAATCTCTTCCTACCCTTCTTTGCTCTTTTGTGCCATCCCCCACTTAAGTTGTACCTTGCACTCCTGTTCCTCTTAAATGACCACAAAGTTAAAAGTTTAATTCTGTTCTCACCGCTTCCTACCTATGTGACCTTAGACAGAAGGCAGAGATTTGCTCAGTCATGTCTGACGCTTTGCGACCCCACAGACTGTAGCCTGCCAGGCTCCTCTGTCCATGGGATTCTCCAGGCAAGAATACTGGAGTGGGTTGCCATGCCCTTCTCCAGGGGATCTTCCTGACCTAGGGCTCAAAGCTGGTTCTCCCACATTGAGGCGGATTCTTTGGCTTACTTATCCTTCCCTTACTTCTGTTTTCTTTTCTATAACATAGGAATGTTAACCTTTACAAAATTTTTTTTTGTAAAGATTGATGTAAAGAGCCTAGCATGATGTCTGTCACATAGCAATCATCTAATATTTGGTGGCTTTAATACACAAAAATTTTTGAAAGCAGCAATATAGTATGGTGACAACCATATTAAAATAGAAGTTAGTCTGTCTCATTTTAAATTTATGTTTTAAAATTTAATTTTAAAATGTTTGACAATTAGTTTTCAAAGGGAGACTCAAAATACCCAATAGTTCATTTACACTTTGCTCTTCCGTCCCTTCCGCTCCAGCTGAAGATCTTGCCTCATTGCTTCGCTAAGGAAGCGGCAGCAATGGGGTGAGAGAGCTTCACCCTCCTAAAGTGCTATCTCCCAGCCCCACTGTCCCCCACACCCACTCTTGGGCTCCCCGCCTCTTTTCAGTGAATGATGGGTCCCTACTGCTCTCAGGCTACCCCTCCATTTTTGTTATAGATATTATCACCTCCTGTCTTTTCAAGGACTTTGCTCCTATAATTATCTCCTCCTCCTTCTCCAGCATGTTTCTGTTTCTCTTCTTCCTATCAGCACTCCCATCCTTGCAAACCTTCCTGGACTCTATGCCACCCATCTTTCTGTTCCAGCCACGTCTCAGTGGAGTGCCTGGAGTTGCTTACATGGCCATTTTCACTTCTTTGTATCTCATTTTCAACTCAACGCACTCCAGTTGGGTTTGCATACCCCCTCACTAATTATTTCCATGCTGGCAAGTCCTGTGGTCACTTTTCTGTCTTCTTATTTGATCTCTAAACAGTACTTCACCCAGCTGACCACCTCCCCCTTCTTGAAAATACTCCCCACCACGTGGCTCCTTGGTACCTCACTTTCCCTGCTATTTGACTCATCACTCCCACTCCAGCGCCTCCTCCTCTGTGACCCCTTAAAATGTTGGAGTGACCCCGGAGGCAGTAGGATGGCCCCCTACTCAACTCTGTCTGCACTCTTTGCCTGGATGACCTCATCTGGACATGTGGCCGTGGCTTTAAATACCTTGCAAATATGCTTCCAGTTCTGACCTGTTCTCCACACTCTAAACTGACCCAGCAAATCACCTTCCTGACATCTCCGTGTTGGCGTCAAATGGGCATTGAAAGCCCTTCCTGGCCAAAAGCAGACACCTTGACTCCTAACTCCTGCCCCTCTGTACTATGACTCCCTGAGTTCCCCCCACTGAGTAAACACCACCTCCATCTCACCAGGAACTGAAACAAAAGAATCACGAATCTATCTTTATCTCTCCCTTACCCTCCCTCTTCACATCAGCAAGGCCTCTTGGCTTTACTTCCGGAGCATATTCTGAATCCATCCCCTCCGGAACCCCCTGGCTGAGCTCACGCTGTGGTCCTGTCCCGGGCACCACGCCTCCCTCCTCCCCTCCTGTCCTCCTCGGATGCAGGAGTCACGGAGAGGGTCTGAGTCTCCCAGCCGTCCCTCATCATTCCCACGCTCACATCCTTTGTGACATGCCATGCGTTGAATGAAACCCAGGCTCTGTGGGTGTCGTGGCTCCAACAGCCCGACGTGAGGGGCTGCCCGCCACCTCAACGACCTCTCCCCCTTCCATTCTCCTCACCTGTCCCCTGTGCTTCAGCCACACTGTCGCCCCAAGTTCCTCAAACAGGCTTTCTTCCTGGAAAGCTATATAGCATGGCTGTTTCTTCTTTTACATTCAGGTTTCAACAAAGAGCCACCTTCCCTGGGCAGTTTCCTCTCCCCTCCCCATCTAGATGAGTACTTGGTCCCCACTGCTAGGAGTCCTCTCTGCTTCTATTCATTTCCCCAGGAGAGAACGTTTAGTTTGTTTTTCCCCCCCTTTTATAACACTTTTGTTATAATGAACCTCCTCGGACAGCTCTCTCTGTATGCATGAGACCTTCTCTGAGACACCTATAGAGGTGAACTGCGTCATAGAATATATACATTTCCAATATATTACTGCTGCTGCTGCTAAGTCGCTTCAGTTGTGTCTGACTCTTTGTGACCCTATAGATGGCAGCCCACCAGGCTCCCCCGTCCCTGGGATTCTCTAGCTAAGAACACTGGAGTGGGTTGCCATTTCCTTCTCTAATGCATGAAAGTGAAAAGTGAAAGTGAAGTTGCTCCGTCGTGTCCGACTCTTTGCGACCCCATGGACTGCAGCCCACCAGGCTCCTCTGTCCATGGGATTTTCCAGGCAAGAGTACTGGAGTGGGTTGCCATTGCCTTCTCTGTAATATATATTACTAAATGTAGTCAAATTGTTCTCCAAAGTGCCTTTATCTAGCAGACTTGTGAGTGTCCCTATTTTTTGTTTGGTTTCACCGCCATTGATATTCTCTGATGGGAAATCGTTACAGCTCTGCTAGATGACAAAGGAGATCTGTTTGCGGTTTTCTTTTGGATGTTTTTAATTACTGAAGAGTGCGGACACTTGGTTTTCTTTGGTCACTGTCCATATGCTTTGGCCAGTTTTTTTTTTTTTTTACTGGGAGTATTTATCACTGCCTAATTGAGCTAGAGAACCTTTCGTCAGTATTCTGAACAGTAATCTTGTATATTTTACAAATGTTCTACATTTCTTCTCCCTAACGAGTGCGTGTCTTCTATCATTGCCCCAGGATTTCTTTTATCATCTGAAAGTTTTCAACTTCACTGTTGCCAAATGTATGAATCGTTTTTGCTCCAGTTTCTGCCCACTGTTTTGTTACAGTGTGTGCCCATTTCTGTTTACTAATCTTTAGCCTCCCTGAGGTCATCTCTCTGTATTACTTCTCATAGAAACAAGTTACTTCTATGTTATTCTAATCTAATCATTTTGAAGTTTTTTTACTTCCCACATTCATATGTTTGCTCCCTTCAAAATGAATTTGGGGTATAGTTTCAATTGCTTTTTATAATCAGAACTGTCAATAACAATAAAGAAACAGGAGACGAGCTCTGACAAGCCATCCTACCCTACGTCCCTCCCTTTTCCGGGCCCCTCCCTTTGCAGCAGGACTCACCTAGCATCTGCCCCAGGTACTCGCCTGCCTTGTCACAGAATTTGTTGTGACTGAGATCCAGTGATTTAATTCTGTAATTGTTCTAGAGAAAGAAACAGGGCAGAGAGAGGTGATTTTTGTCTTCTCTGTCTTCTCTGCAAATGCCTCACTTTGAGCACTGCGATGGGGCCCGCGTACGCCGAAAATTAAGTAGGCTAGTGTTCTTAGACGGAGGACAGTTCATTTCCTGTACAACTGTTGATGACTGCTAGGAGAATTTAGCACCATCCAAACAGTCCTACCAATTGCTGAGGCTTTTGATAGGACTGGAGTCTGAACACTCAGCAGCTCCCTACACCAGGCAAGTGGCCTCACTCCTTCCTGACGCTCAGAGCCACCCATGTCCCAGCAGCATCGCTCAGGGGGCTGGCCGCAACCACATCCCTGCCTTCTTACCGACAAGGCTTGACAGAACAGCTCTGCAGATTCTTCCTTGAAGTTATTCCCTGCAGTGAAGGAGGGGGGGCATTAGCAACGTTCTTCAGACTAAGGCTCCCTAACCCTCCATATCTTAGTCCTGCTAGTGTCTTGCCTTTGGAACAATCGGACATAGAAAAGGTGGCAAGTCCAGCAAGGACATACTGTATAGCATGTGGAACTCTTCTCAGTGTTACGTGGCAGCCTGGATGGGCGGTGGGTTTGGGCAAATGCTTAAAGCAGTGTTTGGGCACAGAGGCACACACGGGGAGAAAGGCAGCTCATTACCATCTCTTTAGTGCTCCTTCCCTTCTCTCTCTGCCATGACTGTGCAGGGAGTTTCAGGAGTTGGTACACCATGCTCTGAGCCTCCACTGATAGCATCAACCCCTGGCCTTGTGCCTAAACTCTGTGATGTTCTAAAAATGCTAATTCAAGTCTAAGCAGCAGAGGTGGGCCTGGAGAGATGAATGAGTCACTTACCATGTGTGCAAAATCGAAGAGGTGCCAAAAATCTCAGCAATTGCGATGAATAAGATCTTAATAGTTTAAAATCCAAATCAATGTAAAAACATCTATGATGAACCAGAGTTTAAATAAAAGCAGGATCTGACTCTGTACTTCATTCCAATCTGTCCCTGTGGGATCCTGTGGTTTATTTAAAGTGTTGATATTTTTCTTTACCCACGGATTTATCTTTGTATTAATTTTGGCTTTTAAAAATGTTGCTTTAAGATGTTATTTACTTGGTTACTGAGTTTTCTGTTGCCCCTTAAGTTCTGCGGCTGAGGCGAGTGCCTTCCTTGTCTTATCCTAGCCCTGGTCCTGCTAAGGAATCCATTGATAAAACACTGGTGATTTGCGGGGAATAGATGACACAAATTCTTATCCCCAAATTTCTCCTTGAAAGTTTAATAAACCGTATGTCTCTAGCACTGAGAAAGCGCTTGGCACGTAGCAGGTGCTCAGTTAATCCTGAATGAATGAATGAATGAATCCATTGAAACACAAATACGTCCTTGGTTGTTTCTGGCACCAGTACAATGAAATGAGATGACAATCTAGTCAATGTAGAAACTTATGTGATCTGTTACTCAAATTGTTGTATTTATACTATTTGTTACCTGTCCTACATCGGCTGTAAGAAATTATTTGGAAGATAGATGAAAAATACAGATTCTTAGCCTTTCCCCCTAAAGATTCTGACTTAGCAGCCTGGGATAGGGCTGGGAAGTTCGTGTTTTTGCAAATAACTTTCTGGATTAATGTTATATTAGAGGTCTTAGCCAATACAACCAAAAAACTCTCCAGGAGCCATAAATACTGGAAAGAAGAGACAAAAACTTCCATTGTTTGCAGACATTATCACCTACATAAATAATCTAAGAATATTAACAAAATGTCAGAACTACTAAGATAATTCAATAAAATGATTGACAATAGGCTCAATGTACAAAAATTAATAGCTCTCATGCTGTTGCTGCTGCTGCTGCTGCTAAGTCACTTCAGTTGTATCCAACTCTGTGCGACCCCAAAGACGGCAGCCCACCAGGCTCCCTCCGTCCCTAGGATTCTCCAGGCAAGAACACTGGAGTGGGTTGCCATTTCCTTCACCAATGCATGAAAGTGAAAAGTGAAAGTGAAGTCCCTCAGTCGTGTCCGACTCTTAGTGACCCCATGGACTGTAGCCCACCAGGCTCCTCCGTCCATGGGATTTTCCAGGCAAGAGTACTGGAGTGGGGTGCCATTGCCTTCTCCGATACCAGGAATAAAGTAATTAGAAAAAGTGGTAGAAAAAACATTCTATTCTCATAAGAATGAAATGATAAAGACCTCAACATAAAGCTAATATGAAATATGCATGACTAATAATGAAATAAAACTATAACAATTTATTGAAGAACATAAAAAACCTGATGAAACCAAGTTCTTAAATGAAGCTACTCAATATTTTGAATATGTCAGTTCTTTCCTGAATTAACCTAGAATATTAAATATAACTCCAACCAAAATCCCAATAAGTTTTTTTAATAGAACTTGACAAAATGATTTAAAAATTCACCTGGAGGAGAAACTGTCCAGGAATAGCCAAGATTACTTTGAAAAAAGGTCAAACTTTGTCCACTCAAATATTAAACACATTATTGTTGTTGTTTAGTCACTAAGTCATGTATGACTCTTTTGCAGTCCCATGGACTGCAGCCTACCAGGTTCTGTCAGTGGGATTTCCCAGGTTGGAATACTGGAGTGGGTTGCTGTTTCCTTCTCCAGGGTATTTTCTCAACCCAGGGATCAGAACCTGTGTCTCCTGCATTGCAGGTGGATTCTTGCACTGCAGAGCCACTGGGGAAGCTCAAACATATTAAAATATCTAATATAAGCATATAAGTATAAAACTAATATATTGAATGTTACATACTTGATATATTTTATAAATTTCAACTAATTATAACATATTATAATTTAAATATTTTAAACAAATACTAAAACAGTACAATGTTGACATAGAAATAGCTAAATGAAATGGGATAGAGACTCTAGAAAGGAATCTATATTTATATGGCAGGAGACCCAGGATCTATCCCTGGGTCGGGAAGCTCCCCTGGAAAAGGGAATGGCAACCCACTCTAGTATTCTTGCCTGGAGAATTCCATGGTCACAGGAGCATGGTGGGTTACAGTCCATGGGGTTGCAAAGAGTCACACATGACTGACTAACACACAGTTTAATATATGTTAAAATGGCATTCAAGTTAGTCAGTAAAGGGTAAGTTATTCAATTAACGAAGCTGGGCACTTGGCTATGAATTTTAGCCAGGTGAAAATAACACGTAGGACTTCTACCTAACGCCATTATAAAAAATAAATTCCAGATATATTAAAGATCTTTGTGGGAAAAATTACAAAAATATTTGAAGAAAATAAAAGAAAATACTTTAAAATCTGAAGTAGGAAACAGTTTTTAAGCAAGACTACAAAAATCAAAACTGTAAGAGAAAAGACTGATGAACTTGACAACAGTAAATATACAAACTTTTATATTAGAAAGCGCCAGGCGTGAGTGCTAAGTCGCTTCCGTGGAGTTTGAGTCTTTGCTGCCCCAGGGACTGCAGCCCACCAGGCTCCTCGGTCCATGGAATTCTCCAGGCAAGAATACTGGAGGGGGTTGCCATTTCCTTCTCCAGGGGGTCTTCCCCACTCTGGGACTGAACCTGTGTCTCTTGAGTCTCCTGTATTGGCAGGCAGTTTCTTAACCACTAGTACCACGTGGGAAGCCCTTCATAGGCTCACCTGAAAGCTGAAGACTGAAAAGCGAGGAGGTGTTATTCTGGAGGAACTCGGAGAGGATTCTGGCCCCCTCCAAGCCGAGATCATTGTCGGAAACATTCTAAAAGGCAAGAGAACACTTCTGTATGTAAAAATCCCACCAAAGGGCCCTGGTTAACAAATGATGGGGGATGGGGGCTTACTTGAGGCCTGTCCTAAGGGCATAAGGTTGGGGTAGAGACAGCAGGTGTTAGGTCAAAGGACTGGAAGGGTTAGGGAGATTAAAAGGAGGAGGAGGAGGAGAAAGAGGAGGAGGAGGAGGAGGAGAAAGAGGTAGAAGAGGAGGAGAGGACCCCTGGTTTTTCTGATGTTTCATGGCGAGGCCCTAGGCTGGTCTCAATTCTCTGAAGCTGACCTCAAAGACTCCCCCCACCCTCCCCAGTTTTGCCCTGGTATTTTAGATAAGCACATTGCATTTTTTTTTTTTGGAAACCCAAGATAACTATTTGGAGGGTTTAGTATGAAACAATTGATAAACAAATTAAGAGTAAGCAATTATTGTAATTCCCTTCACTGGTTCCTGAAGCATGAATTACTGTGCTCGGAAGAAATTGGGGTATAAATGGACACAGTCCATTCAGGCTAATGGGAGGGATTTTACATAACTTTGCCATTATTATCTTGGTCGTTTTTCCCCCTTCTTTTTTTAAGTTTTAAAACTGTAGTAAAATAGACGTACACAACGTTTGCCATCCTAACCATTTTGAAGGGTACAGCTCAGTGGGCTGAAGTACACTCACGCTGGTGTCCAACCATCGCCAATCATCTATCTCTGGACGCATTGTATTTTATGAAATTATCTCGTGACTTTATTTTCTTTAAGAAAGTTCACGTTAAGGCAACTCTAAAGAAGTTTGTCCATTTAGGGACTTGTGAGGTCAGATGGAAATAGGTTCTCAGGGTTTCCTATGCCCATGGGGAACGCAGAGTCCCTGGTCAGCCTCTTAGGTGTGGAACTTCCTCTGAGAAGTCACTTCTAGTGGGGAGGAGCCCCCAGATTGAGAGCAGAAAGCCTGGAGGCTGGGCTCGGGTAGGGGTCTCTGGCTTGTCTCGAGTGGCTTCTGAGGCCCTGAGTGTGGAGGTAGGAACAGGCAGGACCGGGCACAGCACCATCTCCTGCAGGTAGTAGTTTTCCTGCAGCATCTCCACCAGGCTCAGGATACCCTCCTCCATGATGCAGTTGTCCGCCAGCTCCAGCGTGAGGACAGTCGTGTTGGACTTCAGCCACCACAAGGGGAGGGGGAGAGAGAGAAAGATGGACGGTGACAGAGTCAGTTCCCTGCCTTTGCCCAGAACCCATCAGCCCTCTTGAACATCCTGGCTGTGTCAGAGGGTATGGAGGTGCGGGCTAGCAGTTCTGGAGGAGTGGCTAGCAACAGGGGAATAAGGCAGGGCTACTGCCATTCCCATGAGTTTTGTTCGTGGCTGTTGCTTCGTCACTAAGTCATGTCCGACTCTTTGAGACCCCTGGTGGACTGCAGCCCGCCAGGCTCCTCTGTCCACGGGATTTCCCAGGCAAGAGTACTGGAGTGGGTTGCCATTTCCCTACTCCAGGGGATCTTCTTAACGCAGGGATTGAGCCCGTGTCTCCTGCATTGGCAGGTGGTTCTTCACCACTGGCCCACCAGGGAAGTTTTGCTAGGACATGCTTCTTCTGGGCACCTCCTTTCCCAACAAGGGATTCCCAGGGGGGATTTAGAAGGGGGACATGACAACAGAGTCCTGCAAAGGGGAAGGCACAAGGGTGAGGGGAACAGATTTTAACCATTTAGCCTCGAGGAGAGAGGCCTGTGACCTACTCCAGGATTAAGGAGAAAGTGATACATTTCAGTTCAGTTCAGTCGCTCAGTCGTGTCCGACTCTTTGTGACCCCATGGACGGTAGCTCGCCAGGCCTCCCTGGTACATTTAAGAACGGTATTTAAGCCTAACGCATCTCCTGTGCCATCTTGCTCAGAGGCCTCTCTTCTAGTTTAGGCTTAAGGTTTATCTGGACTCTCTGACAGTCAGGATGTTGCCTCAAGGCTGTTTGGAGGGAACTGGAGCTTAAATACTTTCCTAATTAATTTTTATGGGAGTATAATTGCTTTACAATGTTGTGTTAGTTTGTGCTGTACAACAAAGTGAGTCAGCAATAGCCCCTCTTTTTTGGAGTTCCTTCCCATGTAGGTCACTACAGAGCATTCAGTAGAGCTCCCTGTGCAATAGCGTATGGTCTCATTAGTTATCTGTTTTATACATGGTATCAATAGTGTATGTATTGCAATGCCAATCTCCCAATTCTTGCCCACGCCCTTCTCCTTTGGTACTGATACGTATTAGAACCTAAATCTTAAATCAATATCTACATGCAAGCTAGTCTGCATTCCCACAGGGAACAAGGCAAGTGGAAATGACTAGCATTGCAGCAAGAGGGACTGGGGTTAGCTCTAACCACAACTTCTGTCCTTCCCTTCCCCACCTCGTTCCCTGTGCAGAAAGGCAGAGAGAACAGATTCATCTTTGGATCTGAGCACTTTTGAAGCGCACAAAGCCACGAGAGAAGTAGAATGTGGTAGGAGCTCTTGTCTCAAGCAAAGGGAGAGTGTCACAGAGCGAATTACAGCCACGCAGGGAGGTCCTCCGGGGCCTTCAGGAAGTGTCTTCTGGCCTCAGCTCTCTGCGGGGTGGGGGTGGTGGAGGCAAAGCTCAGGGGCCCTCCCAGTCTAGGCGTCATTTAGCAGAAACTGGGACTGAAGGGCCACTTTCAGTGTCGTTCTGGGGGCCAGCACAGCGTGTGGTGCCGCGGGTGGGCCCGATCGCCAAGTCCATCCACATTCATTTCACAAGGACGAGTATCTATTTGTCACCCTCTGTGCCAGCTGCCCAGGAAACAGGGATAAACAGAAACCATCCCTCCTCTGCAGGGGGTCCACAGCTCACTAAGTCCAGGGGCATGGAGATTGGCGGAGGAGGGATAGATCCCAGGAAGTATGAAAATGACCCCTCCTATCGGGGCGCTCTTTATCTAAGCCAGGGGAGAGCATGACATGTGAGAAGTTCAACTGTACCAGAGATATCAGTAATAATTAAACGTTCAGTCCATGGGAATGTCACAATGATTAATTGTCAAAGGGGTGATACAGAGAATCAGAGAAGAAAAACTCCCCCTAAACAGAAACTGCTGTTCCTGAGAGCCAAGTGGCCCAAGTCCTGAGTGGATTTCATTATATTCTATTTTTTTTTCCCATGAAGCTCATGAGGTAATGCTGCATTCCTAACACTTCATTAATCAGTCTTTCAATGCTCCATAAATTTCAAGATGGCTTTGTTCTTTCTCTGCTCTTCCCTGCCTTCCCTCCTCCTCCTGAGGGTCACGTTCAGTGACTTCTTAATGAGCACGCACTAAGGGCAAATGCTGTTATAGATTCAAAAATGAGTGTGTTTTTTTTTTTAAATCAAACTTTTTCTTTGCTGTCCTAAGTGAACAAACAGCGTTATACTGACATACACCTGTTACATTGTCTGTTTTCCTGAGATGGAGTCAGTTGTGCATACGGAACGCTATACAGTAAGTTCAAGGTCAAGTCCTTGTTCACTCATGCCAAGCTGAGCGAGAACATTATTCCTGTGGGAAAACAGGATTCACTCTGCAGTGTGATCTTGAAGAATTACACCTAATATTGCAAAAGGCAGACATGGAATGGCTCAGTAGTGAACTCATTTATCGCAAAGGTGAGCTTCGGAATGGAGACCTGGCTGATATTTTGTCTCGTGTTTCTGCACTAGCATTTGGGCCCTTGCCCAGATCAGTTGCTTTTCCAGTGTCCACAGCCTTGTGCCTTTGCTTCCTGGATATGAAAGAACACAGACTTTCAAGGTCTGGGTCTCTAGTAACCTCTTTCTTAGGAGCTAATGGGCATCCATGCCTATTGGGGAAATAGCTGATAGTGATGCAGAGTCTGGGATTCCAGGTGGTTCAGTGGTAAACAATTGGCCTGCCATGCAGGAAATGAAGGTTTGATCCCTGGATTGGGAAGATCCCCTGGAGAAGGAAATGGAACCCACTCCTGTATTCTTGCTGGAAAATCCCATGGACAGAGGAGCCTGGCAGGCTGCAGTCCATGGGGTCATAAATGAGTTGGAGATGACTAAGCAGCTAAACAATACCATGCAGAGCCTAGGGCAAGGTGGGCAAAGAGGTGGCAACTCAGGTCCCACAGTAGGGCTCTCTGACTCTTGGGCCCACCACCCTGTCAAGCCCCCAACTCTGCCAGGCTCCATGTGCCCACACTGGCATGCTCACCACCAGGGCTATAGCAATAGCCTTGGTTCCGTTGGGGCCCAGCCCATGGTGGTTGAGGTTTATGTAGGACTCCTCCATGTTCCGGATGAAGTAGGAGACGGGCACTACGCCCACCAGTTTGCAGGCCTCCAGGTACAGCTCCTTTTGTCCAGTGGTGAAAAATTTCTCGGTATCTGCAAAAAAATAAAAAGATGCCAGAGGAAGAAGTGGAGTTTCTCTTCTTCCTTTGCATTATCTTCCTGCTAACCCAGACCACATTTGATTCTGACTGGTGTCCTCTCTGCCTGAGGGTCTGATCCTATGCGTGTATGTTCCTCCAACTGGAAGGTCAGCCCGTGGTGGGAGACTCTGACTCCAGAAAACCCCATGGGGACGTTTCCCTTTGGTAAGAGAGAAGGTCCCTGGTTTTAGACTCCAAACTACCTGGAAGAAACGATGTGCTTCACCTCCACCTTCCCAGGTTGACTGCGAAAGGGTGTGTAAGGGTGACCTTGAGGATGTGTGAGCCCGTCTGTGCCCACCTGGGGACACCTTTGAAAGGCCAGCCAGGGAAAAACCTGGTGGTTTGTTGACAGTTGAGGGAGCTTCCACCGCAGTTTTAGTTTCACTGTGCCCAGTCGTGTCTGACTCTTCTGTGACCCCATGGACGGTAGCCCACCAAGGTCCTCTGTCCATGGAATTTTCCAGGCAAGAACACTGGAGTGGGTTGCCATTTCCTCCTCCAGGGGATCGTCCCGACCCAGGGATCAAACCCGCATCTCTGTATCTCCTGTATCGGCAGGTGGATTCTTTACTACTAGTGCCATCTGGGAAGCCTTTAGTTTCATTACCACTGTTAAAATGTGAGCCACAAAGATTTATGAAAGATTTAGAGAACTCCCAACTAGGAAAAGCCCAAGTAGGATGCAGTGGGCTTCTGTATGTGCAAGAATGAAAAGATCCCCAAATCCATTGGAAACAAATACACTTGGGGGCTGGGGACTCAGTTCCTTGGACTTTAGACTAGCCTGGCTAGTGGGCAGCGGGCGGTGGGCCTCCCTGGATTCTGGATGCCCCACGACCCTGTCCTCATTGAACAAGCTCCACTGATGCAGGGCTTCCCAGGGTCAGCTGGGGTCTAAGCCAGCATCTGTTTTCCCTTCACATCCCTGGGCCTTTGGCCAACCCACCCTAAACATTTCTAAGACAGACAACGAAAGCTTTGTTGGTGGAAGGACAACGTCTTTGCAAGCAAGTTGATTTTATAGGCATAGCTACAAATTGGCCTTCTTTTCCAGGTGATTGTAGACCAGGGGGTTTTTCGAGCTTCAGCACTATGGACATTTTGAATTGGATCATTCTCTTCTGTGAGGGACTGTTATGCGCAATGTAAAATATTTAGCAGGATGCTTTTCTTCATACATTTCTTTTTGGCTATGCCATGCAACTTGCGGGACCTTTCCCAACCAGGAGTCGAACCCTGGTCAGGGAGTGTGGAGTCTTAACCACTGGACAACCAGGGAAGTCCCTGAGCAAGATTCTTGGTCTCTACCCATGAGATTCAAGTAGCATCTGCCCCCTCACCCCACCTCCAGTTTGCCAAGTGGTCCTTGGGGTGCAAAATAGCCTGTTGTACAGGAAGAGCAGAAGTAACGTCCCTCTTCTCTCGCTTCTGTTACCTCTCCACCAGCTTGCTATTCCTGCCCGGGCTCCTGTCTCGGGCCATCATGGGAGACTTCCTGCCCCATCCTCAGTATCTCAGCGCCAGCTGCTGGGGCGCTAGAAACTGGAGGAGCTGAGCCCTGAGTTTCCGTCCAACACAGAACTGTGGGGCCCAGATTCAGTCCTTAGAAGTTCCTGTTTGCCCAAGCAGGATAGGTAACCCGCAGCTTTGTCCTTGGAACTCACTCTTCTCTGTTGCAGTCCGCTGACCACTTCTAGCTGTATTCACTACAGTTATATTATCGAGGCCGTTTGCAACAGTGTTATCACTTGCTGGCCATGGGTGTGGGGAGGGGGAAAGAGATAGAAGCCGGAAACTGGGATGCAACCTCCATTGTTTCTATCTGACACCCCTCTGACCTTGTAAAATTGGGTGTTGCAATCAGCGTCAGCAGCAACCTTGAAGTGGGAAAGAAGTTAGAAAAGGGACAGCAGGATTCCCGGGGGGTGGCAGGAGGAGGTCTGTGTCGAGGGTGAGGTTGCAGGTTGACTATGAGGGGGAGGTGACTGTGCAGGGGAGCCACACAGCTGAATTCGGCAGAACAGCCTCGCCTGTGTGCCTGCAGCCACTGATCACAGTGCACCTCCCCAGCTCCGGAACACAGGTGAGGAAGGGGTTCAGTCTGGGGAGTCTGAGGCCAGCCCATCAGGCGGGGCCAGCATTGTTCTGGCTCTGCTTCCTGTGTCCTTTTTCCGCACCTCCTTCCTTGAGGGGACCGGGAGGGAGGAGAGGGTAGAGGTGATGTTTGCAATAACCCTCAGCCAGAGCCCCCTCCCCTTGCCCAGACACGCTTGGATTTGTTGAAGGAAAATGTGGGGCCCTCGACTGGGGGTAATAAGAACTCTCCTGTGAGAGAGGAAAGGCGCCAGCATGCCAGACGGGCCCCAAATCCTCCAGGGCCCCTGGGATATGGCATTCGGAGGGCGGATGGACCAGGTCGGGTGAACATGGGGTCAGCAGACGCTGGCAGACTTCTCGGCCACTTGCACAGTCTTTCTAAACCTCAGTTTCCTCCCCTGTAAAAGGCAGGTAAATAATGCCTACCTCCTGAAACTGGTACAAAGGTGATATAGAGGCCACTTGTGGAAACATTCAGAAAACCGGAAACCCCTGCCCTTTTATTGGTCCAGCTTTCGACAAGCTGATGCAATGGGCATGGGGTAGCGGGGTCTCGAGGAGGATGAGGCATAACGCCGAGCACAGCCACATTCCCTCCACAGCATGTCCCTCCACGCAGAGCCTGGGTCGACGGCAGGGACCGATTTCTGCAGCTTCTGAGCAGGCAGGTGAACCACCCCTCGCCCCTCAAAGGCCTACACTCACCTTCGATCTCAAGATCTGTCTCTGAGCTCTCCCGGGCTGGTTTCTCTTTCTCAACAGCCACAGGGGCTTCAGCCTCACAGTAGAGTGTTTCGTTACTGCTCTGCAGTGCAGACACACTGTCGCTCTCATCTGGAAGAAAAACTCAGCTCCTTAATTCTGGAAACAAAAGCCATCAACCGGCCTTTCCCATGGAGGCCGGAACTGGCGTTCCTGCCCCTCTGTTTCACTCGTCGACGACCTGGGTCTTGGCTGCAGCCACTGACCCCAGCCTTATATGGCTCAAGCGTGCCCTCAGCCCTGTTGGGGGGCCCTCACCCTATGAGCCCTCCCTTCGCTGACACTGGGCAGCCTCCTGTGCTAACTGCCCTCCGTGTTTCCAGGAGGCTTGCCCCCGTCCCAGCCCCTGGGTTGGGCCAGCCTTGGATGTCGACTACTTGCTTCCTCTTTTCCTTCTTTGTGGCTTGGGTGGGGTTCAGGGTCTGCTTTACTCGTTCAGAGAAAGGACATGTACGGATGCGGAGGCTTCCTCATTGGCAGGCACAGAGGGCAAGGGGCAGGGCAGGTGACTTGGGTCAAATGTAAAATAAAATGGAACAGAAGCAGTCTCAGGGAACCAGAGGGCTAACTTGATTCCTAAGGATTTGACCTAGCTTCTCTTCCTTCCAATCCAAATTTATGACCATGAAGAAGGAAAAGCTTGCAAGTCTCCCTGGGTTGAGGGGGTGAGACTAATTGCTATGATTAAATACATGAGTCCTGGAATTTCCTCACACCATTCCCCTGCACTTGGTAGATGGGACTTTTCTGTCACTGGGCCTCTGATCTGGA